>NC_087087.1:6961403-7280592 GCF_036172545.1 Culicoides brevitarsis | reverse complement strand
AAATTATTTTTTTTGTAAAAATAATATTAAATAATTTTTTTTTATGAAAAAATAAATTTTATTAAAAAAAAAATAATAAATTGAATGAAATGTAAATAAAACACGTGCCTTTATCTCACAATTTTACTACAAAACAAATATTTACAAATCATTACAAGATAATTTTTATTTTTAATAATCTACTGTGCCTAGCCTTGTCGAGTGCAATCTCACGCTAATCAAATTATTTCAAATATAATTTTATTAAATAGTTTTTTTTTCAAAAAAAAAAGTAGAACTTGGCGATTAGAAAATTATCTCAAGTCATTGTTTGACAACGAAAAAAAAATAAAATTTATTTTATTCCGAAACGCGTAATTGATTGAACTAATTTATTTGTGAACAATGGAAAAAAAATTAAATATTTGTGCATGCATGACGAATTGCAGTGTGCTATGACTTACCAAATCCATTAATAACGTCCATAAGTGGTGTCTTTGGTCTGTTTATAAAATCATATGTTTTGAATGCTTCACGTATTGTTTTATAATCCGAAATTACGACGTTTAATTGGCATCCGAGACGTGCACTAAAAATTGAGCCATATTTTTTCGCCAGCTCATGGTATTTGGTGTGACGTTCATTGCCGACAAATGCAAGGTAGCCAAGTACCGGAATGCCATACGGACCGGGCGGCAATTTTTTCAAGTCAATTATCAGTCGGAGCACTTGTTGCAACAATAGTCCAATGAATAAAATGCCGCAAATGTACAGCAGTGTGTTACGTAGCGATGTGAATTTATATAAATCGTCATAGTATAGTTGTTGTTTTTGCATGAAATTATGCAAAATTGTGTCTACGAACATTTTTGTATTTTTTTTGTATTTAATTTATTTTATATTGTTTATTTTTTTCACAAAAAAAAATTTTTTTTTCAAAGTTTTTTTTTTTTTAATTAAAATTAATTTTTAATTTTTTTTTTTGGCACAAAAGTCTCTTTTTAATTTTTATTTAATAATTTATTTATTTAATAAAAAAAATATTTATCACGAATTAATGTCTCTGCATATTTTTTAAATTATTTTTCTTTTTATGTTTTATTTTATTTTATCAAAAAATATTAAAAATTTTATTTTTTTTTTCAAGCACTGTGTGTTGCTGTTTAAAAGTCTGCGAACACTCTAAAATTATTCTTATCCTTTGCTGTTTATTTATAGCTGCCAGAGAGGCACAGCACTTCGGCATTTTTCGTGAGAGAACTCTCTGACTCCGCCTCTACTTTCAAGCTGCTTTCAAACTTCAAGCATTTTTGGCGTCGTCCATCAATGGCGTTGAAAATTTAGGGGGGCGGGGGTTTTCAAATTTATGATGAATTTCGAGCGGAGGGGGTTTGGGATTAACTTTTTTAGAATTTCAAACAGTTTTAAACAAAAATCTAAAAAATAAATACGACGTCATTAATGGATGACGCCTTTTCACTCTCATTCGTCTCGATCACAAAAGCAGTTTGAAAGCACTTTGAAAGCAAAAGGGTGTTACGGATCTCCGCCAATCAGATTGACTCGTTTTCATGAGTTCGGAAAATGAGTAGATCGGGTGCATTTCGTCGTTTTTTTTTTGGGGGATTTTAATTAAGTGAGTGTCACTCTCAATTATTTGCATTTAAATATTTTTTTTTTCGAATTTATCATGATCATGATCACGATTGACATCTCATTTGCATAGAAGACGTTCGGTATTTTTTTTTTCGTCTAAGCTTTTATATGTGAACGACGACGTATGGAGATATAATAATTGAATCTAATAGATGAATATTTATTTGTTTTGCACTGCGTTACTAACTTAGGAAATGTAAAGTTCAAGGAAGGTTTTCCGGTTGAGCATTCAACTCTCCGCAGTTTCAAGGTTTTTTCTATTTGCCTGCTGCATACATGTGTTTTGTGTTTGAGTGATGCATGGCACGATCATGTATCATTCTAAGCAAGTTTAGAATTGCGACTTTTGTTTTTTGAATTGCTTCAAGGTAATGCAACGGACAATGGCCCCCTCTTCCGACGTCAGTCGTGCAATTTTTTTCGTTCGTTTTGTTCGTTTTAGAAGAATGATATCACGTTGCACTTGTCGAATCCGGATTGTGACATGTGATTAAAAGGTCTAGAATTTATTTGAATTTATTGCGAATTAAATTTAAGCTAAACAAAGCAATTTGCAAATCACTTACATAATGAAGGTACAGCTACGTGAGAAAAGTAGAACAAACCAGAACAGGAATGAAGTTAAGATGGTTTTTGTGAAGGGCAAAAGGGGCAAATTATTCAAATATTGTGAAATTTCGTTAGAAGAATGAAGTTTTATGAAGAATAAGAGCAAATAATTCAAATATAGTAACAAATTTCGAAGAAATATGAAGTTTTGTAAGGATGGGTAACAAAAGGGCAATACCTGGGCAATTCGATTTTAATTTTTTTTTTCGATTTTTAACATGAATAAATTTGTTTTCTAAAAATTAAAAATTAAAAGAAATTTTATTAGAATGATTTTTAAGAAGTTGGGTGGATTGGGTAAAAATTCAAAAAAGGGCAGATAATTTTTTAAAGAATAAAATTTGAAAATGGAAGTTGAATAGGATAAATTTAAAAAATTATGTATTTTTATAAAAGAAATAGAAGGGCAAAAAATAAGAGAAAAATAAAAGAAAAAAATTTAAAATTTTTAATGTTTTTTAAAAAAAGGGCAACAAATGGGCAACTTTCTGAAAATTGCCCTTGAAGTTTAAATTTATAAAAAATGAGTAAAAAAATTATTTTTGGCCATATTTATTTAAAAAAATGATTTGAAAGTCGAAGTTTAGGAGAGATGGGCAATATATGGGCAAATTACTGCCCATGAATATTATTCGAAAAAAAATTAAAAATTCATTAAATTCGAAATTTAAAATTAAAAATAAGGAAGAAATTAAAATATTTTTTTTAAATGGGAGGTCTTCTTAAAACTAAAAGTTTCAAAAAAATCCTTAAAAGTATTTTGTATAAAAATGGGCAGTAAAAGGGCAACAAATGGGCAAAGTAAATTCAAAGTTCTTTAAATTATCTAAAAATATGGAAAAAATTAAATTTTTAATTGATAATTGAATTATAAAAATTTTCTTCAACAAAAATCTAACTTTAACTATATTGCCCTTTTTGCCCAAATGGGCAGAACTCTAAAATCTTTTATAAATAATTAAAAATTTCTTCTGCCCTTCTACAACTACACACCTGAATCTATTTCCAGAACGACTAAATCGAATAAAAATCTGGACCATCACAATTCAATGTCAATTCCGTTAATCTTCTCTCGCTTTTTATTATTATTATTTCTTTTCTTTCCCATTTTGTGTGTGTGTACCTACTTCTTCACCTAATTCTCACGCACGCACAACTCAATAGAGACACCAATTTCGAAGTCTATAAATAACGATGTCAATGATGGTGTTAATGACGATGATCATCACAATTCCCGAAAAGAAAATACTACGAAAGAACGCGTAAAAATTATTCAAATTTAATTGCCTTAACCTTGGCAATAATGTTATATAATTTTCATAGTTTATTAACCTATATATTATTTGTTGTTTGTTATTTGATAATTTTACTGCCCTCTTAAAGATGTGTGTCGCAATAGGAAGTAATTATTGTCTGACTACGGAGAAATATAGAACAGAAATTAAGACGCAGTTTTTCAAGAGTTGGCGCATGTTCGCGAAGATTAGATTCTTATCGTGATGACTTTGAAAAGTCTTCGAATTTTTTTTCTCTCTATTTTTAATTAGATTAGGTAGAAAAGCTCTCGATGACTTTTAATTAAATACTATTACTCTACGAAATTACTATTAAAGTTGTTTGTTTTAAATTTGAGTGAAGAGTCGTTTTGTTTTCTCTTACGGAGATTAGAGACACTTGTCACGATGATGATAAATTCAATGAGCTTGTTAGACTTCGCAGCTCAAGGTTCTTGCGAAATTTCACTTTAGTTTTGATCGTTTGTTTGCTCAGGGGATTACTGACCGTGTGATTAGTTTTAATTGTTTATGACATTGGGAAGGTGCATTTTTCGAGAGCAGGAGGTAAAGTAGGTTAAATAAATAAGGAAATGTCACGAAAATATTTAATGAACTAATGCAAGTAAATTTATTGAGAAATTTCCAAATTTTAGCACACATTTTAAATTTAAATAGAATTGCATTAAAATAGAAATCTGAATTAAAATTTTGTAAATCTTTTGTAGATGATTTTTTTCTCTATTTTTTAGTAAAATTTTTTTTTAAGATTTATATTTGAAAATTAATTTAGATAAAAATTTTAATTTTAAATTTTATTCAAAAAAAAAAAAAAAAAAAATTAAAAAAAAAATATAATTAAAAAATTAAAAAATGAATAATCAAAAATAATTTAATTTAAAAAAATAAAATAAAATAAAATTTTAATTAAGATTTAATTAAATCAAAAATAAAAATTTATATTTTAAAACTAATTTAAATAAAAATTTTAGTTATAATTTTTATTAAAAAAAAATATAATAAAATAAAAAAAATAAATAAATAAAAATAAACAAATTTATTAAATTTTTAAAAAATATAATAAAATTGTAAAACTTACTTAAAATCAGGTTAAAATAATTTAGAAATAAATAAATTAATTATTTTTCCTATTTTATTATTTTTACCTTTTGATATGGTTAAAAAATTGACATTAATTAAAACTAAATAAATAAAATTATATCTTATGATTTCAAATTTTTCTTTGCATAAATTTTTTTTTTATCTAAAAACGCAGTTGAAAATAAATAAAAATTATGCAAAATTGAATTGATTTGAATTTTATACTATTTTTTTAATTCCTGTCTTTCAAGAATTTTACTACTTTTTGAAGAATTCAAGTTATATGCATTTAATTTCCGCATACGATTTTTTTTTGGTAAATATTGGTTCTTAATGCAAATTCTTTGAAGGTCGAAAAACAAAAATTTAATCAAATTCTTTTAAAATATTTAAAAAAAAATTTAAGAAACTTTTTATTTAAAAAATTCTTTTATTTCGATTTTCAATGAAAAAAAAATCGAAAAAAAAAATAAAATTTTCATTCATGTGCATTGAGAAAAATTTAAAATTCAAATAAAATAATGTTGCAGTCCCAAAAAAACATCCGTTGATCGAAAATTCACCCAAATACATTTCCTATGCTCAATAAAAAAAAAATAATTTCAAAAAATTTCACTTTATTGCAGAATTCGCTCTTTAACTAAATTCGCCTTGATTGAATGCCTCTAATTGTTTATTAGAATCTCCTCCGATATTTATATGCTAATTGCTCGAATCAAGCATCATCAACGCGACGTGCTGATGAATGAAAGTTTCGGCAAACAAAAGAGAAAAGTGTATTGAACTCGTACACACGGAAATGATGCTGCTCGCTGCTTAAATAACATCAATCGATCGATGTTTGGAGACAGTAAAAAAAAAGTATGTTGAAGTGATTTAATATCTAGGTCTTTCGCGAACCAAAGATCTAAATTCGGTGTATTGACCTTTTCTTTGCGTTTTGTCGTCGATGTTGCGTTACCGCGTGACGATCTTTATATGCAACCGAATGAATGTTGCTCGTGATAAAATACACAAATAGGAAGAAAAAAGACATTCACTTGAAGATACAAAATAAAAAAAAAATTAAAATAAATATCAACAAACGGTTACTGCATAAATATGTTCAGCGCGCTATTATCAGGAAACTTTCATCGGAATATTTGTAAATTTATTTCTGGTGTCCATTTCGTGCCGATGTGTGCGAGTTCTTTTGTCGTTTATTTACATTTTGTTTCTCTCTCGCGTGAATTTGGCAGGCCAAACGTGAAATTTGGTACTTTGTGGATATGAAAATTTGCGAAAAATCAAATTTGCATTGGGTTTTAAATAATTGGCGACGAGGATTTTTTACTTTCAAAAATTTGATTTTTATAAATTAAAAAAAAAAATTTACAAAAGCTTTATAAAGGTCCTTAAAAAATATTGATTTAAAAAAATTGCAAAACAATAAATAAATAAAAATTTTTATTGGTTAAAAAAATTTTCATTTTATCAATGCATGCAATTTGAAATAAAAATAAAAATTTCTTAAACCAATAATTTTTTTTAAATTAATATTTTGAAATTTTCTTCAAATCAATGTTTTTTAAGGACCTTAAAATAAAGCTTTTGTATAAAAAATTTCTTAAAAATTATAAAAACAAATCTTAAAATCAAAAAATCCTCGTCGCCAATTATAAAAATCCCAATGCATATTTTGATAAATCTCAAAATAAAAAAAAATCAATAAAATCTCGTAAATTTTTAATATAAATGTTATTTTTATCCAAATAATGGTAAGAAAAATCAAATTTTTTTACAATACCTAATTTTTCATATTTTAAAGACAATTTAATAAAAAAATCCCAATGCAAATTTTATTTTTTTTCGGAAAATTTTAAAATTTTTTCCCTTATTGATAATTTTGAAAATTTGTTTTTAAATTTTATTCTTTATAATTAAAAAATTTAAGTTATTTGTATTCATAATTTTTGAGAAATTTTTTTTATTTTTTTTTTTGTTAAATATAAAAAAATTATTTATGGTAAATTTTTTATTTTAATTTTTTAAATTTTATTATTTAATTTTTTAAATTAATTTTAATTGATTAATTTATTTTTTTTTTATTTTATTTATTTTTTTTTAAATTTGATAAAATTAATTTTGAAAAATATTTTTTATTTTTATTCAAATTTTGTAAGATAAAAAATAAGAACCCTTTAATATTTTTTATTTTCATAAATTTTAAATAAAAATTTGTTAGTTTTTCAAAATATTTTTTTTAAATAAAATTTTATGAATTAAAAAAAAAATTACACGTTTGGACCGTCAAAAGCCTCATCTACTTAATATCAGTGATTTTCAATGTGTAATCGTGCATAATTGCCAATTATGCTCAACATTGAAAGAAAATAAAATAATAATAACAAAATAAAAGGAAGGTAAATTTTGCAGTGTGTTAGTGCAATAAAAAAGGGGGAGATTGCATAACTTGCATTGCTTTTTGCACACGACGACGATGAGACGAACGAAGATCAACGGAAGGAAAGAAGAAAAACGGTAATTGTTATTAGTTGCAAATAAAACGGATCAAGGAACAAAAAATGATTTATTTCTCGATCATTCGTCGTGCAAATCAGGGGAGTGCAGATAGAAAGGTAATTTGGTGTGAAATTCCCCTGTTTCATGCTTTTTGATGATGTTGACGATGATCATTCGGTTATTGAACTTTCTTTTTTTTTGTCTCTCGAACAAAAATGAGCAAAAATGACAGTTAACGTTTCCGCATTTTTTGCAAAAAAAAAAAAATATCCTGGGCATGTCAATGAACTCATGCAAAATTCATGAGGGTTCGACGACGACGACAATGGGAAATCTTATCGGAGACACAAAGCGACACACACACACAGCGAAATTTACATAATAAGTAGAGTAAAAAGAAAGTTACGCGATTCGTGAGTGGTAAATAAATAGAAGAAAGGTAGATGACCGATCTGTTTTTGTCGTATCTCTCTCTTTCTTCAGTTCTTGCTGCTGCTGTTGTTGCTGCTGCGTTTGCGTACGTTACCGGCTTTTTATTTTTATCTATTTTTGCTGCTGCTACGGCCTTTCTATCTCGTTGTATTTAGAAATTATATGTGCAAGTCGTTTGTGTCGTTTCTCGCGTGTACTTTACAACAGCAAAACTGTGTCAAACAAAAATTGAAGTGAAATTAGAACACGAACCTACTTGACCCGGAACATACACTCGAACTGAAAAAAAAAACAATTATTAAATAATATTTGTTGCTGGTGTATTCAAATGAGGTGCAAATATTTGATGATTCGTCTTTTGGGTGCGTATGTTTCCAAGAAATTGTTGGGTAAAAAATTCTGATGATAACAAAAATACGACTGAAGTAAAAATATTTATTGTTTTGACAATTTGTGACATGTAAAATTTTATAAATAAATTTTACAGGGATGGTTTTAAATTTTTTCTTCGATTTTATAAAAATTAAATTTTTATAATTTTTTTTTAATTTAAAAAAAAATTTAAAGCGTTTTAAAGTTAGTTTTCAGATTTTAAAAATTTAGCTCTCAGTTTTTAAAAAAAGTTAAAAGTTAGCTCTTTATTTTTAAAAATTTTAGAAGTTAGCTCTCAGTTTTTTAAAAAAAAAATAAAAGTTTGCTCTTTATTTTTAAAAATTTTAGAAGTTAGCTCTCAGTTTTTAATTTATTTGAGAAGTTAGCTCTTAATTTTTTAAAAAATTGAGAAGTTAGTTCTCAGTTTTGATGAAATTTGAGAAGTTAGCTCTCAGTTTTTAATTGATTTGAGAAGTTAGCTCTCAGTTTTTATTTAATTTGAGAGGTTAGCTCTCAGTTTTTAAAAAAATTAAGTAGTTAGCTCTCAGTTTTAAAAAAATTATAAGTTAGCTCTCAGTTTTTAAAAAAATTAAAAAGTTAGCTCTCAGTTTTTATAAAAATTTGAAAAGTTAGCTCTCAGTTTTTATAAAAATTTGAAAAGTTAGCTCTCAGTTTTTATAAAAATTTAGAAGTTAGCTCTCAGTTTTTAAAACATTTTAAAATTAAGCTCTTAATTTTTTCCAAATTTAAAAAAAATTAGCTTTAAGTTTTTGAAAATTAAATTAAAAGCTTTCAAATTTAGTTCACCAAATCCCATCAAACGCCCTGTCGACATTTACATCAATGCTAAATTTAATAAAAATATCAACTTACAATTAAAAATAATCAACAAAACATCGTCGAGTTGTATTTTTAGAAGCTTGTTTGTTTTGTTTTGTATTTTGCTTTTTTAACAAAAATATTTCTACGATTGTTACTACGAAAAAAAAAAATTTACAACAAACAAAACAACAAAAAACTTGTAAATATTATTATTATTCAACCATTCGATGGAGCAGACTTGTTCTTTTCTTGAAATGAAATAAAGCAACAAAGAAACAAGAAAAAAAAATTACTAACGCAACGGTTCCTTCCGAAATATTTTGGATATTTTTAGACCATCCCTTCCACAAAACTGACTGACAATTTGACAAGTTTCGGTATTTCACAAAGCAAAAAAAAAAATTCAAGTTTTTTTTTATTGGCTTTTAAATTGATTCGGAACAAGTCTCTTTGCATAATTTAGTTCTGCGGTATTTAAATGCCCGACACGTTCGCACGCTATTCACGATGATCGCAGGACACACAGACAGAGGCAACATGCATTACTAGATATTAAAGTTTTTTTTTTCGGGTGGTTCAAACATTTTTTTTTTGGTTTCGTGAATTATTGTGAAATTTTTTCAAACAAGTTGATCTTTTTTTTTTCATGAATAATATTTGTTATTTACTACATCTGAATTTTTGTCAAACACAAACTACTCGGTGGCTTGTTAGAGAGACAAGAAAAATGCAAATCAAGTAAGGGTTCAGTAACCGTGGAAGGTCAGTTTGTGACAGGTTTTAAAGTTTTGTTTGTATGATGAGGCAATTTTTTTTTATTTGTTTCGTAGTAAATTTATTTATTAGTTTAAAGATCCAGCAACACCCACACTTTGAAAAAATGGACAGAATTGATTTTGGCGCCAAAAATTTTTTTTTTTTCGAGTAGAATGGAGTTTGTGGGCAGCAAATGCGTGACATTGAACTCGAAATTTTGATAGAAACAAGAGAGAAGAAGAAGAAATAGAAAAGTAAACAAGAAAAGGGGTGAAGGGCCTTTGATTAGACTTTATCAGTGACGATGATGACGACAACGACTCTCGTGCATGACCTGCATTAATAAATCGTCTCTCACTAAAAATACATCTTTCTTTCTTATCAAGACAGTGGCAAAGCGCATCGCTTTCCGAAAAACTTACTCTACTCTCTTTTTTTTTCTACTACATAATCTGAAATGATCGCACGTACGACGACGTGGATGGGAGGTTAGCTGAGTTCAATAACACACTTTTCTCGACATTTCATGTAATATTATTGTTATTATTGTAAGAGAAAGAGTCTCTCACTAAATTATGATGAATTGGAGTGTGTGACGATTTTTAAGCGATGCATTTAAAAGTCGAAAGCCGATGAGTCGATCAGGATTTTAAAAAGCTTTTAATCCTGATCGACTCATCGGCTTTTGAATCTTAAATGTATCGCGATGAAAAATCGTCACTTTTAAAAAGCTTTCATAACGACTTAAGAACTTTCGGAGCTCAATTTAAGGAAAGAAAACTTCAGATGAGAGACAAGGCAAAGGAATGAGGTAAGTACCTTTCCATTACTGAGTTTCATGAGTTAAACGAAACGAATGAACTGACGAAAAACGGATCAGATTGATCCCTTAAGAGAATTTTTCGATCTCTTAATCTCAATAAATGAATATAGCTCCTTTAAGAATCAATCTGATCCCTTAGATCCTCAATTTGATCTCTTTGAAGTAGTTTGAAGCTTTTTAAGAGATCAAATTGACATCTGAAGGGATCAGATTGATTCCTAAAGGAGCAAAATTATACCCTTTAAGAGATCGAAAATGCACTTAAGGGATCAATTTAACTCGTTTTTCGTCAGTTCATTCATTTCGTTTAACTTTTTTGGGTTTGAAATTTTTGAAACCAAAAGAAGAATCCATCAAAGTAAGCGACTTTTGATACTTTGATGGATTCTTCTTTTGGTCTCATATATGATACGTTTTAAAGACATCAACTTCAGATCTTAAACATCCTGTTAATTTAAAATTTTCAAAAAAGTTGAAACAACAGAGAAAATTGCCCGAGATTTCAAGATGATTTCAAAATAATAAAGATCAAAGAATATTTGTTTAAAATGAAGATCTTTAAAAAACATAACCTTAAAATTTGTTAAAAATTAAGATCTTAACAAAACATAACCTCAAAATTTGTTAAAAATTAAGATCTTAACAAAACATAACCTCAAAATTTGTTAAAAATTAAGATCTTAACAAAACATAACCTCAAAATTTGTTAAAAATTAAGATCTTAACAAAACATAACCTCAAAATTTGTTAAAAATTAAGATCTTAACAAAACATAACCTCAAAATTAGATAAAAATTAAGATCTTAGCAAAACATAACCTCAAAATTTGTTAAAAATTAAGATCTTAACAAAACATAACCTCAAAATTAGTTAAAAATTAAGATCTTTAAAAAACATAACCTCAAAATTAGTTAAAAATTAAGATCTTTAAAAAACATAACCTGTAAATATGTTAAAAATTAAGATCTTAACAAAACATAACCTCCATTCTATTAAGTCACGTGATGATACCTAAAACGAAATCGAACGAACACAATTCCACAAAGAAAAAGTAACTTGAAATGTAGGTTCTTAGCTAAAAGCGATATTACCTGAGTGTATACGAGTGTGCCATTGATTTCCAGTTCACCTACATTTGGCTAGAGCTATCGTGCTCTTGCATATAATAATAAAAGTAATGATCGTGACAGAGATCGCGCGCAAAAAAAAAATGTGGAAAAAAAAGTTTCACATAATAATCGTTACAACAGCGATTTACCACAGAGTACTTACAATAACTATACTTGCGAGAGAAAGAAAGCAATTTTTTTGCCATTTTCTATTTTATAACAATTTGAATATGTAAGAGCAGGCAATATTGACCTTGCGCGCGCGAAAAATGTTACATGAAAAGAATTGCGCTTCGTACAGAGTACCTCGTTAAGAAGTGAAATGTAGGTGAGTTTTTTTTTGTGTTTCGATTTTTTTTCTAGATAAAAGAAAGTTTTGGCATCATTATCGTATACGTTACTGCACTAAATCTTTTCCTTCGTGAAGTTTCTCAATCAATGAAGTTCATGAAATTCCGACAAATACTTAAAGGGTCATTCGCATTTCCGTGCATTCATTGTACGAACAATGTTTGCGGAGACCGATAAGGTTAGCGCGCGCGAAAATAACTGAAATAATTCAAATAGCTTGGTCAGCAAACTTATGAATGCAAATTTTACGATAACACCTGCGACGATGCGATGCGATGCGATGCAATGGACACGACGCAATTGTCTTTATTTAGGCAATTATCAAGTGTTTGCATCTAATTGTGCTTTCCATGACAAAATAACAACAATGTGACAATGTTCGAAGGCCCCATATTAGATGATATTGCGTTTTAATTAATATTTCATTAGATGATGATTAAGTTTTTCTTTGTAGAAAGGGATTGTTTTGTTTTGCTCAGCGCAAGCCATCAATCAACCATTCACACAGAAAAAATAGAAATTTAGCACAAACAGATTTCATCTTTCGTATTGTTGGCTCGAAGGTAGGTAGGTGTTGTTTGAGCAAAAAAGTGTGCTAAAGTTGATATGCAAGAACAATTTTTATTATTACAAAAGTTGGTCAAGTTTACGATTTGACATAGTATTGACTTTTTTTTCTCTACTGAATGAAGAAAAGAAGAGAGAATATTGCTAAGGGCATCAAAACAGTGGAATTTTTTTTAGAAGAAAAAAAAATTACTGGAAGGAAAATTACAATTAGGTCATTGGAGTTCTTTGATGATGAGTCTTTGGTAGAATTTAGGTCAGGTAATTATTTTAATTTTTTTCATTACTTTCATTAAGTTCTATTTAATTTCAGAGATAAACCATTGGATTCTTTCAACTGAAAGAAGAAGATTTGAAAGCGATACAAAAGATCTGTAACAAAGCATTGAGAACCATTCTACTGAGAGACAGATATGCGAATGTAGAGACTATGTTGAATGACACAGACTTACTTGACGTGAAGCAAAGAGTTTACTTTAACGAACTTGAGCTTATTAGCAAAGCCAAGAATGATCTGCTTCCTGAATATTTGACTGATATAAAAATTAAAAGGTTCAGAGCTTGAAAAAATTATTTTGAACTTCCAAATTACTTGACAAGTTGCAAATTTCATTTTAGTTAATTGAATTGAAATGAAATTTGCTTAACTTGTCATTTAATTTGTTTCTAAATTATTTTTTTCTCTGAAGCTTCTAATATGTACTTCAACGACTCACGAAAGTTATCAGAAAATTTAAAATTTAACGTAAAAAAGAATTAATTTACTCATTAAAAATTCTTTTAAAAGTTGACTTATCAAAAAATAAATTAGAAAAAAGTCGATTTTAAAGCCCTCAAAATTTTCAGATAGTCCTTGAAAAAAAATTAAATGGATTTAAAAACGAGGATATTTAAAGAAATAATTGAAATCTTGTTAAGATTTTCAGTTACAATCTCAAATTCCATGAAAATCAGTTCTTTCTATTAGTTTTAATTTTTTTTAAATTTTAATTAAAAAATTTAATTTAATTAATTTTTATTCTTTTTAATTTTTATTTAATTTTAATTTAATTAATAAATTAAATTTTGAGCTATAATTAAAAATATTAATAAGTTAAAAATTTAATTGTAGCTCAATATCATAAATCGATTTAAAAATTGGAACAACTTCAATTTTCATGTTTAAATTTTTTCTGACTTAAGCTTTTTATTGGGTTAAATTTTTATTCGAGATAATTAACTATAGTAAAAATGAGATTTTTTTTACCAAAATATTTAATTTCGAATTAAATTTTTTTTTAAATTTTCTATGGATTTTAACTTTTACATTATGAAAAAAATTTGTTCATTGAAGATTTTTGAAATTTTTAAAGAAAATCTTTAGAAGAAGGAAAAAAAGTTCTTTTCAATACATTAAATTTTCAAAATTAATGAAAAAAAATATAAAAATTCGAAACAATTTGACCTCTTTAAAAATTATCTATTAGTTAATAGAATTCAACATATCTACAAGATTATCATATCGTCACGTATTACAAAATACCTAAACGAGACCATGACTAAGCTCTTCACTATTTCCAATGTCATTCCTTATCAATTAACTATGCGTCACTGCCTTGTCCTTCTACAAAGTCCAAAAAACCAAACTAACGGAATAGTACTGACCTAAGATGTTTTTTTTTAAATTCCGTTTCATCCCTCATCTAGTTTCTATTTTTTTTACATCTTTATTTTTTATGTTTATTTATGCAAAACCAATTCCTCCTCGCTAATCACCGCTTCTAATCATAATGATCATAACAACAACGTGTTTGTCAAAAAAAAAATTTTGTGTGTTCCTAAGATTTATCAAAGAAATATTTTATCGATTTATTTTATCACAAAGATGTTTGTGTGTACGATTCCTTCTTTGGAAGTGCCATGCCGTGAAACGTGAATAACCTGCGGACCTTGAAATCTTCAAATTTCAAAAACAACCCAAAAGTTTGACGTATTTTTTTTCTTCTTTCGTTTTCAAATACAAAAAAAAATACTAGATCATTAGATTTTTTCATTCATAAAAATTTTTGCTTGTCTATCAGAATTGAACTTGTCAACCTGTGTCGACGCAAAAAACGCCGCGATAATGGAATTAATTAAAAAATTTCTGAATGAATTTTTTTTGTTGTTGCTTCAATGCTGCAATCTCATAAAATTTCGTAAAAATTTGGCGATAATGAATTTTGTGCAAATTCATGTTTATTGGTTTTTTTAGAAAAAAAATTGATAAGAAAAATAGAAAAAAAAACTGCACGCATTAATTTTTTAATTTTATTTTTGTTTATTAGAAATTTATTTGTTTGTTATTTTCAATTGCGTCGTTAAAAAAAATAATTCTTATGGAAAAATTCTACGAAATTCGTCCTACGCAATCGCGCGCCATGCGGATTGGCGATCGGAAATATACTGACGACACACAACAAACGGCGTTAACCCTACCTTGACATTGAATATTTCTTCTCTCAATCCATTTTGAGAATATTTTATAATAATGACAAATAATAACACAAGAACTCGCGTGTGATGATTCAATTTAAATGTTATGAAATGTATTGAAAAAAAAAGTAAGAAGAGCGAAAAAAGGGAGAAAAAAAAACAAAATATTCTCAGGAATCAATAAAATTTATTCCGTGTGACGCGACGAAAGTTTTTCGGTGACGTTATTTACAGAACTGAATGTAAAGTGAAGCAAACTCGTGTTTCGGGCGATCACATATTCAATTCATACTTTGATTTCATGACATTCGAGTGGTTCTTGTTGGTGTAAACAAAATTTTTTTTATAAACAATTTTTTTTTGTTCGGTTATGGATCAAAAACCTGAGAGCGCGTGTTGAAGAAAAAAAAATGCAAAAAACTGACAAACGTGTTTTTCATTAGAAGTTTAGTTCAAAGTGTTTTGGAGTGCATGGAGTTCATCAATAACTTAAACTTGAATTTGAAGAACTTGATATTGAGCTGAAAGACATAGGATCGTTGAAATTATTTGAAAGGAAGTAAAAATTTATAATAAGTTGGATTTTTAATTTAAAATTATTTTAATTTAATTTTCTACATTTTTAGTTTATATTTTTTTTTTAAATTTTTTTATTTAATTAAATTTTAAAAATAATTAATAGAATAAAATTAAAAATAAATTAAATGATAGTTAAATAAAATAAAATATTTTTAAAATTTTAATTTGATTTAAAAAGAAAATAAATTAATTATTATAATTAATTAAAATCAATAATTAAAAAAAAAATAATAAAAAAAATTAATTTAATTTAAATTTAATAAAATTATAATTAAAATTAATTAATAATTCCTTATTTTTTTATTTAATAAATTATTTTCATAAATTTATTTAAGTTTAATATTTTTATGCTATTTTTTCCTTTTATAATTGTTCGTTTTAATTTAATTTTTGAGCTTCATTTTTTCAATTTTTTATTATTTTTTCATATCAAAAAATTAAGTGAAAAAAATTGCACATTTTAAAAATAAAAAAAGAAATCTTATCAAGTGAGAAATTATTGATTTTTATATTTTTTTTTAATTTTATTATTTTTTTTCAGCTCAAAAAAATATGGACAGATAGAATCTACCGGCTTTTTCAAGTAAGTATAATAATTTTTAGTAAAAATGCTTGTAGAAGCATACTTTTGGAAGACAGATATGCAAATTTGAGAGAAATGCTGAAGTCACTTGATATCTTGAATATTGGATTTCAACTCAAATATGAAAAGTTTAATGAAATCTGAAGAACGTGAGGTATAATTGAGACTCCAAATCTCACTATCTCGAACAAATTACTCTTGACAAAGAATTTTTCACGAGAAATTAAATTATTTCAATGAACTTCCTACAAGGATGAGGCGAACTGTCAATATTTGACACTTAAAACCTCAACTAAAAAAAAACTTAACCATCGATTCAATCACAATAGGTCTCCGAACCGCGATGATGCATCCTCAAACCTAACTTAACAAATAATTCGATAACTTAAACCTTCTGAGAACTAAAAGAAATACATATTCCTCGAAGATCTTTCCCGATCTTCCTTCATTTAACCTTTAAAAGATTACAAAATATCACTTCCTCTTGCAAAAAAAAATGCACAAAAACAATCCACGTGTTTTTCGATTAACTTTTAAGAACATCCTTATCTCCTTTCTGACCTTCCCTTACAAAAAAAAATGTATAAAAGTCAAAATTTTTCAATGCAAAAAATCAAACATCTGTTGCTTTTGAAATCCGTAAAATTTCAGTACTATTAATAAACTCTTGTCAATTAATTACCAAATTTTGATAATTTTTTGCAACATTTTGTCATTTTTTTTTTAATTTAATGTCAATAAACTACGAGAGTAGCATTTTATCTCCTTATCACACTCAAGGTTACGAAAGCTACACTTCCAAGACAAAACATAGCAGCTGTCGACAAATTATTTTTTGTTCTCAGTCTCTGAGACTGAATGCACGATCAAAGTCCATCTCATTGCAAAAATGCACAAAAACATGAGAAATATGCGAAAAAGAAAAAAAAAACATTCTAGAAGAACATCGAAAGTGATCACGTTTTTATCACACGTATACGCCTTAAACATTCTTTCTATTTCGTCTAAAAAAATTATTATTTCATCATCCACAAACAACAAAAACATTTCGCGTGAATTTTTGATATCCGATATTTTTTTCTTCTGTGTTTTTCATTCTTGTGAGAATTATGTTAATGCGCGACAAATTTTTAAGATTTTTTTTTATTGATCTTGACTTGTTGTTGCCATTTTACCGATAATCATTTGAATACCATTTTTTGATAATCCAATTCCTAAATTCGCAAAAAAAAATTGTTATTGATTTATGCTTATGTTTACTCGAAAAAAGAGAGAAAAAAAAAGAAGAAAATGCGTTTGTTTGTTCTGAACACCTTTACGGTGAATGTACTGCTCAACCTTGACAAGGAGAGAGAGAAGCGAAAGTTCTTTGCGTCATATTTACGTGAGAGATCATTCGATTGCATTTTTTGCGCTAATTTTTTTTTTGTGTTATTTTATTTGAAATTTCATAATTCATTGACGTTGTTGAATTTGATAAATTTACGAAAAAAAAACATTAACATAGATGACCTTTATTTAAAAATAATATTAAATTTTCAATGTATCCGTGTGGTTGCGTTTTATTTGATAAGAATGGAAGCATTGAAAAAATAAATTTAAAATAAAATTTAAAAAAAAATAATTAATAAAATAAAAAAAAAATAAAATTTAAAAAATTTAATTGAATTTTAAAAATGAATTAAATTTTAAATATAAATATAAAAATAAATTAAATTAAAATAGGTAAATAAAATTAATTTTTATATTTAATTTATTATATTTTATTTAATTTATTTATTTAAACTAATTTTATTAGTTGTTTTAATTATTTAAATTTTTTTTATTTTTAAAAATTTTAGTAAAAAATTGAAGTAAATTTTTAAAATGAATTTTAAATTTAAAAATAAAAATTAATTTAATAAAAATAATTTAAATTAATTTTATTTTATTTATTTATTTAAATTAATTTTATTATTTATTTTAATTATTTAATATTAATTTTAATTATTTAAAATTTTTAATTCAAAATCCAAAACATTTAATTAATTAACAATAATTAATAAAATCTTTAATTTAAAAATAATTTTATAATTTTAATAATATAAAAAAAAAATAAAAATAAACTAAAAATAAATAAATTAAATAATAATTAAATAAAATTTAAAAAAAATGTAATTAAAATTATTTTTTAAATTTTAATTATTTAATATTAATTTTTATTATTTAAATTTTTTTATTTTAAAATTAAAATAAGATTCGAAATATTTAATTAATTAACAATGCATAATAAAATCTTTAATTTTATTAATTTAAATAAAATTGATTTAAATAAAAAAATAAAATTAATATTTATTTTATTTTAATTATTTAACATTTAAAATTTTAAAAAATTAAAATATAATTTTAAAAAACTAATTAGATCAGATAAAATAAATTAACAGTTTTTAATAAAATTTTAATAAAATTTTTTGGTCCTTTTAGGATTTATTTTGAAATCCAAACGTGACAGTAAAAACGTGTTCAATTTAGGTCATTGACCTAATTCCGTTTACAATTTCACCATTTCAGGTAAAATCCTGTAATAAAAATTTTTTTAGGGGATAAAAATCAATTTCTCAGAAGACGTAGATGAAAGAATGAAAGACACCCGCATTCCTCAACCGTCAACATATTTGTCGAATTTTGTGATAAATATTTCTATTATTTTACCCTAAAAAAGGCAACGGAGATAAATGCAACGGATGCACAAATCAAGCTAGATAAACATCTGCCGTCGAGAAAAGAAATTCTGAGAAGGATCGATTTATTTTCCATTAAGGAGTCAATGTCCTATTAATAAGGGCAATCTCTCTAACAAATTTCTTGTGTTTACAACGAAAGTTACATCATAGAGAAGAAATTCCCGCCAAAATAGCGTCTCTCTTTTGAATTTCGTAGTAAAACACAAACCGCGTGGTATTTGTTATTTATTTTTTTTTTTTCGTTCTAATCTCTCACGTGTTTTAGCGTCGTCGTCGCGTCATCCCACATGCGACGATAGTTTCAAACCATATTCGATCGCTGCTGCTTCAATGGGAGCATTAACCGATTATTCCTGTTCCCGTCTGTTGTTTTTGTGTTTTTTTTTTTATTGTTATTTCATTAATTGATTGCTTACTACGAAATACGTTAGACAAGGCAAGGCACGTCGAAACGTGTTTCGAAATATTTGTCACAACCTGTTCTTATTGACGACGACGACTTCTGAAAAAAAAAAGACGATCGTCTATTCTAGAGAGAAATTTCCAGACATTTTGTAGGTCAATATCCTCATATATTTACTTAGAAGTATAATTATTCCTTTCCCATTTTGAAATATGGAGGCAAATGACCTCGTTAGAGAAACGAGAGACGACGAGGGAAAGGGACGGAGGACACGGAGGTGAATGTCTCCTTTCGTTAAAGCAGCGGCGTACGTGTTAACAGGCAGGAGTTCAATCACATTTTTTTTTGAGATGCAGGTCGTCGCGAGATTCGATCGCATAGGGGATTTGGTTAATGAACTTTGAACGCGTGCAAATCTTTTGTTTTAATATCCTTTTATTCATTTCTTTACATCTTAGTTTACTCAAGTTTATTGACATCCTTTAATTCGAAACCTTTATTCGACTGCGAAATCCGAATCTTGGCGTATTTGTCTAAAACGTTACTCAAAATCTCGGCAGCAGCTTCAACCTTTTCCGCAGGAAAAACTTCCGAAAGTTGTTCAACTAAAGTTCTTCCCGAACGTTCAGCATTTCTCAAACCAGGTATGGCAAGTCCAATTAAGCAAACTGGCGTAAAAGTACAAAGCGCAGTTGAAACAAGGAAAGCTACTGATCCTATGGTAGTTGCTGCGGAGATCCCAAAAGCTATTGCCTTCAAGAGTTTCAAAATCAGCTTCGGGATTATAATCAAACTCACAAGTAACGAAAAAGCTCCAACAGTTCGAGGTTCAATGTCAGTAGAACCTTCTCGTGAAACAAGATCCGTTCGTGGCTCATCCTGAACGAATTGCGAAAAGTGTGGATAGAAATGTTGATCGTAAGCTGTTGGAAAATAGTATCCAGGAACAAGAAACTGAGGCACTGATGGATCATGAGGATTGTCAGAAACTTCTGTAGTTAGATCTGTTGTTTCTTTTGCTGCTGCTGCTGCACTGGGATGAGCCAAAGTTAAACAAGGCAAGGTAAGTAGAACGAATTTTAATAGAAATTTCATTGTAGAGAAATTGTTAGTGAGTGAAATGAAGAACTAATACTGAACCAAAAAACACATTAACAAGTCCTTAAATAACCTTTAAAGGACAATTTGAAACTCATTTAGGATCAGACAATGATGACGTCGGTTTGCAATCGTTAATGTTGAAAAAAAAAACGCAAGACAAAAAAAAAAGCAGTAGCATAGGTAAATTATTCACAAAATATGAATATGGCTTAAGTATAGCATTAGCCTTGACTTAAAAAAGACACTCGAGACATCGTCGCATTTAAAATTAAGTTAGCATTAACTTTTTTTTTCGTTTTGTACCTATAGTGTAGTATACACTATGCAAAAAAAAATTGTTAAATAATTTTTTTTTCTTCAAGTTTTGCACCTGTGTGACAAGAGACAAAGATATAGATGCAAAACTAATAAAATACAAAATAAAAAAACCGGCAACCGCCTAGACAGGTCGAACTCTCATCATCAGTGTCTCATATATACATGAAGATATTAGCATAACAATAACAACAAATATTAGGCGCATTTTGTTCATATAATAATTTGTCTCTGTCCAGGTGAGTTAAAGAAGTGAATTAGAGGTTGAGGAGATGGATTTAAAGGATGTTTTTGAAAAAAGGTAAGTATTATATGAAATTAATTAACTTTTAAGATTTTTTTTACAGAAGGATTCCTTTTTCTTTGGCAAGCATTATCTTAAGCGAATATGCATTACGAAAAACTTCAAACCCATGAAGATTTCTTATGGAATAATTATCAGCTACTCTTATGGATAAATATCAGCTGCGCCAAGCTAGAGCCTTCGAAAACGAAACGAAATCGAAAACGCAACACACAACTTACTCGCAAAACAGCACAATCCACAGATGTACGCGTCTATTTAATGAGCTTTGCGTTGCCTCCGACTTACAGCTTCCACGAAATGCCTTTAGTGAAAAGCTGAAGAAAGTGATCTCCGTCAGATACAAATAATTATATGACACTTATCAATGTAGTCTTTATTAGATGAAAGAAATAAATTTTCGAATGTAAATAGAGCTACATATATGTGATCCTGTCAAATTATTTAAAAGCATCTTTTAGGACTTGAAGAACATATGGAAGAAATAACCATCAAAAAGAAACAGAAGCTGAGTAACTTACAATCAAATTTGACAAATAAAGTTAAAAAGTTTTAAAATTAATCAACAAAGAACCTTGGTAATAAGTTTTTACAAGTCTATTCAAAGAACCTAAATCAGCAAAGCTTTTAGATCATGTCTAAATAATTAATAAGAACAATAATAGTAATATAATCGATAAGTAACGAGAAAGAGAATGATGACGTGGATAACGACTGTACGTAGTTTTAAACCTTTGATAGTGCATGTCTCGTGATTTGTATTTGGACCGTCGTGTTAAGAATATCATTCCTTTGTTCTACGATACATCATTCTTTGTTGAGATTGGATTTGTAGCGAAACTAAGTGCAGCAAGTATGGTATCAAATAATCTATTTAATTGAAATCTGTCATAGTACGTGTGCATCATTTATTGTCGTCAACGTAAACCACAAAGCACAATTAGAGAATAGTACAAAAAAATTGACATAATTAAGGATAAAAAAAGGCGATCATTTTTTGGTTCAAAGGCAATATTTTATCTATTTGCATTCAGTTCAAGAACACATAAGGAAAAAATCAAGCGGCGAAGCAATAATGTACTGATACTACTACTGATTCTATAAGCCAATTATGAATCTCTGAACTAAACTTAATGGAAGAACTAAAGAAGTAGGCTATGCATTAGCTATATTTCACAAATTTAGAATGATTCATAGTCTTTAAATATAATAAACTTTAAGTTATCTGCTATCCAATAAACTTCTAATAAACATCAGTAATACAACTACAACAAGAACTAACTTCATTAAGACGAAAGACTTGAAATGAAAATATCGCTCTACAGAGAACATCATGAAGCTCGATATGAAAAGAAGATAAAAATAGAGCTCAAACACTAACTTAGTTCTACTGAGGTTTCTTATGACGGTTTACAATGAAAAAGGATTTCAAAGCTCAACTGAAGAAAATCTTGACAAACGACTACTGATCTGTGAACTATCTTTTTATCTCTTTCAATATTAATTTCTATCAAATTTTTAATTATTGTCCTAATTTAAAAGTTTTTTTTTGCAAGAATAGCAAAAGTTTAAAATTTGAAGTTTTACCAAAGAAAAAACAAAAATTTGAAAATTTAAAAAAAATTCAAAACTTATTGATTTTTGGAGAAATCAACCATTAAAGTAAGTAAATTGAAATAATTTTTTAAAAATGATAATTATTCAATAATTATTAAATATTATTTAATATATTGTATTTAATTTTTTTATATTTTAGATTAAGAGTTTAGTAAAGTAGCTAAAATTAAAAAAAATAAAAATAATAATAAATCAATTAATTAATTAAATAAATTATTTACTAATAAAAATTAATTTAATATAAAATTAATGAATAATTTAATCTAAAATTAAACGAATCTTCAAGGCATCCTTCTGAACATCTATCCAAAATTATAAAATTTCAACTTTTAATGATTCAATTAAAACTTCACTTCTTATGAACAAAAAAAAATTAAAACAAATTACACTCGATTGTTTTTCTAATGACCATTCAGCAACAAACAAATACAAGAAAGACAATTTTATTGCATCATTCCTCAATGAAACAAAAAAAAAACAAAACAAACAAAAAATTGCTCCTGTTATTTCGCTCGCGCGCGTGTATTTGTCTGTCAACTTGACTCGCATATGTCATCACTTCACTAAATAAAAAAAATACAACTTCATTACACCAAAAAAAAAAAAAAAAAAAAAAATTGTAAAATATATTCACAAAAGTCACAAAATTAAGTAATTTCTAAGCAGTTGTATTTTGCATTTTATTATGTAGTTAAACAGTTTTTTTTTGCATAATCATGAGCGAACGATCGACTTGACAGACGCAATAAATTTCAGTTTGTGTGCGTGTGTGTCTGTAACAGATTGAATATTGGCAAAAATAGCATTCAAATGTGAAGGTAAAACCTTGGCAAAGGAAAAGTTATATTTATTCATAAAATTTATTGAATTTTTGCATTTTTTTTTTGTTTTTTTTTTGCATCTTGATGCAAAACTTGACATTCATCTTGAAAAGTTGTGTAGCGTAAACTAAACTTGATTGAATTAGGAAGAAACGATTTTTGATCGTTTTTTCAAGTACGACGAATTTTGTTTGTTTGTCTTTTTCTCAGAAGGCACGAAGGTACCGGAAAAGGTCGAAAAACAAACAAGAATTCCTCGAATCAAGTCAGAACTTTGAAGCATGATAATTTTTTGGATGAGTCACAGACCGATCGTGATTGTGTAATTTTATTACATTCATTATTTAATAATTTTTTTTTGCTTCATTTGCTCCTTATCATGTTCGAAAAGCGTGCCTTCGTCTTCTAGAAAGAGACCAATGAAGTAATTTTTTGCACTGTTGAATTGAAAAAAGTCATCAAAAAAATAAAAATTATTTTCGTGAATAATTTACGATTTTTATGTGAGTAAAATTTATTTTTAAGTCCATTATATTATCGAAATTCCATTAACGAATGGGCAGAATTTAAGTTCAATAGTGCGATTACCACTGACATTGACATCAATTTTTTGGCTGCAGCGATTTTTGTTTATATTTTTGTAAAATTTTATTTTTTGTTAATGATCAGCAGAATTTAATCATGTTCGAGAGAATTAACGTGATAAAAATTACTATTTCGGTGAATGTTGAGTCAACATGAATTTTGTTAAGGCAGGACCATTAATTGTCTGGATCCATAAATTTATGTATTTTTTCGGATAATTAAGCAACTTCGGAATTAGGTTAATTGTTGTTCGGCATGTCGTCATTCTTCTGACTTTTTAAAACAACTTTTTATTTATTTATTAAATTTTTATGTTCGAACGTGCCAGAAATACACGTGATAAAAGGCACGAAAGATGAAACCGGCGAGTAAATAGAGAATTCGAAAAATACTTTAAGTAATAGAGCAATAAAGTTATCATAATGACAATAATAGAAGTGAATAATAGTAGCAAACAGTATGAACAATAAATTGTGGAAATTATGTGTGTCAATGTCAGTGACGTAATTGAATTAAGACCATAGTCAAATGAATTGTGATATTTTATTTTATTTCTCGGTGCGTACTTTGTCGGCGGGCAGGGGAGTAGTTAAGGTCCCTTAATTTTTTTAAAGTTAAAATAAAAAAAAATTATTAATTAATTGTCAAATTAAATCAATTATTTTTTAAAATAAATTATTTTTTTAATAAAATTTTTTTTTATAAATTCAATAATTTTTTAATAAATAAAATAATTTTTTACAAATTTATTTAAAAAAAATATTTTTATAAATAAATAATTTATTAAATAAATAAAATTAAAAATATTTTTTTTAAAAAAATAAAATTTTATTTTTTAAATTAATAAATTAAAAATTTTAATGATAAATTAAGTTTTTTTTTTAAATAATTTAATTTTTTTAAAAAAATTAAATAATTTTTAAAAATAAATTATTAATTTAATTTAATTAATTTAAAAAATTTTGTTTTATTAAATTGAATTAATAATTTAAAATTTTAAAATGCTTTTATAAAATTTTAATAAAAATATCAAATATTAAATGTTTTATTGTAACTTTACCTTAATTTTATTAGTTATTGTTAAATTTAAAAATTATGAATTAAAGAAAAAATAAAAAAAAAATATTTTGTATTTTTTTTTTTTTTGTAAAAAAATAAAATTAAATGTTATGAATAAATATTTTTCAATAATATTTTTTTATCTTAATTAAACTATTTTTTTTTTAAATAAATAAATAAAAAATTTAATAAAAAATAAAAAAAAATAAATTTAAAAATTAAAAATTATAAAAAGTAAGATATTAAATTTTAATTAATTATAAAAAAATATTTTAAAATTTACCTAATTAAAAATAAATTTATTAATTAATTAAAAAAATGAATAAAATAAAAAAAATTATTAAAATAAAAAAAATAAAATTAATTAATTAATTTTGTAATTTAATTAAAAATATTAAGAATTAAAATCTAAAAAAATAATTTTTTGTCAAAAAATAATTTTTAATAATTTTTTTATTTAATTATTTTTTTTTTATTTTCTTTAAATTATTTTATTTTTAAATATATTTTATTTCATTTGTAAAAATTTTATCAAATAATGAAATTAAGTGCAATTACCCCTCTCTAAAATCTCCATCCCTGCATTACTTTTAAACTTTGTTAAAAGGCGTGTGTTGTCTGAACTTGTGACTCGTTAGTGTTGTCTACGCGATTCTCGCTCACGAATTTACCTCTTGAGCTTCAACTGGTTCCTTCAAACCGTTTAGACTCCGCATAAAAATCTGAAATTGAGGAATTTAACGCAAACAACCGGGTCTTTGACCTAAATCAAAATTTTTTGATTAATTTCGATTGCATAATTGATAACCGGCACATTGTTTCATCTAATCAACGCACGCAGCTTGGCCGTGATAAGATATGCTCTTTTTTCTGATTAGAAGAACGAAAAAAAAAATAGTTCAAGGATGCCCAAAACTAAAAACGCGCCAAAAACCTTGAATGCGCATCAATTTGAGCAACGATGAATTTTCTTGATTGAATCAGCGACGACGACGACGACGAGGAAGTTTGTTGCCCGCAGCTGATTAGAATAGCGCATGTAAGCATTTGCGTCACACGAACGAAATTCTATTCTAATTTGAGTCAAGTGCACAAAATCAAGCGAACATTTGAAGGATGCGAACTTGATATGAAATATGACAAGTTGTTACTCAATGCTTTTAATTGAATTTATTTTGATTTTATTTTCCTTTAATTTTGCGAATGGCAGTCTCGAGATTGACGTGCAGCGCGGAAAAGAGCAGCGAAAAGTTCTTCGTGTACCACGAAATGTTGTAAAGAACGTGAATTTTCCAGTTTTTGTCGAGGAAGTATTTGTAAAATTTGCTCATTTCATCGGCGGGAAGCGTATCCTCCCCTGGGCGTTTGTGTTGCTGAATATATTCCTCTTTTTCCTCGAAGAAACGTTTATTGTGACCTGCCCAGAACTTTTGATTCCATTCTTGTACTTCGAGACGTTTTTCACGTAAATTCCTTTGGGCGTCGGTTTCATTTTGAGGTTTGTGTCGCAAAATCGGCCTCAAGTTGGAAAGTTTGTCAGGAGGACCAATGTCTACAAAAAAATCTCTTATGTAACATTTTTTTTTGGATTTTTTAAAATAATTTTTGGTAATTTTTTTATTTTTTTTTAATAAATCCAAAATTTAGAAGAAGAAAGAGAAACTTACAATCTCTGTCAATCGTTTCCGGATCCGGCATTTCCATAAAACCATCTTCGCGACTTTCTTTCTTCTTCAGAAGTTGTGTTTCGGAGCTGTATTTATTAATCTAAAATAGAAGAAATTTAAGAATTTAAGTTAGTTTTTTTGATGAAAAATGTGAAAAAGAGACTTACTTGTATCCAAAAGGCTTCATTTTGTAAAGGATTAAGGCGTAAATTTCGTATGGCGAGCATTTTTGTGAAAATTTAATTTTTTCTCATGTTTTTCTGAAGAAGAATCAAAACAAAAGTGAGCGAATTGGAAACTGGGGTTGAAAATTTTAAACCTGGCGGTGAGTAGTTAAAGTACAGTTTTTTAATATTTTTGCATTTTTGATAGGAAATTGATTTTTAAGGGGTTTTGATGTCTGTCTGTTTGTTAATTTATTTTTTTAAATATTTTAATATTTTTTAAAAAATTTTTTTCAATCCAATTTTATTTTTTTTAATTAAATAATTAAAAATATAATTTAAAATTAAAAAAAATATATAATTTAAATTAAAAAAAATATAATTAAAAAATAAAAAATTTTATTTAATTTAATTTTATACTAAAAATTTTTTAATTTAATTTAATTTAAATAAAAATTTTATAAAATTATTAATTTAATTTATAAATTAAAAAATAAAAAAAAAAATAAAATTTTTATCAAATAAAAAAAGATAATTTAAATTAATGAAAAAAATATGGTCAATTAATGCACTTTCAATAAAATTATTCAAATATTTAAAAATCTGTAGCTTAAAACAAAAAAAAAAAATATTCTGAATTTTTTTCTAAAAAAATAAAATTTTCAAAATTCTTAAAAATTAAATATTTCGAAATTTTTTGAAACTTAATTCAAAAATTTCCAATAAAACCAATAATCTACTAACCTTTAAAATTTTACTTCTTTTTGAACAAAAAAAAAAAAATAATAATTTTTTTTTAATTTATTCTTAAAAATAGTGGAAAATTTTAAAATTTTTTTAATAATAGCTAATTTTAATTTTTTTTAAATCATTTTTAATTAATTATATTTTTAAATTTTCTAAATAAAGAAAAAAAAAATAATTTTAAAAATATATCAAAATGCGCTCAAATGAACTCCAACGAAGCCTTTTTAATTAATTTTGTTCGACTAGCGGACAAAATCTGAACTTCACTTACATATCACACACACGAAAAACTCGATCTCGATCCATTGATGTTTCTCTATCCATTCAATACGCAGGATACGAAGACAGGCGCATGACATATCTTTTTATTTTTATCTTAATTTTCTTCATTTTCTATTAAAATTCCTTTTTAACTAATAAAAATTTAATTTTTAAACATTTTTTAATTAAAAATTTCTTAAATTAAACATTTTTTCATTCATAATTTTACCAAAAAAAAATTTCATTCAAGAGGTTCATGACGAGATTTCATAAAAAACTTCAATGAATCGAATTTTTCGAACACTTTCGACAATCCCCGTATCTTCCGTATGCGTATGTTGCAATTGGTTGTATAGCATTCATGCAATAAATGATAAAGTCGAGCATTGAGTTGAGTTTTGAATGTCTGTGAGTGAACACACACAGAAGACAACTCTTCGGATTTTTGTTTGTTCTTTCTAGAGAAAAAGCAAAGAAATCTGACAGAAGGAGAGAATTCCATCAAAAAAGAATTAATTTTCAACCGATTTTCGGTAAAATTGAATGAAAAATCGCGAAAAAATGTGAAAAAAATTAAAATTGTGAAAACCTACGAAAAATAATTCAAAGAAAAATGTAAAGAAGACGAAGGATAACGCAATATTGTATCGTAGATTAAAAAAAAATTCGTGAAAAAAATAAAAATAAATAAAAAATTGGTATTTAGTGCGTGTACTTTTGCACGTCAAAGGTGCATAAGTGTTACAAATAATTCAGAATAATTAATAAAAATTGCAACAACAACAACAAATCGTCGTGCCGTGTCGGTCGTGTGAATTCCTTCATTCACAATACTCGTAAAAAAAGTAGCAGAAACAACAAAACAGACGACGACGACTTCCGACGAAGTAATTTCGCGCGGTCGATTCACCTCATTATTCAACTATCAATTATTATTCGAGTGAAAAACGAGGAAATTTTTTTTTCTTTATTTTTCGTTCGTTCTGATAAAATTATTCAACGAAAAATTTCCAAACACAACCAAAAACGTTCTTCTTCTTGATATAAAGAGAGAGAGTGAAAGAAAAAAAAATCAATAATAAAACAAAAAAAGTTGTGTGGTTCCTCGTATATCGCCCGCTTGTATATCTCTCTATAGGCGAGGTACCATCGAAAAAAAAAATAAAAGGAGCGTAGAGTGGAGGAAATAAAAATATATACATGTAGAAGACCGTCGTCGACGACGACGAAAACGACGAAGAACCAACAATAACATCAACATAAAATTTATATTTGTGTGCTTCTTACTTATGCTCCATACTATTAAGGCTATAATGTCATTATATTTTGTGCTGGTACATGTTTAGAAATTCAATAATAAGTAAAATAATAGAAGAAAAAGTTTCGCAGAGCAAAAAAAAAAATAAATAAATTAATACAAATTAAAAAAAAAATAAAATAAAAAAAAAATATATGAAAAATAGTGAATGAGAAGAGAATTGTAGTCAACAACCACAACCATATATAAATAATACATAACCAACATGGATAAATGGATTGTATTATTAGCAATTTTAGGTAAGTTTCTTCTTTATTTGCTCCTTTTTGAGAAACATTCGATTTTTTTGTTTGTTTTGTATGAGAAAGACTTCAGGTATAGACTTGCACCTGTGAGATATTTTTAGAACTCGAAATGAATATTTGATGACTTTTATGCACAAATTTGTTGTTGTTGTGAGAGTAATTTGAGATGGAATTGCGTCCCTAGCTGGTTGTCATGATGATAATTTTTTTCTTGGGTCTATTTTTTTTTGTTTTAATGTCCAGCTGTGAAGTCTTGCATATGTTCATAGTTTAAGTCATAAATTTTTTAAAAGGAAGATAAGTGTTAATTAGTAGTTTTGTGCAAAAGTTAACATGTAGTCAAAATATTTTTTTGTTTTAAGGAAAAGGAAATTTGATAGATTCTAAGAGATGTTTTGATATGTCTCAAATAGAAACTGTAGGAGAAGAAAAAGAAAGAAATGAGACAAAATGAATAAAGATTTTAGACAAGATAGGTCGAAATTTGAGACTATTTTGATACATGAAAGAATGATTCTGTTAAATGATGGTTTTGGAGTATTTATTTTGTCGAAAGAAGATCTTGTTAAAGAAACCTGAGGTTTTTTGATTGAATTAGATTCGATCGATAAATCTTTTATATGAGCTTTTTGTAAAATCAGGAAGGAACTATTGATTCAACGAAATCAAATTTAATAAAAATTAAGATTTAAATTAATTTGTGATAAAGTTTAAATAGTAAATTGGATTGACAAAATATTAAGTAATTTAGTATTTTTTAGTATTTTCTTTTCAAAGAAAGTCCATATCGTTACTCCCATAACATTGTGTATCCTTTCGAGGTACATCGATTTTGTTTAACACAATCAATATAATATTTTCGACAAAAAAAAAAATTACACAAGACATCACATACTTCTACTTAATTTAAAATCTTAAAAGGAGATAATTCATAGAAAACATCGCTCTCTTCAAAAATACTTCGTTTCAGTTCTCTTTTAAAAATATCCAAAGAGCCAGTGTTTTTGAATTCATCATTCAATGCGTTGTTTTCGACAGACGCCTTTGTGATGGGCTCCATGTCTCCATTTTCAACAAATAGACAAGAATTGACGTGCAGACGATTCGAGCTTCGCTTTACTGAAATGAAAAAAAAAGCTGTAAATTAATTTGTAATAAAATCGATTAATTACGATTCGAATCACGAAACATTGAGAAATTGGCTTGATTTGAATTATTAGAATATTTTTAAATTTAATTTTTAATTAATTAATTTTTTTCGTTTAAAAAGAAATAAATTAATCATTTTATTTTTGCTCATTGAAAATTTCTCAATTTCTTACTTGAAAGTCTAAAATTGAATTTTTGAATTGAGCTTCAGATATTTAGTCAGAATTTTTTAATTTTCTTAACTCTTTTGATAGATCCATCTTTTACAGATGATGTTGACCAATCAGTTATTTTTTCGTTTTGGTGTTCTATGTTCTTTGTTTTGTCATTTAGTGCGATGAAAAATTGGATCAGGTTTTCTTAAAAAGAATTTGCTTTAAATCCTTCAGAGAGTAAACTAGTACTTTTCGTAATTACTTCGAGAACAAGAAATTGAAAACTCGATTTTCTTCTTATGTCATATTGATAACAACCTTGAACTAAAAGGATTATCTGATTTGACCTCTATGTAACCTTGAGAGCATCTTCAACTCATCAAGAGACTTTTTTCAACTCAATTTGCCAGTTTCTACGAAGCTATTGATCCCTCGATGCTTTACATTAGCCAAGAATTCGATTTCAACTTTAACCAGCAATCCTTTCTGTTCCTTTATGGTTGAAATCTTACTTAAGTTATTAATTAGACTTAATTCGATTAAGAGACATAGAGTTGATTTCAATCAGATGATCGTTAGTTACTTTTAAAATTCTAAATTTCTATTATCAGATCGACGATTCTTCGAAGGTCTGAAAAAAAGAAAGGTTTGAGAAAGCTGATAAGAAATATTTACTTTGTGATTTTGATGAGTTTATTGTGACCTTTGAATCAATTGAGATCTCCTTAATCCTTTTAAATCGAAAGCTGAAATGATAAAGGAACTTTTTTCATTAATTTTAAAAGCTCTTAAATTGAACTACTTCCAATAAGGATTTCTTCTCATTCGTTTCATCGAATTGAAGCTTACTAATAATATTGAAAGAACTCTTTTGTTGATTCTTATTAAAAATTTTCAAGCTATTCTAATACTATTCAATTGTATTGTTCAAATTCCCGTTGAAACTAATTACGCCACAAAAACTCTTCATTGAAAACCTCCTTACTAATTAATCGCCATGTGATTCGATTTGCTTATATAAATATTAGGCAAACACAAACACACACAACTCGATCAATAGAAAGTAATTAAATCATCATTTTCATCTCGCAAACATATCAAACCACACATTGCGACCCATTCTGCTCCATACAGCTAGTTACGAACATGGCAATCGATAAAATAATAAATTTGATTTAAATTTAAAGGAGGATTATAATGTCTTTGATGTTAACATGTTCATTCGTCGTACTTGTACTTTTCGGAATGATGTATGAGGTGTTGATTGTCTTTTGATATTAAGAGGCTTATTATGTAAGCCTTCATATTTTTTTCTTGAACTCATGGACCACACACACAATTTGTTGCACTTTACATAAATATTTATGATAATGCACACGAGATGAGTACACAAAAAATCTTTTATTTGAACTACTCATCTAAGCTAATAGTGAAAAAATAATAAAAATGGTCAAACACGAGCCATGTCAAGTACAAATAGTAAAAATGTTCGAATGTGGGCGCAAAATGCAATATTAATCAATATTTACTGTGCTTTATAATGCGGTTCCGATAGATCTCTCTCGTTCCTTTAAAATTCCATTATTTTACGATTATATAGTGATTACTTTACTTTGCTCATGGATTTCGAGCTGTAGGCGTAAGTAAAGTAAGGCACATGTGAATGGAGACATTCGATAGAGATCTACCTCTACAAGTATTGGAAAAGAAAGAGTACAAATTTTCTTGTGTAAATATTGATCAACATGTAAATTTTCTCTTGTTATAGCTCGGCGCAATGTTTCTGGTTATTCTCATTTGAATCTTTCTTCTTCTTCTCGTTTTGTTTATTTATTATTTTAAATAGTTTGTTTGTGTAACATTGAATGTTTAATGAGAAGATTGGAAAAACATGATAAAAATTTGTAGGTAAATTATAGTTTTTGAGACGACCTCGAATATCCAGGGGTTCCCCCATCAGTCGGGTCAGTTACAATTGTAAATATTGACTGACGTTGACATCCCTTTTTGTTTACTCAGAGGGCTCAAAAGGGATGATTTTTACAATTTTTTGCTCTATTAGAGATATTAATTTAAGACTAAATTTTGTAAAAGTCTTAAATTAATTTGAAATTGATTGAAAATTAAAATTATAAAAATTTTTAAAAAATTGTTTAAAGTTAATTAAATAAAAAAATATTTAATATTGATTAAATTTAAAAAAAATGAAAATTATTTCAATAAAAAAAAAATAAAATAAATTTGAAAAAAAAAATAAAATTATAGAAATTAAAAAAAAAAATAAAAATTAAAAAAATTAAAACCTAAAAAAAATTAAATTAAAAAAAAATTATTTAAATAAAAAAAAAAATTTTAAATTAAAAAAAAAATTAAAAAAATATTTAAATTAATTTAAAATTAACCTCATTTACTTAAAATCGATTTTAACGAATTTTCAATAAAATCGATTTTTGGAATTTGAGCTATCTTTTCATACTCAAAATAAAGTCTACTAATTAATTTTTAGTAAAAGCTATAAATTAACGAGTATGAAATGATAGCTAAAATTCAAAAAAAAAAAAAATTTATTTGAAATTCGTTAAAATCGATTTTTAAAAAATGAATAAATAGACCTCAAATGTTTATTTTTTGTTTTTTCAAGAGATTATTTTAACACGTAAGTCATCTTAGTGTAAAATTAATCTCTTGTAGAAATACAAAAAAATCTTAAGATTATAAAAATAATTTTTTTGAAAACTTTTCGAAGTGAAAAATTTAAAACAAAAATTACCGTAAGGTAGATAATTCTAAAAGAAATTTTAAATTTTTTCACTTAACGAAAATTTTCTTAAAATTTTTTGTTTCAAATTTTTATTTTTAAAATTTTTAACAGAAAAATTTAAAATTTTAACTAGTTTTGTATTATCATGTAAATATTTTTATAAAAAAAAAATATAAAAAAAATAAGAAAAAAAATATTAATTTTTTTTTAAAAATATTAAATTTTTTAAATTTATTAATTTAAAAAAAAAATTTAATTAAAAGTATTAAAAAAGTAAAAAATTTAACAAAAAATATTTTCTCTTCCCTTTAAAATAAGACTTCTCTTAATTTTTCTTTATTTTTCAGTTTCATTTTAACTTTAAAACATTTTTTTCTCTTCAAATTATCTACATTACGGTAATTTACATAAATCCTCAAAGAATTAATTTAACTCCATAAGATGTTAAATTTACTTTTCAGAGGTTAATTTAACATCTTTTGAAATTAAATAAACTTTTTGAAGATTTAAATATTTTAAAAAAATAATTGATACACTTCGAGAAGCTCTCAGAAATAAAAATGCGTCACAAAAAATAATTTAAACGCCTCAAAAGGGTTGATATCCACTAAATTTCCCTCTGAAAGGCAATTATTTGAACGAAACCATCTAAAACACACAAAAAACATGAAATTTGACACACTCGCATGACAAACAAAACAAAAAAAAAAAAAATTGTTTTCAATTTCGAGTACCATTAATAATTACTTTTTTCTCTGTCCTCCGTCAGACTCCAATCCATTGTTCGAACGAATCGACAACAACAACAACAAAAAATATTTGTTTCGCTTCCAAGTACACTAATAATATTTTAATATGTTTGTTGTTGCGGTAGGGAGAGAGAAAGAGAAGATGTCTGTAAAAATTCTGCCTCGACCGACACCCCATCGATACAATTTCATACAATTCCCAAATACGGGCAAAGTTTGAATTGAATAGAAAATTTGAATGTCTGGAAATTGAATGTGGATGGAAGATGGATGAGGAATTCAATTGGAACGCGCGAGGAAACAAGGGGGATGGCAAAAAACGATTATTTTCTAATGAAATGTTCGTGCATGTCGAAAATTTTCACCCTTTTTTCCGCAGTTATTTTCCCAAAAGTTAGATAAAAAAAAGTTTTGTGTCGGCTGAATTCCTTGCAAAATACCAAAAATATTATATCGAGTAAGTTAATATTGTTATTTTATTAAAATGATGAGAAAATCGATATTTTGGTTGTTTTGTATATGAGGTAAACATGGCAAGAGGCAAGGACATCCGTTCACCAACAAGGAAAGTTTCAAAGTCATTTTTACGAGTTTTTGTTAAAAAATTAAATTTTTCTACTCAAATTCTTTTTTAAGAATATTTTTATAGAATTTTTTTCTTTGATATTTATCAACTTTGTCACCGTAAAATTACTTCGCAGTCGATTTACTTTCATATTTCCTTATTTTTTTAAAAAATTTTCCTTTATTTTTGTGACCTAAAAATTACTTTGATTGTCTCCGGAAAAAAATACGTTAAAATTCGAAAGAAAAAAAAAACATTCGTCAAGTGGTGAAGTTGTAGACTTTCTGTCTGCGAACATCAAACATTATTATTATTATATATTTTTACAATGGTTTTACCTTTTTTTTACATCCACAAATAAAAGTTGTACGAGTATTTTTTTTTACAAAAATTTGTTGAATAGAATCAATAATCTATTGAATTGTAAATTTTTTTTTTTGTTGAACAAAAAATGTAATAATAATAGAAACACGTTCATTGCAGGACGAATAAAAGAGACATAGGTACATACCGAACATAGTTCGGAGAGTTAGAAGTCCTACGTCAATATTTTTGTACTTTTTTCCATTATTATTTTATTTTATTTTATTATATATTTTTTCGTTCAGGCGAAGTATTTATTGGGGATGAAAAAGGCAAAAATATGGCAAAAAAAAAAGTTTTGTGGATATATTTTTTTCACAAAAATAATAAAGGATATTTTTTGAGTTCGATGTTTTTTTTTGTTCGGATAAGGATGGAGCAATGAGGAAATGTGTTTCATGTTTTAAAGTTTTTTTTAATTTAAAATATACTTAATTAGAAATTTTTGAAGCATTTATATTATTTCGAGAATCAAAAAAATAATTTTAAGTTATTGATTTTTTATTTTTTATAAAAAATTAAAAATAAAATTCTATTGTTAATGTGAAATAAACAAAAAAAAAAAATTAAAAGAAAATTAAAATTGGAATTAAAAAATTGTTTTTTTTTTAATTTTATAAAAAATTTTAATAAATAAAATTGAACAAACTGAACAAAAAAATTAAATTCAATAAAAAAAAATTAGCAATCAAAAAAAATTTGGCAATCAAAAAAAAATTGAAAAATGTTTTTTAAAAAATATAAAATATAAAGTACTTAAATAAAAATTTTAAAATAAAATAAAAAATAATTTAAAAAAAAATAGAAAAAAAATAATTATTATAAAAAAATAATTCGAGTTTTGCAAACTTTTTTTAAAATGAATTATAAAAATTAATCAAAAATAAAATAATATAAAAAAATAAATAGAAAATTTACGTAAAATTAATTTAAAAAATGTATATAAAATTAAATAAATTTTTAAAATAAAATAAAAATTAAAATAAAATTATAAAAAAATATTAAACATTATAAAAATAAAAATAACAATTAAAATAATTTAATGAAATTTTTAAAAAGTAAAATAAAAAAATTATAATAAAAATAATATTTTGAATAATTTTATCCCGATTTTATTTTTTTTAAATTTAATTTTGCTGTAATTTAAAAAAAATATATTTTATTTTTTTAGGTATTTATTTTTATTTTTTTTTTAATTTTAAAAATTAAAAAAAAAATAAATAAATTTATTTTAAGATAATCAAATTAATTTTAAATATTTTGGATATTTTGAAAGTATTTAAACTAAATTAAATAAAATAAAAAAAATAATTAAAATTGAATAAAATTTACGTTTTTATAGATAAAAATTAAAATATTTTTACTAGTTGCATCTTCCTTAAAAATAAAAAAAAATTATGTGCTATTTTTATCCTCATCACAATGCAAAAATGTCCTTTAAAAAAATGTAAATATGTGAAAGAAAAAATATTTCGTCTTACTTACCCGGAATCGATTACTTTGTTGCAATAATTCATCCTCCCCGAGTTCATTCTCGAATAAGTGGCATATCATTGTACCACGATGGCCCTTCTCTATAATTTTTGTTGTTATTTAAAAAAATACAACACTTCACACACGGATATGCCAGACGCAAACAAAACGCAACAGATATAAATGTCAAATGCAAGACAATAGCGGCGCGTTGTTTCAATGAACGAGAAAAAAAATTAGGGTGAGCGGAGAATTGTTATAAAATATAATAAATGTTTAAATAATGCAATAAAGTGTAATTCCCAATGCAATGCGATTTAATGCCCATAAGTAGGGTCGTGTGTCAACACTCCGCTGCACATTCTTTCCCTCATGAGGAAAGTGTGTCGATTCGTTCCAAAAAAAATTTTCAATGCAGACAAACTGTCGTCAACTAGGACATTGAACTTCGCGACAAGAACTTTTTATTTACGACTTTCGACATTGTCAAAATTTTTTTTTGCCATTTAATAATAAAATAAATGCACGTTATCTAATAATTTATGTGATCGAATTTAATGCACTGTGCCGACATGGCAACATGCGCTGCTTGAATTTATGACTTTCCAAACTCAAAGTCATAAACGGAAAACGTAGCGACAAATAAATTGGGTTCTCGATGAAAATCGAACGAAGAAAAAAAAATATTTCACGTCTTTTCGAAAACAACAACAACAAAAATCTCAACACACACGAAAATTATTGGATTGTAAAATTTTGTAATCTAAAAGTTTTTTTACTTGAATTAAACTTTTACATTGTGTTGTTTTCTGCCGTTATCCCGCTCTATCTGGCTGTATACTTATTAAGACGTTGTAAATCGCATAAAATGTCAACCGAAACTTTTGCTCGGCATCAAACAATAAAACATGAGCTAAAATCGTAACATTTTAACCAGAGAATAAAATTTTCCGAGTTTTACGAGAATTGAAAAGTTTACAATTTATCGGAAAGAGGAAAATGTTTTTTTACTTTTTTTTTTTTGATTAATGCTAATGGCAGGTTAATGGCACGTATTTAGAAATAATTTAAATTTTCGATGCAAATTTTAGTCGATAAACAGTTTTTTTTGTGCGCATTTGTTTTTTTTTTAGCGAAAATCTATGTAGCAAAAAAAAAATAAAACAGAATGAAACAGTTATTTAAATGAGCAAGGAACATGTATTTGGGTATGTTCGTGGAAAAGAGGAAGGAAAATTTGTATACATGAGCGAGATATTAGTGTTTCAGTTATAGGAAGGAACAAAAGAATGATTTTTTTTATTAAATTATTTTTAAAAATTTTTATAAATTTTTTTCTAATTAAAATTTTGCATTTTTTGTTAATTTATTTTTATAAAAATAGAAAGAAAATAGCAAATTTTAGAAAAAAATTAAATTCAATATTTTTTTAATTTTAATTATTTTTTAAAATATTTTTAATTATTAATTTAATTTAATTTCAATTATTAATAAAAAATAATTTAAATACAAAAAAAAATATTTATTTATTTTTTTTTAATTTTTAAAAACATTTTATTTTTTTATAATTATAATTTATTTAATTTTATTCAATAATTTATTATTTTTTTTAAATTAAATAAAATTTTAATTTAAATTTCATTTTTCAATTAATCATAAAAAAATAAAATTTTAAATTAATTAAAAAAAATTATTTAAATTACAAAAAAAATAATAAATTATTAAATGAAAAAATTTGAATTATAATTTTTTAAATAATTTATTTATAAAAAAAAAATAAAATGTTTTTAAAAATTAAATAATTTTTTTTTGTATTTAAATTATTTTTTTTTATTAATTTATAATTAAATTAAATTTAATTATTATATTTTTTAAGTCCGTTTATAAATATATATATTTTTTTTTAATTTTTAAAACTTTCTTTTTAATAAAAAAAATTAATAATTAAATTTTAATTAATTTAAATTAAAATATTTTTCTAAGATTTTTTTTGTACATTAACCCTTTTTTAACTTATAAATTTTTTTATGAAAATTGGATTTTTTTGAAGAAATTTTTTAAAAATATTAAAGCCTTTTTAAAAATAAATTTTAAATATTTATTTTTCTAATTTAAATTTTTATTTTTAAAAAAAACATTTTTTTGGATTTTAGATAACTTTTGAATTTTTTTTAGATTTTTTAATAAATTTCTTTAAGATTATTTTAGAAATTTTTAATTATCTAATTTTTTTATCTGATTTTTATTTATTTTTTTTTTCTTCAAAAATTTATAAAAAAAATTCTTTTAATTCCTAAAAATTTAATTTATTTTAATTTTTTTTTCACTTAGAAAAATAAAATTTTACTGTTCCTGCCTATTACTATAAGGATACTATTAGTTAGATGTTGTACATATTTTGTCTTCAAAAATACACTCGCACACTTGTTTGTTGTTATGCCTTCGTACCCAAACCGACACACATCGTAATATCGTTAGCTCATAAATTTTAAATTTTCATTATGACTGTTTTTCCATTTTTATGGCTTTTCGTCTACTCGTCGTCGTCGTGCATATACTTTTCTCTCATTTTTTTTTGGGCTGGTTAGTTGGATCGCTGCTGTTGCCTGCTCCTTCTTCGTCTTCATCTCCTCAGCGCACAAATAGACCATATAATAATGTTATGCTTGTTTTTCTCCGACAACGTTGATGATGCCGATAATAAAGAAGAAAAAGAGTGTATGTGAGACTTTTTTTTTCTCGTTCATTACCATACGGAATGCGGGGAGGAAAAAAGATGTTTTGCATGCAAAAAAGTTTATAATATGCCATGTATTTACATATTTTTATGATTTGGGCGAATGTTGGAGTGCTTGTGTGGCTTAATGGAAGCACATGACAGCAACAACGACGACAACGACGATGGATGATGAAGTAAAGCTAATTTGACTTTCAATTTTTTGACGACAATAAAATTTATGTATTTAGGGAAATGTTATTCGCACCAAGCTCGTTCCTTGGAGAGAGAATGAGACGTAATGAAAACGTATCTGATGTAAATTAAACGAAGCAATTAATGTAATAGACACTCACGCTTCGGTTGTTCCCGTGTTCGCTGTTATGCACCATAATCCCTGTGTTTCCCGCATTTTGTTGTATAATCAACATTAAAGAATTTTTTTTAGAAAGTTTGCGTCAGAAAATTTGAAAGAAATCGCTTTTTTTAACGAATCCCAGTGCACAATTCAAAATGTCTGCTTAATGATTTTTACACTTTTTTGACCCGAAACACATTCTACTGCTTGTCTTAATGCTAAAATGAAATTTCAACACATTTTATATTCTAATTTTATCAAAATAAAGCAATACAAATTTTGCCCCAGTGCACATAACAAAATGTCCCTTTAATGAATTTTTCACTTTTTTAACCTGAAACACATTTGACTCTTTGACCTAAAGCTAAATATGAAATTTGAACCCAATCCATATTCTAATTTCTTCAAAAAAAATAAGTTCAAATTTTGCCCCAATGCACATTTTAAAATTTTTAAAAGTAAATTTCTCCATTTAACATTTTTCTTTAAAATGCGGTAAAAAACAGAAGCAGAAGAAATCCAGAAAATTACCAAATGGCACATGATGTTTCATTATCATCGTCAATACAAGAAGCAGCAGCAAAACAAGACAGCGAACAATAAAAATTACAACAACAACAACAAATGACGATACTAATGTCGGAGTATAATAATAATAATAAAAACAACAAGCAAAGAACATGAAACAACATAAAAATGAAGGGAAAGGAGTATGATGATTAAGATCGGAGGAGGAATTGTGTGTGTAGATATGGCGCGTTTTTAAAAAAAAAAAAAACTTTTTTTTGTTGCAGAAAAAAGATGCAAAATACACACGAAACGAAAGAAAAAATTACATCGGTGGTTATGTTGTCAGTCGAGCGATGCAATTGTGGATACTTTGTTATAATTTTTTTTTCGTTGTTGAAACGCGTTTTTGGTGCACTAAAAGTGGCAGACATTGCAAGTGTTTTTAATGCGGTTTGCTGTCTGTGGATTTTTTGAGAGTTGAGGCAATGAACCTTAATGATTCGAGTAAATTCAAGTAAATTGAAGCAGTTTTCAATTTTTTTAAGATTTTTATCAAAGTTCAAGGAATTGTTTATGAGATCATTTAGCTCTCAGATGAGTTCAAAAATTAAATAATTCAATTTTTATTAAAAATTTATAGGATGTGAAAATTTTCGGAAAAATTTAGAATTATTTAAAAATTATCAACTTAAGTTTATAAATTAAATAATTTTAAATTAATTAATTTAAATTTATAAATTTAATTAGTTTTAAAATTTAATATTTTAAATAAAAACAATTTAAAATGGCATCAGAACTAAAAATGGCGCCAAATCTGTAAAAGCGCGCCAATTTTATGAAAAATGTTCAAATCATCAAAAACGCGCAAAAAACAACAATGTCGAAAAATAATATTAAAAAACCTCATTTAACAACTCTTCAAAAGTTTATTTTTATAATAAAATCTAAACAACTCAAAATTGCGCCAAATCTAGAAAAAGCGCGCCGAATTCAAGAAAAAACGCATCAGATCTTTAAAAATGCGCCAAAATTATTTTTTTAAATTTTAATTTAATTTTTGCAAAATTATTATTCTAAAATGTCGCAAAATAATAAAAAAAGTTTTAAATTTCATTAAAATGAGAGCAACTAAATCTGTAAAAACGCGCCAAATTTGAAAAAGGCGCCAAAAATTAAAAAAAACGCGGCATTCTTTCAAAAATAATTTTTTTTTATAATTAATATTCGAAAATGTTAAAAAATAAAAAACAATCTCATAAATTTAACATTTGTTAAAAAAATGATCTGATCAGATCAAAATTTTTCTCCGATCTTAAGATCTTTTTAGATCAGTTTAAATTCAAAATTTTAGGTTAAATTCAAATTTCTTCCGTTACTCTTTAATAAAATCTTCAATTTAATTCTCAAAGCGATCTAAAACAACAGTAATTAGTCTGTCAATAAATCAGTTGTCGTCTTTCTTTATCGTGCAATCGCATCACAGATAAATATTTTAATTCCTCGAGGTGCATTTTCATTTAAAATCAACAACAAAGTTAATTGTCTGCAGCCTGATAAATAAATGTTTATTTTCTATCGCGAACATCCTTGATAATTTCCATCATCATCATCAGCGTGATCTAACATCAGCGCGACCTACGCTTCAAAAGTTTATTTTTTTTTTTGTTGAAAAGTTGAGCACGTCTCTCAAGACTTTTTTCGATCTTGCGCGACATGGAGGCGTAAATGATAATTTAATAATGTTTGTTACGGTAAATAATAATAATAATAAACAGAAAGATATAAGCAATTTATTTCATTATATGTTGTTTATGTTAGGTTATTATAAGATAAAACAACATTTTATTTTATTTTTCTTTTTTTTCTCTATCGCGTACCTTTCCTCATTTCGCATTCGTGGTAGGTAGAAAGGTGACGCGCGTTTTATGATAAAAAAAAATAAATAAATAAAAAGAAAGAAGAAAAATATGAAGAAACTTTAGAAAAAATATAGAAGTTGTCATTTTTTTCCTCTCTCTCGCGCTCGTTTGTCTTTTTTTCTCGCATTTCAATCCATTAATGAATACTCTCAGGAAATAAATGCGGAACTGAGTAAACATTAATAATATTAAATGTTTGTATTTGTCTTCTTCTTTCTTGTCATGTCCTTCGCTCTGGCATGCCACGAACGAGCCGCCACAAAGCTAATTCCATTTTACGGTTGAAAAGTAATTACTTTCGGATTAAGTGAAGAGCCAGAAAAAAAAGTAGGACAAAAAATGACACAAATTGAGTATTATTGCGGACATTGATTTTATTTTGCGCGCGAAATTCTGCGGTAAAACTTTATAAAATTAATTTTGCGGATTACGGATTTTTTTTTTATTACGAGTTAATCTTTTTTTTTCTCATCCAAGCTTTCAAAGAGAAATAATTTCACAAAAAAAGCAAAGTTGAGTACTCATTCATTAAAATGTCAAACAATAAATTTAACAAAAGGGTAAAAAAAATGTCATAAAAAGCGAAATTTCAACAATATTGTACACAATGTAATAAGAGACCTTACAAAAAAAAAGCGGAATGAATATTTAACTCGGGCACTTGAGGAAATTTAAAAGACGAAAAATAAAAAAAATGAATTAAAAAATAATACAACTTTAAATTAATAATATGGCCTAAGGAGGTTTTTTTGAAGCAAATTTTTTGATACAATGTTCTTTCTTTCGTTTTTTGTTGTTGTGAATATATGAAAAAAAAAATTTCAACATGAAAAGAAACGCGTCATTTATGCGGGAAAAGGGATATTAAATGTCAGCTAATGTACCATCATCAAAGGGTTTTTTTTTCTCTCTCGTGCGAGTAAAGTGATCGTAAAAAGGGTCGACGAGACTCTTCATTAAAATCAAATAAATTATGATTTTTTTTCTCTCTTGTGATTTTCAAGGGTGTCGAATTAAGAGAGATTTTTATGAAGGTTAAGGCTGGTAGTTATTTAATGATCGTGTATTTGCCTTTTTAAGGAAGGTAGAAAGAGATTTTTTTGTATTTAAAAAAATTTAGAGATCTTAATTTTATTTTTCTTTAGATAATGGAATAATTTAATTTATTTTAAAAATTAAATAAATTTAAATTTTTCTTAAAATTAATTTTTTATTTATATTAAAAATTAAATTTATTTGTTTTTTCGTTAGATTAATTTTAATAATAATTTAATTTGATTTAAAAATCAAATAAATTTAAATATTTTCTAATTTAATTTTTTATAAATTAATTTTTTATATTTAATTATTTTATTAAAAATATTATTTTTTATTTAAAAACATATTTATATGATATTATTAATTCATTTTAATTTTTTTTTTCTAATTTTGTAAATAATTTTAAAAATTCTTAATGTTTTAATATTATTTTTAAAATTAAATAAGGATTAAAAGAAGATTATAAATTTGTTAAAATTATCAATAAATTTAATTAAAACACAAATTATATTTGAATTTAATTTTTAAAAAATATTTTAAATTAAAATTGAAAAAAAAATTTTAATGAAATTTCCCTTTATTAATTATTATTTTTTTAAATTAAAATTCTTTAATTTTTATTTTAAGTTCAAAAATTTATTTATCTTGTTATTTTTCTTAAATATTAAATTTTTTTTATAAAATTAATTAAATGCTTATTAGAAATATAATAAAATAAAAATTTATTTAATTTAATTAATAATTAAAAAAAATTAAATTTTAATTTTTAACAATTTTTTTTATTTTTTTTATTAAAAAATATTTTTCATTTATTAATTAATATTTAATTTTAATTTTAAATTTTATTTAAAAAAAAATATTTTTCATATATTATTTAATATTTTATTTTAATTATTATTTTATTTATTATTTATTTTAATTTTTCATTTTTTTAAAATTTTTTAATTAATTTTTTTTATAAAAAATATTTTATTTTAAAAACCAAGCAAAAAAGACAAAAAAAAAAAATTTTTTTTTTAAATCTTTTAAACCAAAAAAAAAAATTTGACAATTTCCACACTGATGATTTCGCACAAAACCCATTAAACGACCTCTACTTTTCCTCCCAATCTCTCTCACTGCACATGACGACAAAGAGCAAAAATTAAGGCACACACAAGTAAAAAATAAAGTAAAAATTGATGATACACACACTTTTCTTCGGAATATTTAGATATCTCGTGCGTGCTTGAGTGATTTTGACATTGTAATTGATGTTCTTGCAATTTATATGCATGCCACACAAACTCTTCCTACATGTCTCTGCTGCATTTTCAGAGATAATTTTCCTGTCTTCTCTTTTACGACGACGACAAAAAAAAATTAGAGAAGAGAATCATTTTCGTAGTTCAGTAGATAAAATGAAAGAAAATCAAAATTGGCATCGTTTGGAGTTTTGTAGGTCGGGCTTTTGTGATTTACTTACTTGACGTTCTTTGTAATGAAAATATCAAAAACTTAAATTTTTTGGCAACGAATCTCTGTGTGGTAAATTCATGTCATTTTAATTTCATCAAAAAATTTTAGCGACGAAAACCAGTCAACTCCATATAATTCGAGCTGTCCTTCAAATGCCCCGAAAAAATCAATCAAACCGAAATTGATTTTTTTTTCGACTTAACCCAACCAAGCAAGAGGTAATTGCTGAATAGCGTGATTACTTTTCTTGTGCCCGATGTGTCGTCGTCGTCGTCGTGCGAGTGTGTAAAAAGATATCGACGACTCGAATAAAAAGACGAGAAATTGATATAAATTGAATCGAATCAAGAATCAAATTGAGTTAGTCGCGGGACAAAAGAGTGACGATAAAATTTTATTATTATTTTTTTTTCTTTTTTCAACACTCTGAAGTTAAGTTCAGTTCAGAAAAACACACAAAAAATAGGTTAAAGGTTAAAAGTACACACAATAATTGCCTTGTCTAGGAATTATTTTATTATTACTGTTATTACACATTTTTCTATACAATTTTTGTTTTTTTTTTTTTTTGTACGACGCAGAAATTGCTGTGAGTCGTGTTACCAATGTTGTTAGGTGAACAGAGAAAAATATAATAAAATAAAAAATAAAATAAAAATCAAAATTGCGGTTTGCTAGACATTCTTCGTTATTTTTGTTTTGTGTTTCTATAATAAAATAGGATTTTAACAGTCAATCAAATTTTTTGTCGAGTGAAAAGCGAGAAATGAGTTTTTAATGATTTTTTTAAAGCATTAAAGTGCATTTTTAATTTTATTTTTTTTTTTAGTTTAAAATTTTTTATTTAATTTTTTTTTTATTTAAAAATATTTAATATTTCAATTTTTAATTTTTTATTAAATTGTCTTATTGAGAAAATTTTAAATGTAAATAATAATTTTTTTAATTTTTTATTTTTTGAAAAACAAGAAATTTTTGTAAGCTTTTGTAGGTTTAAAAAAATATTTTTTTAATGTATAAATCTTTTAATTCTTTTAATTTTTTATAATTTCAATTTTTTGAAAATTTGTAATTTAAAAAAAAAAAATTTCTTCAAAATTTATTAATTTTAATTTTCTAAATTTTTTTTTAGAAATTCAATTCAGAAATCTAATTCAGTAAAAATTAAAAAAAATATATATTTTTTCCTTAATTTTTAATTTGAGATTCAAATTGTTTGAAATTATAAAAAAAAATTTATCCAATTTTATAATTTTTATTTTATATTTAAAATTTTATTAAATATTTAAAATTAATTTATTTTTTTTTTCTTGAAAATTTTTTATTTTTTTTAGTTTTTAATAATTTAAAAAAATATTTATATTTTTCTTAAAAATTTTTAATTTTTATTTATTAGGTAAAATAAATAAAAGAAATTCAAAAAAAAAATTAAAAAAAAAATAATATTAAAAAAAAATCATAAATTGTTAATTTGAAATCAATTAAAATTTTATTTATTTTTTAAAAATTTTCGTAAATTATTTTTTTTTATTATTTTGAAATTAAAATTATTTTGCATTTATTTTAATAATAATTTATAATTATTTTTAAAATTATTTATTGAATTATTTTTTAATTTTTAGTTTTTTTAATTTTCATATTTATTTAAAATTCAAAAAATGTCATGAAATAATTTAAATTCTTCAACATTTTTTTTTTTTTTCAAATTAATTTTTAATTCACGGATAGACAATCTGTCAACCAGAAACCATTAAAATTCTCTAAAACATGTCAAAAAAAATATTATGTGGTAGAAATTTGATATCTTCGGACAAAATCCAATCGATCGATACATAGATTTTCTTGCGCAACATAAATAAATAAATAAAATTCTTCTGAATAGCGAAAAAAACGGAAAAAGGTCAAAAAATAATAAAATACGAAAAATTTTTAATATCATTTATTCATAAAACTCGAAGGAGGAAGCTAACCACAAATATTTTTCGTGCACGGACAACTGCTTACATTGAATTATGTTGCACAAAAATTTGCAGCTAAAAAATATGAAAATATGCGAACAACAACAAATTCTAGCTTCATAGTTGCTCATACTTCATCACAAGTCCATAATTTTATTTTTTTTTGCTGCATTTTTAGCCTCACATGTGTTCATTTGGGTGAGTCAGACGCAAAAAAAACAGCAACTGGAAGCACAGCATGTAATAGTTTATAATCATTCATAAGCATAAGTGGTTCTCTCGAGTGCATTCTTACTGCGCGCCAGCAAAGGAAAAATACTCACACACGAAACACTAAAGGGATTAATATTAACAAGGATTTATCAGTTGGATACTTTTTTGTGGGTCATGCGAGCCAAGCTAAAAAAACTAAAAGCAGCTGGGAACTGCGAGCAAGATTTATTTTTGCGTTAAATATTTTGAATAATTGATTGAGCGACTCTCGAGGCTCTTTTTTTTTGCTAAAAAATTCAAATTCTAACCGCGACACGAAGCGTCGAGTGGACAAAAACAAACAAAAAATCAGCAGAATAGAGTTAATCGACATCAAAAACTGTACGAGAAAGACATGCAGTTTGACTGAAAACTGATTGAAAACTGAAAACATCAATTTTTTAATCGAATTGTGATCAAATGCGAATCGATTCGGGCGTGAAATGTATTGTTTGGGGTTCTTCAAGGATTAAAAAATGTCATTTTAATTCTACATTAAACAAAATAATTAAATTAAAAATATTTAAAAATTAAATTATTAAAAAATTAAATTAATTTAATTAAATTTTAATTAGAATGAAAATAAAAAAAAAATAATAATTAAATTTGTAAATTAATTTTTAATTTAAATATTATTAATTATTTATTTTAATTTGATTAAATAAAAAAATTTAAAAAATTAAATTCATTTAATTAAAATTTAAATTGATTAATTAATAATAATAAATTATTAAAATTAAATTTAAAAAAAAATAATTAAATAAAATTTTGCAACAAAAAATTTTTCTGATTATTTTTTAAATTGAAATTTTTTAAAATCGATTTTTTTATTTTATTAAATTATTTTTTATATTTTTTTAATTTTATTAATTATTTTATTTTTTTTATTTATTTTTATAAATTTAATTATTAATTATTTTTTAATTAAATAATTATTTTCATTTAATTAAATAAAATTTTATAAAATATTTAAATTAATTTAAATAATTAATTAATTAAAATTAATAAATTATTAAAATTTAATTAAATTAAATTTTAGAACAAAAAAATAATTTTCAGATTATTTTTTAAATAAAAATTTAATTAAAATCGATTTTTTTATTTTTAATTATTTTTTTATTTTATTTAATTTTATCAATTATTTTATTGATTTTGAAATTATTATTTTTAAATTTTTGTTCAAAATAAAATTTTGACGTTAATTAATCATTAAATGCTCCTCGCCATCAATTCACAATAATTCTGTCAAATTTTTTCGCTCAACAATGTATTTTTTATTTTCCGTGATAAATTTAGTTGCATAAGAGTCCAGCAGGCGTTCTGACATTTTTTTTTTCTATAAATTTATTTGGGGCATATTTTTTATTAGACTAACTTTTCCAATTATTGCGTGTCGCGAGTTCGTGCGAGATGAGTCAATGAATATTTTTATAATGCAATTCATCGAGGAATACTGGCAGCGGTAATTATTCGAGAATCAGTAGTTTTTGATGCTGGCATCAAATCAATTAATGAGACGACAAAGAACTGTCGAAAATTGTCTGAGTGCAACGCATGAATATTAATGAAGGAACGTACTCGAATTTTATTTTCTTGTTCTTTTACTTTGTTTCGAGAGGTTTTTTGGGAAGAATTTTAAAGGAAAAAAAAATATTTTGTCAGAAATTTTGTCTGTCTTTCGAAAAAAAATAATTTTAAAGTAAAATTAAAGAAAAAAAATTCCAAAATTAAAAAAAAAATATATATAAAAATCTTTAAAAAATCTCGAAAGAAAAGATTAGAAAATTTTTACCAATATTTGAATATTAAATTTATTTAATAAATTAAATAAAAAAATTAAAATAATATTTATTTATTAATTAAAAATAAATTAAATTGAATTAAAATATTTATTTAATTCAATTTAATTTATTTTTAATTTTTTTAAATTTAATTTAATTTTTTTTTAATTTTTATTTAATTTAATTTAAATAAATTAAAAACTTCAAAATTTATTCAAAAAATAAAAAATCAAAAAAAATTATAGAAAATTTTAGAAAATTAAAAATAAAAAAAAATGCGCTTAATTTTATTTATTTTTTTTAAATACGAAAGCTAAAAATTTAAACTCTCTTTGGTACTTTTAACTCACTTATTCTCGTCGTCTGGCCTGCCTTAATCAATATTGACCACAAAAGTTACTCGCATGTCGCGTCGTTGTCGTACTTATGTAAAAACGACGAAAAAAAAATCAATGATGCACAGAAACAACAACAACAACATTCACTTGTATGTAAAACTAAATGGACGAAAAAAAATCGAGAAAACCAGTTTTTACCGACATTTAATGATGATTGTACTTTACTCGATCCAGTTACGAGAAACAGAGAGAGAGGTGAATATCAGAACACAAAATCACGATGATACAAAATGTTCAGTTGCAGTATTCACGTGTGTTTTGATTTAATCAATTCCCGAGTAAAAAAGGTTGTATTTTAATGCAATCGATAAAAATACAACACGAGGTTCGAATTTTGTGTGGGTTTCGTTATCTTACATAACGTTTTGTTGTTAAATAAGCTGTAACTGACATGACACTGCTGACCAGTAACTCTCGACTTCAGGTGCACCGGAGATAATCGATTAAAAGTTGGCGCCATTCCCTCGCAAAAAAAGAAAAAAATGAAAAAGCGAAGAGAATTTCGGGAGAAAAATTAATTAGTGTTTTGACAGACAGAGGACCTTGTTGTTGTTGTCGGAATTCGGGTAAATTTTAATAATCTCATTATTTACAAAGTATCTGCAACAGCTAAAGAAGAACAGAAAAAGGATTAGACAAAACCCAAACATAAACTCAATAAAAAAGTTTACATAACAAGCGCACGCCCATCTATGCTATCCTTGACAAGACACATACAGAAACTCATCTTGTGAGAAAAAAAGGAGTGAATTTAGTACTTTTGAGGTTAGTTTTATAACTTGAGGTCTTAAGTTTTACCTTTGGGGTCTCAAACTTTCTTCTTGAGGTCTTAAATTTTTACTTTGAAGTCTTAAATTAACTTCTTGAGGTCAAAAATTAGACTTTTTAGGTTAATATAAGACCTCAAGAAATTGATCTAAGTTTCAAGAGAATACTTTAAGACCCCAAAAAAATTATGAGGACCTCAAGATATTAATTAAGAGTTTCAAATTTACTTATTAGATTACGTTAAGGTCCGAATTTGATATTTTGAGTCCTAAATTTCTTCTTTGAGGTCTCAAACTCAAATTTTGGGGTCCTAAATTTTCCTCTTGAGGTCTTAAATTGATCTAAAAGTTTCAAATTTTCCTCTTGAGGCTTCAATTATATCTTCTCAGGGCTCAAATTTATCTCTTGGGTCTTAAACCCCTCTTGATTTTTAATTCTCCTCTTGAGGTTTAAAATCATCTTCTTGAGGTCTTAAACTTTCTTCTCGAGGTCCTAAATTATCCTCTTGAAGCTTCAATTAAATCTTCTGAGGTCTCAATTTATTTCTTGAGGTCTTAAACTTACTCTCGAAGTCTTCAGTTAACCTCTTGAGGTCTTAATTTTTTCTCATTAAGTCCCAAATTTATCTGTTGAGGTCTCTAACTTTCCTCTTGAGGTCTCAAATTTTCCTTTTGAAGATTCAATTTAATGTTCTGAGGTCTTAAATTCACATCTTTTCACTCCATAAAGCAACAACTCTCACACACATGACTGCTCGCTCGCATCTTTCCTCAGAACTGAAGAGAAAAACAAGCGAATAAACAACTTGTTTTGAATATTAATTTCCTTTGAGTGTTTTGAGCGGAAATTGGTAAGTATAAGTAACTCAAAACAGATGAATAGACACATCGTCGACAACCATTCGACAACGACAAAAAGGTAAAATTTAAATGAATCGCATTAAAGAACACGAACTCGAACAAAAGAAACGAAAATTTATAATTAAATGTTACAACTTTTGAACGATTTCTAAGAGAGATTTCTAATACATGTCAAACGCATAGCCTCACACACAAAAAGGGACTTGGGGAAACACACAAAATAACATAATAAATGATTCTCTGTGAGCTACTTCATAAATCATCTGCGAGAACTTGTCAAACAATGGTCTGGATTTTGTTAAAATTTTCTCTCAACTGGGTCGAGTTTCGTGAGATGACGTCATTCGAGTTTATTATTGTTGTTGTTGTTGTTACTTTATCTCGGTAAATGCTTGTGGCGAAATAAATGCTTAAATGTAGAGAGAGAGAGAGACATAAGCGACAAAAGTGAAAGATAAAAATTTTAATATAATAATTATACTATTATTACGCCGTTGAGCTAACAAACCATCGCCAGGTCACATATATTACAATTTTCTTATCTTAATTACCGAAATACTTAAGCGCACACGGCAAAATGCATTCGTTCGTGTTATCTCCGTTGAGTATGAGTCAAGCTATGAAATTTAATTATCTTTTATGTTCGCTTAATTCATTTAGTAGAGTTAATGAATGTATGAAAAATTTTACAAAAAATTTATTGAAAAATAAAAGACGACTTTTAAAGGCTTAGATGAAAGCTTTTAACCCTTAAAAAGTCGTCTTTTATTTAATAAATAAATTTTTCAAAAATTTTTTTACATTTTTTTATAAATTAATTAACTCTTAAATCAATTAAGAAAACATAAAAGATAAAAGAAAAAATTCTTAAAAGCTTTAATTTTGACAAATTTGTGGTTAAAGGCTAATTTTTTTTTTAAATTTTCACTTTAAAATCTTCTCTAATGTCATTTTTCATTCGCCTTAAATCACAAAATTAAATTTTCACTATGAATTAATTGCACTTGCACTAACATTCTGCCACACCTGTAAAACACACATAAGATATCATCATAAAACTACCAAAGCGCCATCATTAAACGCAAACACACACCAAAGACGTCTCATAATCAGAAACAGATGAACAAGTTGCACATCATTATTTTTCGTTCTCTATCTCGTGTTTATATTTTTTTCATGTTTTAATATTATGAATCATGTTTAAATCGCATCAAAGTATTATGAGGAACGAGACAGAAATCAACGCGAGGTACTCAACTCATCATAATAATGATGATCATATATTCCAAGCCGAAAGAACACATGTTCCGATATATTTATTTAAAATCGTATATCAATGTTTTTTCTGTCTCTCTTGTTTGTTTATTTTATTTTTTATTTATTTTTTAATATTATAAAATACCGTCATGAGCTTGATGATGATGATGATCGTCTCTTGCTCTTGCATCGTTATCGTAGATTAAAAAAATTCATTCATTCGTCTTGTCGTTTGCTCTCTTTGAATTGCATTTAAATTTATGATTATAATTTTGTTTTTTATGACCATACATTTTTTTTATATACACACATTTTATTTTATTGGCGCGCACGTATGCATTATAAGTTATTTGTTGTATATGCAAACATTCGACGTCGTGTTAACAATGTCATAAATTTAATTTTTATTTTTTTAAAGTACTTTATTGGGTCACGAGAGTTAGTATATCAGGTGCATGGTCGTTAATTTTAACGGTAGTAGTTGTAGTTAAGAGTATTAATTGGCGCTTCAAAGTTCCTTATCGGTTCTGTGGGTTTACGTGATAAATACACCTCCGGTAGAATGTACGATTGAATCAGATAGCGACATGAAAGAAAGTGGGCGATTGCAATTTTTTTATCCGTGTTTGTTATTGATTACGTGATGTTGATAGAACTTACTTGCAATTTGCTGATAAGAGGCTCGGTTATCTAAAACGGGCGATTATGTAACAGGGCATTTAACAATCGACCATCTTCTTGCGATCTTTATTGTAGAGTTCAGTTTGATGGTTGTTATGAAATCTCGAGTTATCGGATGAATTTAAGAAATTTGATTTTTGAGAAGTATAAAGCTTAAACTTGCTTTTAAAAATTTTATATCAAAATTTAATGATTTTTTTTATGATAACTTTTGTTTATAAGTTTGAATTTTAAATCAGGTACTATTGCAAAGTCAAATTGAGAATATTTCCTTCTGTGCATCCATATGGGAGAATGTGACTCAGCTTTCGAATAATTTCAGTTCAAAATAGTAAAACAAATTTTAAAACTTATGATGTTCTACAGGTTGGATGATATGAAATAATTTCAACATATTATATAATTGAATTTAGATCATTTTGAATATTTTACTAATTTCCTCAGGAAGCTTTGAAAATATATTGGTACTAACTAAAAGTGCTTATTAAATATGCTCATATTAAAAATGTGTCCTTTCATAGCTTCTCATTAAAAAATTTGGATCAAGATTAGGATGTTTGAAAATTTTCTTGACCGAACGGTTTTAGTATCCTGTCATTTTAAGAATCGTCGTACTTTTTTGTTATATTCTTGTATGCTTTTTTTGCATTTTTTGTTAAGAACTCTGATAAGATGGCGCTCCAATACTGGATAAGTAATATCATCAATTCAGATAGAATAACTTTGTTATGTCTCAGCATCTCGAACTAAAAGTTAAGCTTAACTTAAAAGCTATAAAATATAATATAAAGAAAGAAAAGAAAAAAGAAAAAAATGTTCATTAGAATAATATGACTTAGATACTTACGTTTCAAAAAGTCATCAATCTGTAGACTTTTGTAAAGTTCTGAAGATAATTTTATATTCCCAAAAAAGTTTTCGTAAACCTAAAATATAGAAAAAAAAAATTTGATCGAAATCTCGAACTTACCCTTACCTGTAAATTTAAACTCTCCAAAGTCTTCATACAATATTCCGATCGTTAATGTTGTCATAACTCGCCTCGTTCTCCGCTCGCATATTTTGCTGCCCAACAATCTCGAACAACCACGTTGTTGCCGCCATCGCGTATAGACGAAAACTATATAAAAATATAATAAAAAATGAAATGAAACAAAAAATAAACACATTTGCAAAAATAAAATAAGAAAAGTACGTGATCCATTTTACTAAAACGGCTTGCTTTTCTTCTTCTTTGCACGCCCGTTTGTCGTACGAGGGAAAATTTGAAATGATGCGATACATAAATTTTCACACAAACAACAGCGAAACGAGACAAACACTCTTCTAATATCCTTTTTTTTTATTTTTCTCGTTCCACACCACTTTTCTCTATTTCACTTTTATGTTGAGCCGACTATTTTTCGCCATATATACAAAGTCGTAACAAGCGAAACAGAAAAATAATAATATATGTCGCATTTTGTTTGTTTTGTGTTCATCTTTTGAAAGCCTTTCGTCCGGATTTTCATCATAGTTTTGCTGCTCTATTGGCCTTTTCCAACATATGCCATGTACTACAGAGCTCCATGCTCCAATTCACATCGATTCTCATGAAATTGCTTGTTGAGTGCCTGAATGATAAATACGTCGTCGTCGTTGTTGTCGCCGTTTCTATTTTATTGATCCATGAAAGGATGCGAATTGAGACGACGAGATGATTTCTGTGGAAAAATGATGAGCGAATGTTTTTCCCGCGCGTTGATTTCGATGAATTACTAATGATTTTTTTTTCTCTTTTTCTTTCTTTTTAGGTGAGTGACAGTTCCTAAATTAAAAATGCGACCAAATTAAGAGATGCATTTTTTTTCAACCACGTAGACATCGGATCTATGGCGAAGAAGAAGGAAATAATGTTTTATTTATTTTTTGGTAGAAAAAAAAGGCAAAGTTACAGTTATAAATTAAAAACTTTTATAATAATAAAATATTCCGTTTTTCCGCTCTTTTTCCTCACTTGACATACGAAACATAAAGAAAACTGCAGTCAGTCGGTTTTTTTCATGGCATAAATAGCTAATAAGAAGAGCTGTAGCAGAATCGTAAATATTACATACGGAATGGATTTTTGTTTATTTTCCAGAAAAGTGGTATAAAATTAAAATGTGCTTTGCTTTGCCAAGCTAGGTTTGCAGCTGCTTTCTATTTTCTTGCAAAAAAAAAAGTAAAATATTTACCTTTGTACTTGTTTATGTGCCTTGAGAAGTTACGGGTACGGGCAAAAAATAAATAAAATTGTTCTAGATCTTGATTCTTTTCCTTGTAACTCTTTTCGTTGCTCGTTTTTTTCGTAACGAAGACTCGTTACAACTTGCTTCTTCTTCTTCTTGAAATAATTTTGTAATTACGCTATTTGTATGTATATCAGGAAAAATTAAACTTCTAAAAGTTAGTCTCTATTTATAAAAGTCGAGTGAAATTTTTATGAGAATTCTCTATTAATAATATATAAAATGTTGAAAATTTTTCGTCTTGAGCACCTTCGTCTCGTCATCTCGTATAGAGTAGAGTAGATAGAGTTCATTTAAACGACGGTGTTCTACTGAACGACTACGACAAAGTATTTATAGAGCACTAATTAAATGATTGCACAAACTAACTGCATTAGTTTCGTTATAAATTGAGAGAATTAAATTCCAATTGAAATTCTTTGATTGAAAGTTTTCGTTTTGTCGAAGATGATGGCATTAGCTCTTACGAGACGGGATAACTGACACTCGTGAATGTCATAAGAATGGAAAAATTAAGTTGTTTTTCAGTCTATTTAACAGAATGTCTCATTTGGTGCCTGATGAAATGAAGTTTTACTGAAGTCATAAAAAATATATGCAACTTACTTGAATTGAGAATCCATTGGAGTGATAAGAATCAAGCAAATGAAGAGCTTAAGAGGAAAAGCGATGCGTTTCATCTTTTGGAGAGAATACAAAGATCCATAAAGACTACAAAGAGCCACAGTGTCTAAAAAAAATTTATCTTATCTTTTCAAGAAATAATTTTGAAGACTTTACCATTCGGCCTCTTTTTGTAAATCTGAAGCTGGAGATTTGAAAACCTGCCGAATTCAAAAGATGATGCATTTTTTTAACGAATTGACTCAATATAAGGATGAAAGAACTACATCTTTTCTATAGAGCTTAGTTCTACAAAATATGCCCCTAAATTTATGAAAAAAAATTTGAGAGCTTTAAAGTCATATTCTCACTAACAGAACAAATTTTAATAGTAAATAGCGAGCTTAAAATAAATTTTTAAAATTTTTAGCTATATTTATGTTCTCGAGACTTTGTATTGACTTTGAATAAATATAGAAGGATAGCTAAAGTTATTAATGTTGATTTTAAAGTTCGATATTCAGAATTATATTATATTAAAATTAGTGAGAATATTACTCCCGAGACTTTTAAAAATTAAATTCTAAAAAGTCTTAATTAAGGTTAATCAAAGTTCGATATTCAAAAATTTATGTTAAATTATATTATTTAAAATTATCAGAATATTTTATCCTATAATTTTAAATATTAATTTTAATGGATTTTTTTTTTAAAATTATCTAATTAAGGTTAAATTTTAAAGATTTTTTTTTCAAATTTTCAGATCCTCTTTTTCAAAATTAGCTAATATTTTATTCTTTAAAAAGTAAATTAATAAATTTTAATAATTTTAATTCAATTCATAATTGCTAAAAAGTAAAAAATTCAAAATTACTTACCAAATAAATCCCCTTTAATTTGTCTCCAAAAAAACTTTCGTCTCCAAAGAGCTAAATTCATCTCCGGATAATATCTAATAGGAATTTTTATTTAAACATTTTCGTATACAATGAATTTATTTTTTCGCAAGCATCTCTCTCTTGTTTCTCTTCTTCTATTTTTCTCTCGGACTTGAACTAAATTGAAATTGATAATGTCATACTTTGAATTTTTAAATAAAATTCTTTTTTAAAAAGAAAAAAATAATTTCATAGTCCGTCGCGTAGAAGAGTAGAAGAACGAAGAATTAAACAAGATTTTATTCATTTTTAATTTAATGGATTTTCTTTCTTTCGTTTTTTCGCGCGCAATGTACTTTTCTGCATTTTGAATAAATAATGTGCAATACTTGATAGATGACAAAATCATTTAAAGAAACTTTTTATCTTACAGTTTTCCGCCTCAAACTATTTTCGCATGGAAAGAGGAGGAAAAACACATACCAAGTTTTGTTTCGAGTTTTGTTCGAAACTTGCTTTCGTAATCTTTCGGGGGTTTTAATTTATATACATTTGTGCAAATACATTTGTGGTATTTTGTTTTTGAGGAAAATTGATGATTTATCGCCAAACGTACAATCTCTTTCAATTTCAAGCTGCAAAGAAAAATATGGGAGAAAAAAGTTCTGCAACTTTTCCGGAGGATAGAATATGGTAAACTACTTATAGTTGGAAAAATAAATTCATTACACGCCTTGAAGCACTTTTCCATGCGTTTTTCACATGGAAAAGATCTAAACTTTTTTTCTCCAACTTCTTTTGAGGAACGTCTTGTTATGTATTATGTATTCATTTGAATTAAAAAACTTCTTTTTTCCTATTTTTCCTCCCATTCTCTCTCTCTGGCACAATATTTACATGCATTTAATTCCATTCCTCGGGTAGAAACTTTTTTCATAAAGTTTTATAAGCGCATAAAAAACCCATCATCATCTCAGTCGTTATCATCTTTTCTCTTGACGAAACTTTTACTCGTTGAAGACCTGCAAAACGATGATGATTCATCGTAAGTATGGCCTAATTTGCATCTCCGTGAGTTGAACGATGATTAAAAGCAGTTGACATTTTACATTCCCCAAAGAGCAACGTTATACTTTTGATCGAATTCCAAGTAAAGCGATTATTGAAATGTTTTGAATTAATAACAAACACATCAACAAAGTAACTCGATTTATTGAGTGAGTGTGAGAGAGTTGCAATAAAATGAAAGTGCATTATTGACACTTGTGGCGTCAAATGAATTGCATTATTGTAAAATTATTATTATTATTATGACGGTTGCTGCTGTTTTATTGAACATGTCAAGTGTTTTAATGGGAGATTTGTGTCGTAATGCCGCTACGACAAAGTTTTGCGGGAATTGTGTCACGAGCAGTATTTCATGCGGTGACGATTTAGTAGATTTTGTGTGAAGAATTTGTTCCCTTTTTTAGAAAAATTTTATAGTTTTGAAAACAATTTTTTATTTGTCTATAAATTCAAGATTTTAATTTTTTTTTTAATTAATTTTTTCTTGAACAAAATGTAAAAAAAATTCAAATTTTTTTGAAACTTATTCATTTTTTAAAAAATTCAAGTTATTTAAAAATGAATTTTTATAAAAAAAAAATATTTTTTTTTTATTTTAAAATATTTAATTAACATAAATTTTAATTTTAAAAAATATTTAATTAATTCTTTATATTTAATTAAATAAAAAAAGTAAAATATATAAATTTATAATTATTTAATTAAAAATAAAAATTATTTTTTTTATATTTTTTTTAAATTTAGAAAATATTAAATAAAAATAAAATAAAATACTCTTCCATGTTAAAATAATATTTAATTAATTACTAAAAATTATTGTTAAATCAAAAAAATTATTTAAATAATTTTTAAAAAATTAATTTTTATATAAAATAATTAAACTAATTAAAATTTAATAACTTTTAGTAGATTTATTTTTTAAACCTAATTTAAATTTTTAATAATTATTTTTTTTTATAAATTTTTTTTTTAAATTTTAAAATATATTATTTTTATTTATTAATTTTAAATTAAAAATTAAAATGTTTATCAAAAATTTAATAAAAATTTTAATCAAATATTTTTAAAAATTACAAAATAATCAAAAAACAATTAATTTTATTTAAAAATGCTTTTGAATCAATTCAAATGACACAAAAATATCATTATTTAATACTTACATTACAACATTCACCTTTACAACACTTGTAACCCGAAACTTTAACACACACATTCTCAACCCTCCAACGTTCCTTGCATTTTCTGCAAGATACCGAAAAATTAAAGTACTTGAACGAGCACGTGCCAGAAGGTGTTTGGTTACCAAAAAAACATAAAAAATTGTTTTGTTTACATTTTTTATGTGCCTTCATATCCGTTTTATGCGTCAAGTAAAGTACAACGAGTCCCTTCATGCGGTTGAATTGAAATCTGTTGCATTTCTCGGTGCGAGAAATTCCGAGAGAGCGATCAGGTTACCGAATCATGTTATTTTTTTTTTATTAAACAAACATACAATGTTGTGAGATTTTAAATTAACTTGAAAAAAAATATTCAAAGATTAATCCCAAAAAAGGAACGAAAGATCATTAAAAGACATCGTTAGATAAATAATCCGATTTTCTCTTCTTTGAATTTTTTTTTCTAGAGTTTATCAAAAAATGAAGATCTGAAAAAAAAAAATAAAAATAAACATTTTATGCCCTCGACGTCTATTGTATCGTTCATCAAGATATTTCACGAGAATAAACTGAATAATAAAATAAAATTAGAATAGCCATAAAAGTGACTCGGTGATTCTATTGTCTTCTTCTACGACTTTGATGCACTCACTTCAACGTTTTAATACACTCGAGAAAAATTTAAAATGTGTACTTTGACACGTTCCAACGAACGAAATGTATGCCAACGAAGCCAGAGGATGTTTGTCAGACAAAAATCTGTAACTCTGTGGAATGAAATCTACCTAGTTAAATTTCTTTTTTTTTCGTATATTGCACACGTAACGTCATAACAAACAACAAAATATATTTTCATATGTGGCGATAAGACAAGTTCATTGACTTACCAAACTCAAAAGAAGACAACTGTGATTGTCTTCTACTTCAGATTTTTTGAAAGGTTTTTCAAAGTGCATTTTGTTCTAATACAATGAAAAGAGAAAAAAAATGATGAAAAAAAAATCTTGTACATTATCAGAGCGAAGCTGTTGTTACATTTGTTCGTATGTCATTTTATTACCAGCAGTCAGTGGAATATCAATGGGGATGTGCATTAAAATGCAGTTCAGAAATCAAGTTCGGTTACGTGCAGACGCATTTAAATGATATTTTTGCCATGGAATTACATAAAGCGATATATACTACATTTATGTATGAACAGGAGCGAAAGAGGGTTTTCTGTGAAGTGAGGATGTCATTCATTTTTAATACTTTTTATTATTAGTGAAGATATTGTTGAGAGAATTGGAGCAGACAGTGCTTAAATAGGAATGAAGGAAGAAATTTCAGAAGTTGTCAGAGGAAAGTTGACCTAAATGGTAAGAAATTCTCTAAAAATCTTTTAAAATTTACTCAAAACTTTAGAAATTAGTTAAAAAATGACAAAAATTAAAGTTTATGAAAAACTGATTCAGTTTAAGGCATTTTAGGCCAACATATTTTCAAAAAACTAAGTTTTTTCTGGCCTGTTAGTTTTTAAATTTACTTTCAAAATAGTTTAAATCTAATCATTGGAACATTTTTTAAAAATATTTTTGTTCATTTTATTGAAAGCTGAGAAAATTTCAAAAGTAGTTTTGAAAACTGAAACTTTGTTAAACTAATTTTTTTTAGATTTTATTAAAAGCTGAGAAAATTTGAACTTTAATTTCCAAAAGCTGAAAACTTTGTTAAACTAATTTTTTTTGAATTTTAGAATTTCTAACTTGTTAGTTTTGTAATTTTTGTGAGAAAAAGATATTTAAAAACTAATTTTTATAAGAATTAATTGACAATTTTTAAAAGCTGAAAAATTTTTTCAAGAGCTGAAAAATTTCTGAACTCAAAATTTGTATGAGAAGTAACTTAAAATATTTTTTTTGACTTTTTAAGAGATTCAAAAATTGACTTTTAAAAACCTCTGAAATATTCTGCTTCTCAGTGCTTTAAATTGAAAAAGATTTTCACCATCAGGACATTGTCTGCATCTCAAGTCTACTCAACTTCAATCCCTACATCACTCTTCACGACAAAAGTCACATATGTTCTTCATCGCCTCCTTTACCAAAGTCACATCCAATAGACTTTTGTACAACCCACACAAGTTACATCACAAAAAAAAAAATAATAACGTGACAATTTTCCGTCGCACGTACAACGAGAGAAATGCGGTTTTGCTCGACATGTCAGCGCGGTTAAAGATCATCTTTTGTAGCTACTTAAGAGCTATAGCTGACGTCTTCATGAACAGCATCATCATCGTTATTACTGCGGCGCGTCATGTCGTCTCATCAGATGTTAATTATGATAATTGAAATAAATAATCTGTCCATGCAGCATAATTGATACAAACAATCAGAGTAAAAGAGAGATGGAAACAAAGAGGAAACAACTGAATCAATAAATATTTTTCACACACAATGCAAAACCACAGGACATATAAAAATATTTGGTTGCCCTCATTATTCATAGTTTGGATAATAATTGCCGAAAAAATGAGATGAAATGGCTTTCATGGTTTTATTTTGAAAAGCTTGAGCGCATTTTGAAATTGTTTTAAGTAATTAACTTTTAAATGTCATATTTTTTTCAGAAAGCTTTAACAATGAAGACGAAGACAAAACAAGATTTTAGCATTGAAAGTTCAGACCAATAGACTTAATTTGGAAATACCTTTAAGAAGGCAGAGTAGAATATGATTATTCCTTTACAGCAAATTTTTGGAGAAAACAATCTATAGGAACACAATTGTGATATCGTAATATACAATCAACATTATGGAGTAGGTCTACATTCACAATTGATAACTAAAAGTATAAAAAAGGCTAAATTTGATATCGAGAAAGAAGACAAAATTTCCATTAAAGGTTCTTGATCTACAAAGAAGAATTTAAAACCTCTAAAGGTAAAGTACTTTGTGATGCTTATAGACGACTATTGATAAGCAGTTCAAAGTTAGTCAGCTGTTGATCAAAAATACAAGATCCAAGAGGACTACGAAGTAGAAATCAAACCAAAAACTTGTCCAAGCTTTGCTAATCCTAAAAAATCCAAATTTAGGAGTTTGCTTATTTCCCCGAGTCAAACGGAAGGAAGATACTATACGATCTATCTCTTATAAAAGAACATTAACGGAATCTGTTAATTTTATTCATAAAGACTGAACATTTTTAAAAATTCTTCTTGTCCATTCTTACACTAATTTTAACTTTTAAAACTTAGTTTTATTTTTTTTAAAATTTAATTAAAATTCTTTCACTCCATTAAACAGACAGACCATCTAATAAAGGTCAAAATCCCAATTTTCTTTTTAAAAAATGTCTTAAACCACATTCAATGAACACCAAAAATTTGTCATAAATTCGTGATCACTGCATGCAATTCATTGCGTGCAAAAGTAATTTCCGGACAGATTAAAGTAATTGCGGGCAAATTAAAATTTTACACGAGCTTTTTCCATGTGTGTTAATTGTACTGAACTGCATGTCTCATCCCTCCGTTTCAGCAGCCACTAAAACATAATTACTCTCATTATTTTTAATAAATCTTTTTTTTCTGTTTTCCTCATCATCATTCTTTCATTCGCGTTATTATTGGAGCCACGCAACACCTTTCAGTGAACTGAACTGAACTGAACTAAATGACTGATAGACTTCTACTGCTAAAAAAAAAAGAAAAATCTAGAAAGAGAAAGTCAGTCACTTATCTTTTTTGTTGCGGATATGATATTTTTTGGCAGTCAGAAACAGACACGCAGAAAACGCACAAAGGAAGCGCAAAAAGAAAACAGAAGACAACAAACCATCAATCATGCTGCTGCAATAAATCCTCATGTCAAAATGATAAAGTGTAATTGGGCAGGAATGATTTTCACGTTTTTTTCTTCTTCTTCTCTCGACTCGAACCACGTTCTTCGCGATGAAAATGAGATCAATAATCTGACATTTTCTCGAAACGAACGAAAAGTTGCGTAGGTGACTTCGATTCCCTTCCGGGAAATCCTCTTTGAACCCATCAACATTTATTGGTCATGACAACTCTTCAGTTGTTGTTGACAAGATATCTTTAATCCTATTTGTTGCGAGTCAATTCGCACAAATGACAGGTTTTTGTTTTCAAAAATAAATCGGATCAAATTGTTGTTGACGAAATTCACGTAGAATTCGGTAGCCAGACATTTTTCATGCGAAACGTAGACCTTTCGTGACCTGGAATTATGCGGAAAAAAAATCGCATGTCATTTTTGATTGTTTCTAAAAGAACACAAGACAAAAAAATTGTCTTGACTTTCAAAGGAAATGTTATCATCATCTCTCTGGTTGTTGTGCAAACAAGTGAAAGAATTATGCAACTGACAAGTTATAATAGTTTTCTTTTTTCATCATTATTTATTCAGGAAGACTCTTCTCTGCTGTGTGTGTTCATTTTCTTTCATCTTCATCCTCATTCCTCTCCGTCTTGTCGACGAATCGTTCAGAGTTACGCAATCTATGTAGGTAGAGAACATTGTAAAATTCATGTCATCGCATGGAAATGTTCTACAAAAAATGAAGTATTTTAATGTTGATATGGAAAGAATAACTTTACCGCATTTCAAATTTGTTTGTGATAGTTTTAAGACATTTTTTGTTCATTTGAATTTTTTAAGTTTTTTATACATTTTTTTCTAAATCTTAAAAAATTTCTAAAATTTTAAATTTAAAAAAAAATATATAAAAAAAATTAAAATTAAATTTTTTTTTTACTTTTTATTTTTTAAACAAAATTTAAAAATATTAAAATTTCTACTTTCTTAAACTTTTTCAGGATTATTTTGTATTTTTTAAGTTTTGACGAATTATTTTTTAATTAAAATTTAAAATAAAATTAAATTAATTTTTTTTTAAATTATTTAAATTAAATCTAAAAATTTTTTAATTGTTTAAAATTTTTAAAAATAATTTTAATAAAATATTTTTTTTAATTTTAATAAAATAAAATAATTTTAATAAAATAATTTTTTTAAAAATAATTTTAATAAAATATTTTTTTTTAATTTTTAAAAATAATTTTAATAAAATATTTTTTTTTAATTTTTAAAAATAATTTTAATAGTAAAATAATCAGAAAAATTTTGAAAACTTAAAAAATTTTTTTTTAAATTTTTCTAATTTTTTTTAGAATTTTTTACTAAAAGAAAGACCATGATGACTTAAAAACCAATTTTTAAAAATTCTTTAAAATGCGATAAAAAAACTAAAAACGGAAAGTAAGTCAAGAAAAGTAACGAGTAATCTGGTTGGATGAAGAAAAAGAATAAATGGAAGTAAAACGAATGAAATTTTTATGTGTAATGTGCAAAAATGTAAAACATTTTCTCTCTTTCTTTCACTTGATCCATCCTCATATAACATTTATTATTACACATTTTCATATATTCCGCAAAGATACGTACGAAAAAAGCTTCGTTTGTTGCCCAAACAAGCCACAAAAAGTAAATGACGTGCAAATGTTTTCCTCGGTTAAAGTAAAAATTCAATTGAAAATTGTGTTTGCTTTTTTGTTTCTCATCCGAACTTTGCTAATACGGAATTATTCATAAGGTTTCTCTTTGTTCGGTGTCTCTTTGAAAGCTTTTTTTTTGTCTAAGAAGAGTATTTAGAACGTTTATCAACACGCACAAGAAACACTTTTGAGAAAAAAAGGAGGCTGAAAAGATGATGGCACTTCACGAGTGCACTTGACACACATTTTGAATGTCTTCTTTAGCGCGTTTTTTTTTTGCCAAAGAGACATAAATGATGAACATGAACTACTGAAAAGGATGTAAGAAGTCACATCACTTCCGACTAGCATTTATATTTGTCTCTGATGATTTTGAATTTTTCATGCAATGTTGCAGGGAAGTTGTGTTTAACGTCAAAAATCGAATTTTTGAACCCATACAAAGTTTGTAACGCTTTACATTGAATTCTGTTTGGTGAATCTTTTGAAGTTTCTTCTATAAAATGTTCGTTTTAGCCTCCAAAAGGTTTATGAACTGAAAAAATTTGAAAAATTTCATTCAAAATGTTGAAAAATAGCAAAAATTGAATGTAATGTTCATTGCATACCCTAAAATTAAAAAAAATCGAAAATTAAATTTATTGCATATTTTTAGGGGATTTTTTGGTAAAAAAAAGTAAATTAAATATTAAAAATTTAAATAGAAATAAATTGAAAAAATTATTTTATAAATAAAAATTTATTTATAAAAATTATTTTGAATAAAAATTAATTTTTAAAAATTATTTTCAATAAAAATTAATTTTTAAAAATTATTTTCAATAAAAATTAGTTTTTAAAAATTATTTTTAATAAAAATCACGTAAAAATCGTCTCATTTCCACACCTGCTTCATTCCAACTTGCCTAAAATTCCCAAATGGACTCGTAACATGCGCCATAAACTCAATAAGTAAACGGAAGTAATGTTTGTTTATATTATTTCCCATAAAAGTCCTACAAACTCGCAATTAATTTCTGGAATAAACATAAACATCAGTTTTGCGGTAGCAAAGTAATTGATCATAAATCCCCCTTTTAAACTTACTGGGTCAACACAGAGAAATATTTATTTCAATAATCATAAAAAAAAAACAGTAATTGAGTTATTATTTTATGGCGCATGGCAATCAACATTAAAAATTTTTCGAAAAAAGATTAAAAGTGTTAACATTGATTAAGCATTGATTAAAAATTTAGTTTATAACAGAAAAGTTCGGTAATTCGATACACATTCGACACACAAGAGCAGCTCTAACATAAAATATTATTATTATAATAATAAAATGATTTGCATATAAAATTTCTCTCGTTTCTCCCGTGTACGCGAGAAATTATTGTTATTATTAGTGCTGTTGTAATTCTGACACGAAAGCAACGGTGTCATGACAGCAGCACGGCGTAGTTAATAAAATTGTTATTTATAACACGGATGAATTGATGTTCCTAATCAAGATTTATCTACATTTAATGGCGCATAATCCTTAGATATTTACATTGTAAATTTTCATAGTTTCATTTCTTTATTTAGCAGGTTTTAAATGAATTTTTTTAAAAAATGTTTTTTTGATGTTTTGATGTCATTCCGTTAAAAAATTACTTTTTTTTTGTAAAATAAAAAAAAAATATTTGAAAAATAAAAAAAAATAATGAAATAATTTTAAAGTTCAGTATGAAAAATTCGTAAAAAAATAAATTCGAAAAATTTAAAATATTTCCAATTATTTATTTATAAAAAAAAATTAATTAATTAGGTATATTTAAGAAAATAATTCAAAAATAATTATTAATTAAAAAAAATAAAAAAAAATTAAAAAATTAATTAAAAAAGGAAAATTTAATAAAAAAAAAAATTAAAATTAAATTAATTAAAATTACTCAAAAAAATCACTAAATAATTAAAAACTCAAAAATTATTAAAAAAAAAAAAATTATTAATTTTCTAAAATTAAATAAAATAAATTAAATTAAATTTTTAAAAAAATTAATGTTATAGTTAAAAATAATTAAATTAAATAATATAAAATAAATTAAATTATTTAATTAAAAATAATTAAATTATTTAAAAATCAAATAAAAAAAATTATTAAATTAAATTAAATTTATTGAAAATATGTAAAATTATGAAACATAAAATAAAAAATTTTTAACTCAAAAAAAAAATTAAATTTAAATAAATTGATTGAAATGCCTTTTGAAAAATTTTATAAAATTATAAAAAAATGCAAAATGCTCTTTACTTTTTCATTTCACGAAAACCTTCAAAAACTAATTTTTCATTATATTAATGAATTACACGAGCGTGCTTCGAATGTTTATATCTCTCTTGAAATATTTATCTTAAAAAAATTTTCTCTTGAATTTTTCATGAACGAAAAACTTGTTGAAAAAAAAATCTAACAAAAAAAAAACAAAAATTTTAAAAAATTTCCCGAAAGTGTTAGAAAACGAATAAAAGCATGTTATTGACATCTGGACAAACAAACATGAGAATTGAATTAAAGTGCAACCGAAAAATGTTTTTTTTTGTGAACTCTTGCCCTTATCTCTTAATGTCTTCCGCTTGACAAGAGAACTCTGGTTTGTTGGTTTCCAGTTCACGACATTTTCATTCTAATTTTAATCTTCCTAATTTAGAGCTATTTTTAACACATCGCATCGTCGTTCGTCGTCGTCGTCGTCAACTTCACACATAAACATAAAAGCGACGAAGAAAAACATCAGCAGCAGCAGCATAAGTGCCGACGAGGGGCCCAAAAGTGATGAATGGTGTTTATTTGTAAAATTTATGTAATTAAAAAGTGTGTTTCTCAGCGTACGTTTGCCGCCGCGTATGGAAACTCCATGAATAATAATTTACGAGTTTAAATTTAAAAATAAACATAGAGATACAATAAATTAACGCATTTATTAAATTAAACTTCAATTATATTAGTTCAAGTGTAAATGTGTTGTGATAAAATATTAAAATAGAAATAAAAATTGAATGGATGGTAATTATAAAACATGGAAATTTCTCGTGTGTTTTGTGTTTATGAGGAGGCAAGAGATCGATAACATGCCGTTTTAGTGAGTGTTTATATGTTTAATTAGTTTTTTTTTGACAGATATATTTTTTTTTGTTTTTAGCTAAAATAAAGTGAAGGGAAAAATTGCATTAAAAAAAATAATTGTTTTTTTAGTATTTTGACATGTAATTTGATGGATTGACTCCATTTTTCTTTTTTAATTCTAAAAAATGTAGTTCAAATATTATTTTTAAAAAAATTACTTTTATTAGTATTATTATTTGTTACCAACCTTCATATTAATTTAAAATAAAAACAAATTTAATTTTAATATTCAACAATTAAAAAATAAAAAAAAATGAAATTTTAATAATTTTTTTCTAAAATTCAGTAGAAATAATTTTCAAACATATTTAATTATTTTTTTTTTTTGAATTCAAAAAATTATTAAATAAATTATATTATTAAATATTTATTCCAAAAATTAATAAAATTAATAAAAATTTTATTTTTTATAAAAATATATAATTTTTATTATAATAATTTAGTTAAATCAATTTTTACACATTTTTTAAAAGAAATTTTAATTTTTGAAATTTTTTTAACTCGTTTTTGATTAATTTTTAATTTTATTTAATTTTTTTTTAATATTAAAATCTTTTCTTTTATTAAAATAAAAAAAATTAAATTAAAAATTAATTTTAATAAAAAATATAAAAAAAATAAATAAAAAATATTTTTAAAATAAAAAATTTGATAAAACTTTTTAAATTTTATGATTTAATTTTTTCAGTTGAAATAATTTTAAAAATATTTAATTATTTTTTTTTTTAATAAATAACTTATGATTTTTTTTTTGAGTATTAAAATTTTTTCATTGTAAATAAAATAAAAATAAATAAAAGTAAATATAAATAAATTAAATAATATAATAAAAAATTTAAAAAGAGATGATTTTTAAAAGAAAATATTCGAAAATTATTATATAAAAAATTTGCAAAAATTAATTCAGCTAAATTATTTTCAAAAAATTGTGATAATTTTTTTTTTGTTTTTTTTTTTTTTTTTTTTATTTTTTTTAATTTAAACTGCGTTATCAACAATAAATTTTTTTTTCAATAAAATTATTAAAAAAAAAAATCTAAAAATTTATTTTAAAATTTATTAAAAATTTTAGAAGCTTTAATATTAAGATTTTTAATTATTTTTTGAAATATTAATTTTTTATTATTATCAAAATTATTTGATAATGATAATAAAAGCAAGATAATTTAAAAAAAAAATTAAAAAATAATTTTATAAGTACATTCTATTAAAATTAATAAATTTTTTATTAAAAATGGAAAAATGAATTTCACTGCCATATTTCCACAACGACTTCCATTAAATTCTGTCACTTTTGTCTCTCATTCAAAAGACTCCTAAATTCCAATCCAAATATTTCTCCAATTAATTATACCTAATATGACTGCGGAAAATTAGCATACATTATCATCGTCATTCGGTGTCATTTGCGAGCTTCAATTAATACGTTTGTCGCTTTGCATTGCATTTTCTGCCATTTTGGCGTCGTTAACATATTACTTGACACCGCAGCTCAATTCGAAATAATTTATTAACTTTAAATGAACACCGATCACTTATCAAAATTAAACATAAATTCTTCGCTGGAAGCTGCCACGCGAATTTTGCATATCAAAATATTCCTTCGAGCGACATGTCTGCCTGCAAAAGTGTTAATCCTAATGCATGCTGCGTGTCTGTTACAAAAATAAATTGATAAATAAAATAGAATTTATTGATTTTGTTACCGAAACAACGGTCATGGCCCATAATGTCACAACAGAGTCAAAATATGTGAGAATCATCGTTTGTTGTTCGGTAACAAAAATAGCAGCAGCAGCACGACAACCGACCAATCTCACGGGATTTGTTGCATGAGAGCGCCAAACAAAAAAAATTACACGCCGTATTGATTAAATAACACGAGAGAGAGAAAAAATTTCCATCGGACTATCTTTTCAATAACACGGAGCCCCGATGTCTCAATAGACCTGTCATGCGATGTTATTTCGGCAGCGTTGCATTTTTTCAGCTTTTCATTTTGAATTTTTTTTTTTTTTGTAAAATGTTGACTCGATTTTTTTTTTCGTCAGAGACAGAATTGCGATGCTCAAACAGAATAAAAACAGTCAAACTGGAGTGTATAAAAGATTAAATTTTGGTTTATGCAAAGCTATGCATTTTTTTCGCCATTTTTACACGGAGGCACGAAGAACGACGACGACGAAGAGAATTGACTATAAAAAATTTTTTCATGACATTTGAACTGTGGAATGTGACCCAAGTGAATAGATGTGAAATATTGGAATGAAAGAAAAAGAGACAATCCGTTTATTTATTCACTTTATACGACGAGCTTAGCGTTTTGTTTGCCCATCGACTTATTTCCTCGTTTCGGTTTTTTTTCATTCATTTTTCTTCTGGTATTCTTGGAGTGTTTGTGCGGAAAATATCTGGAAATATTTTTCTTTTTTAGTTGCTTTTTGTTAAAATTTTTTAAAGGAAATTTTTTGTATAAAGTAAAAATTTTAAAATAAAAAAAATATTATTAAAAATTATTTTTTAAATTTTTTTTTATAAATTCTTAAAAAAATAAATTTTTCGAATTTCTTAATTTTTTTCAAATTTATCATTTGTATATTTTTAATAATTCAAGAAGTTTTTTTTTCAAACTGTTATACATTAAAAATTTTTTTTTGGAGAATTTCAAAACTGTTATACATTTCTTTTATTTTTTAAATTGGTAAGTATTCAAAATTAATAAATTTTCGCAATTTTTTATACGAATCCCTCAAATATAAAAAAATTAAAATTTTTGAAGTTGTTCTGAAAATTTTTTAAATAAACAGAGGTTGTTATACAAATTTACAAAAACTATTATAAAAATTTATTGAATTTTTACCTAACAGAAAATTGTTATACAAATATTTGTAAGTTCTAACCAGAACTCAATAATATTAAAACTTTTAAATAAATTTATTTTTTTTTAAATTCTTAAATATTTAAAATTAATTAATTTTTTAAAACTGTTATACAAATTTTTTAAATTTATTTTAAAATTAATTATAAAGAAATAATAATATATTTTTTTAAATTTTTTAGAAATTAATTTCTAACTCTTAAAATTAAAAAAAAATATATTTAAAATTTTTTGATTTTACGAAAAGTGTTTAAAATTTTTCAAATATAAAAAAAAAATAATTAATTGAAATAAAAAAATTACTAAAAATTATTTACTTAATATTAAAAAGAACTTTCAATTTATTTAAAATTTTACAACAAATTCTTTAAAAGTGATTTTCAAAAAAAAAAAATTATAGAAAAATAAAACACACAATATACACAAATTAATAACTTAAAAAAAAAATTAAAATATTTTACAAATTTACTTAATTTTTTTTTTTAATCTTAAAATATATTTTACAATTTTTTTAATTTTTTTTTTTTAATATTTCAATTTATGAAAGTTTGCTTAAAATTTTTGAAAAAATATTATTTAATGGATTAACGGGTGTTTTATACATTTTTCAAATGTAAAAAAATATTTTATTCAATTATTTTATTTAAAAAAAAATTATTTATATTTAAAAAAAATTAAAATTTATTTAAAATTTAAAAAAAAAATATTTATATTTAAATTATAAAAAACTTTTGTGAAAAGTTCTCCGAAACATAAAAAAATATTAAAAATATTTTTTTTTAAATAAATTTTTCATGGATGTTACATTAACTCGACATCACGGCAACCAACTTGACGGTGATCATCATTATGCAAGAATTTTTCGTTCAAAATACTTTTCGTCTTTCATCGATTTTCCCCCAAACCCGGATTTTCCTTCGCGCCAATTGAAAGACCGAAGCGCAACGTGAAATGTATTGAATTCCGATGATTCTGCTTCTTTTTACCGTGTTCACATTTTTTCTTCGCAATATTTATCGCAAACGTTGGCAATCAGACGAAAATAAGAAGAAACTCGCATCTCAAAGGACATAACCGATATAACTTTTTTTTTCTTTCTTGCTTCTGACGACGACGACGACGGCATGACGGTGATATGATACGAATCACATTAATTCAAATAATGATCAAAGTAGAGCATTTCCGCCATTTTACTCACCTGGCAACGAAATTGAAGCCCAATTTAATTTTTTTTCTTTTTGCTTCAAAAGGCTTGGCTGGCAGCACGTTTCGTATAAATTTGAGAGACGTTAAAAAGGCATCATAAAGACAATTGCGCATTCACGACGTTAAGAAGAGACGAGGTCTGCTGAATTTTACAAATCATGAGACGACGACGGAGGGTATGATTGAGATATATACGAACGAACGAAAAGTTGTCCCAAGATGGTACTTTCCCTGAATTGGATTTTTCATTTCATGTGTTTTCTTTTATTTTCTTTTTCTTCCATCCACTCGTGTGCTTCGTTGCCAGTTCAGCTCGTTTCGAGAGGTCTTGTGTAGATTTGCATCTACTTCGATGTGTCTTACAAAATTTCTCGTCTCTCTTTTTTGTTTCTCAAATGTTTCTGGAACATTTGTTGGGCGTCTGTGTGTGGTGTGGAATATCCTATTATCCACTCGTCTATACATTATCAATTTCTTTTCTTTTTTTTTGCTTCTTTTGTCAGAAAGTTGTCTAGATGATATTTAAATTTTCTTCAAGGAGAAGATTTTTTTGTGTTTTTGTGAAGATTTTAAGACGTTAAAGCGCATTTTTAAATAAATAAATATTTATTTTAAATTAGCTTTATTTTTAGTCAAAAGAAAAAAAAATAAATAAAATTATATTAAAAATAAAATTAAAAATTTATGATTAACTTAAAAAAAATTTAAAAAAAAATTAAATTAATTAAAAAAAATATTATGATTTATGAAGATAAAAATGTTTAATTAAAAAAATTAAAGAAAATTATTTTTCTCTATAAATATTTAAAATATAACAATAATTCATTAAAAATAATTTAATTAAATTTATTATTTTAATTTTTTCAAAATTACTAATTAAAAAAAAATTCGAAAAAAATAAAATAATAATAAAAAATTTTTTCTATATTAAAATATTTTCTATTTAAAAATTTTTAATATTATTTTTTATTTTTTTTTTATTTTTATGCATTTTTAAAATTGAAAAAAAAAATAATTTTTTAGTTAAATTTTTTAGAAAAGTTAATCATAAATTTTTAATTTTATTTTTAATATAATTTTATTTATTTTTTTTAATTATAGAATTTTTACAATTAAAAAAATGTAAAATTTTTTTGTTAATTTTTTTTAATAAAAAAAACATACGTTTGAAAAAAACTAGAATTTTTTGAATTTTATTTTTTATTTATTATATTTTTAAAATTTTTTTTAATTGAATTAAATTAATTATTTTTTTAAATTTTTACATCTTATTAATTTTATTTTTTTTATTAAATTTTTTAAAATTTTTTTTATTAATTTTTTTTTTTAAATTATTTTTACATTAGAAAATTGATTTAAATTTCAATAAAATTATATTTTTTTAATAAATATAAATTTTTAATTTACTTATTAAATTAGTGAAAATTTATTTAATATAAATAAAAAATTTAAATTAATTTATTTTTCTGAATTTAATTTTTCTGAAACAGACAAAAACCCATTCCAAAGCAAATTTTTTATAATTTTTTTGTGAATGAAAAATTCAAGAATATTACCAATCAAGTACTTTACTTACCCATACAATGAAGAAAATACTTTTTTTTTATACCGTATGTGTCTAAATGTCGTCATAAAACGATTCTTTTAGAAAAAAAGAAGTAATGGAAATCTCTTTTTTCCAAACATGTCTCAATTCTGTTAAATCTCTCGTTTTTTTGATGAACTTCTTTTGTCCGTCTCTCGTCAAGCGCATTAACAAACAGACATGCCACAAGCGCAAACAGATGTCGATGTCATTCAAATTTACTGAAAGAATGAAGATTACTAATTATCGAGAAAATAAAGAAATCCAAAACCACGAAACCGGCAAACAAAGCACTTCCAACTGCTTAACCCCATTAATTCCTCGCGTTATCAACGAAAAAGCAGCAAAAGAAGAAATTTCGCTATTTGCCAAACACAAACACCACGACGAAAAAAAATTATCTTTGTGAGATTTCGCTGCGAACAAAGACAAAAGGATGTCGTGACACGAAGAAATCGTCGTAAAAGATGCAATTATAGATAAGGGAAAACTCCGAAGGATCCAACGTTTTTATTAGATAATTAGTTTGTAGCTTTTGTGTGTTGGAGTGTGTGACGCAAGAAAGGGGTTGAAGCCTTGAAAAAAGTGTGTCTCGAGAGACGCAATGTCAATCCATCCGTCATTCAAGCGTGTTTCGCGCCCCCATTCATTATCACTTCAAGTCTTCATTTGGATTCGCATGGCGGCGTGAAAGAAAAGAAAAAAAAGCGAAGTTAAATGGAGCATGACACTCATTTGAGTGTAACGACACATGTAGCGAGTGTACATGAAGAAACATGTCTTACAAAGGCACATGTGACATTTTTGTTCATAAATTTCGAGCTTTGGCAACGATTTTTGTCGATTTTAGGATGGAGTAATTCGGAAAAGTGTTTCAATTTTCAAGATTTTTGTTCATTCTCTTTAATTTTTTAAGTTTTGAACATAAAAAATTAATTTTTAAATTTTAACGGATTTTTTTTTTGAATTGACATTGTCAAATTTTTTTTTAATGTCAAAAATTTTATTAATTTTTAAGTTTTTGATTGAATTCTTACAGATTTTCATAAATTTTTGTTTAAAACAAATTAATTTTTTTTAACGATTAATTTTTTTTTTAATTGACGTTTATGAAATTTTTAAAAATATTAATTTTAAGAAATAAAATTTTAATATTTTTTTAATTAATTAATGTAAATTCTTTCTTTTAATTTCAAAAAAATTTATTTAAATTTAAAAAAAATCAATTTCCTTTAAAATTCTAAGAATTTTGTAATTTTCATTGCAAAAATAAATGAAAATTAATTTTTAAAATTTTAACAGCCATTTTTTAAGTTAAAATTTATTTATTATTTTTTTTGAAAATTTAATTTTAAATTTTTAACGGTCATTTTTTGACTTGACATTTGTAAAAAATTTTCATAATTTTTTGACATCTAATAAAATATTATAACTTTCCTATTTTTAAATAAATTAAAAAAAATTAAAATTAAAAAAAAATATTTTTAATTATTAATTAATTAATTAAATTAAATTAAATTTAAATTTTAAAATTAATTAATTAATTAAAAAAATAAAATTTAATTTTTATTAATTAATTAAAATTTAAAATTAAGTAAGAAATTAAATTTAAGAAATAATTAATTAATTAAAATCAAAAAAAAAAAATTGAAAATGGAAACACTTTTCCTCATTGCATCCGCCTTATGCTAATATAAAAAAATATGAAATTGTGTCAAAAAATCCCAATTAATAACAACAATTTATAATTTTTATTACATTTTTGTCCTCAATAACTTTCGAGAAACTGCGATCATCTCATAGATCATCGTGAAATAGGAACAATTTTCTGCCATTTCTCTTCTGTAACGGTCTAAAATTGTCAACCATTTGCGAGTTGCTACTATCTCTCAATCGTCTAAAGGCCTGAATTTCCGTTTCTGACATTTCGAGAATTTCCGTGCCGACAATCCACGTCACAGTTTCGTAACACGGAGGTGTTGTGAGCGAACCGGCATAACTTATGAACTCAAAAGGCGTGTCTCCGATAATGTCGGAAATGCTATAAGTGTCTTCCTCGCGGAGCGTTGTCGTGTCATTGGGATTTCTGACGGCATCCAAGCCTTGATCCAAGAAGGAATCCTGAAGCCTGCTGCTTATTTGGTAGAAGAATCCAATGACGGCGAGACCTTGAGGTTGGGCAGCTGCGTCGTCGAAGGAGCGATATTTCTTGTTGTAATGCACAAGATGGATTTCACTTGCGAATTGACGTCCGTTTAGGTAGTGCTCGGATCCTTTGCTAAAAAAAATAAAATTAATTTAATTTTAATTGAAAAATGAAAGTAAATGCAATTTTTAAGGAATTTTAAAAGATTTTTTTCAGAAAATTTTTTTTACGAATTTTCCTGAAAATTTTCTATTTTTTATGAGTTTTTCTCAATTTCTATAATTAATGATTTTTTTTTCAAGATTTATAAAAATTTTGCTATTTTTAAAATATTTTATAGATTTTAAAGAAAATTCAAAAAATTTTCTTAATTTTTCCGGAAAATTTTTAAAATTTTCTTAAGTTTTCCTCAAGTTTTATTGAATTATTTAATTCAAAGAAAAATTAGAAAATTTCTACTATATTTAAAAATTTTCAATTTTCATGAAGAAAATTTTTTAAAAATTTTTTATCCGGAAAATTAATGAGTTTTCCTCAATTTTCATGAAATTTAGTGAATTTTTTTGAGATTCTCAAATATATTATAAAATTTTTTCTATCCTATTTTTATTTATTAATTTTTAAGGAAATTAAATAAAATTTTCACGAGTTTTCCGGAAAATTTATAAAATTTTCTTGAGTTTTCCTTAATTTTCATCAAATTTTCATAGAAATTAATGAATTTTTCTTAAAATTAACAAAAAATATTAAAAAGCGATTAATGTATTTGAAATTTTTCATTCACTTACAAGAAAATTCATAAATTTTTATTGAATTTTCCGGAAAATTAATAAATATTCCTTGAGTTTTCTATAATTTTCTATAACATCAATGAATTTTTTAAAAATTTATTTCTGAGTTTAACCCAAATTATAAATAATTAAACGAAAAATTTATAAGTTTTCCGGAAAACTCATGAAAAATCCCAAAATTAAATCCAATTAAAATCAGAAATCAAATCGCAACTTACTCATTTGTCGAACCCCAATGGAAATGAAAATGATGAAGCACATACTCATCCGCTAATGGTCCTCCCGAGATGGTAACTTGTTCACCGTTGGCATATGTGGGCGTGTATTTCACAGAATGTCCGTCATTTTGCAATTTTATCGACGTAGGAAGGCTGTCGGCGTTATTAATGGTCAACGAGCGATAACGAACACTCACCGCATCCCGACTATGAAGCGAAATGGGACTTTGATAATTCCCGCCGCAAGAGGGCGCTGCATCTTCCCAATATTCAGGGCCATCTGGTTTGCTTGGATCGTGCGAGAAGAAGGGAAGCAGGGAGTCTTCGGTGAAATGAGTGCGACGGAAAACTTCATTATAGAGCGAAGTACGATTCCGAGCAATGACATTGAGTTCGGAGACCTTCAAAAAAATTTTTTTTTGTATGAAAAATGGGAAATTTTTTTTATCGTGAGTATTTTGTGTGCATGTGTCAAAAAAAAAACCAAACGTTGAACCAAAGAAGAAAAAAAAAGTGATTTGTGCGATTTTTCACTCCAAGAGCTCCGAGAATTTTCTTACTTGATGATGATTGCGATCTGATGAGGTACATTTGTGGCAATTTTCCTCCAGCGTCGTCGGCATGTATTCGACAATTTTTCTGAAATGAACGCGCGGAATCGAAGGTTTTTCCGTGACGAAAGCTTCGTCGTCTATGCCCAGCACGTAATTTTTCGAGCTCGCTGATGCTTTGCCCCAATTGAATAAATTATAGAAAGATGTTCGCGTAAAGTTACTGATTGTCTCGTAAATGCCACGTTTACGACGTCGTCGACGCGTGCTTCGTGGCGAGTCGTTAGCGGCAGAAATTTCGTCGTCATGCACATAAAATAGCCAATCATCGTAATCGGGATTATATTTTCGGTAGTAACCGGTACTTACTTGACCTTTTTGCTGATTTTGCTGCTGCTTTTGGTTGTAATTTGAGAGTTTTACGTTGTACGCTTCGAAAAAAAAAATTCAGAAAAAAATAAAAAAAAAATTAATAAAAAATTTAAATTAAATTTTAAAAATAATTAAAAAGAAAATTAATTACCTAAATTAATTTAAAAAAAAATAAATTAAAATTAAAAAAAATGTTTTAAAATAAAATGAAAAAAATTAAATTAAAAAAAATTATTTAAAAAAAAATAATTTAAAAAAATTATATTTAAAAATTTTAAGCTCAAAAAAATTAAAAAAAAATAATTAAAAAAAAAATTAATTAAAAAAATTGAATTAAAAAATAAATTAAATTATTAATTAAAATTTTAAATTTTTAAAATATTTAATTAAATAAAAATAATTCAAAAAAAAAAAAAAATAATAATTTAAAAGAGTTTAAAAAATTAGAAAAAAATAAAGCTTATTAAAAAATTTTTTTACCTTTGCTGCTGCTCCATGTGCAAAGTGACATGACGAGTAACACCGACAAACTGATTGAAATTATTCGATGCATTCCGAACATTTTTTTTTATTTAATTCTCTAGTTAATGAAAAATGCGAAAAGAAAAAAAAACGTTATCACTCATGCATAAAATAAATACATGAAAAAAAAAAAAATGTTTAATAAAAATGCACTTGAAACAAATTGATGATGCATTTGAAGTTCAAGGTCGCCCATATGGGTATTTCACTTTCAGTTTGCTCATTAAAGTGTTGTTTATTTGCTTTTTTAATGCCGTTATAAAAATTATTAACACGCATCACGTGTCATATGATGTTGATTGTGATGAGCAACTGAATAAATAGACACGCATTTGAGTCAATAGGTTAAAAAATATTGAATTAAATTGAATATTTATTTTTTAATTTTTTCGAATTTTTCGGCATTGAACTTGATGTTTATGTTGAAGTTTAAGGATGTGTCAATTAATTAGTCTCAAGAGCAATGAATTTATTTATTTTTAATTTTTTTTAGATTTTATTAAAAAAATTGCGGAAATCGTTGGTTTTTTTTTAAATATTTTCTTAACAAATTTTTTTAAAATTTTTCTGTCATTTGCTCAGGATTTTTTAAAAATTTTTTATTTATTGAAAACCCAAATAAAAAACTAAAAAATTTCAATAAAATAAAAAAAAATGTTTAAAATTATTTTTTAAAAATTGAATTTAACGAATACAAAAAAAAAATAAAAAAAAATTAATTGAATTAATTTTAAAATAAAATTTTTATTTTTAAAAAAATTTTTATAAAAATATAAGGAAAAAATTTTATAAAAATAATTAAACTATTTTTTTTAAACAATTTTAAAAACAAAAAAATCATCAAAAAATTAGATTTTAAATAAAAATTTTAGAATTTTATTTTTAATTGAGTTTCAACTTAATTTTCAAAAAAAAAAAATAAAAATTGTCAAAAATTTAATTTAATTATTATTTATTTAATTCATGCTTTTAATTTTTTTTACTTTTAAAAAATTATTTAAAAAAATATTAAATTAAAAAAAAAATGTTTAGTATGTTTTTTGTAAATTAATAAAAAAATAATAAAATTAATTAAAAAAATAAATCAAATAATGATTCTCGATATTTTTAAAAATTGTGTAATAGGTAGTGCTTACTATTTTTTATGATATTTATTTTTATTAATTTTTTTTTTTGCTCATTAAAATTGAAATTAAATGGAATTTTCCACTAATTAACAAACACTCACGATTTTTTTTCACAATAATTAATTTTTTTTTCAATTTTTTTTATTAATTGTCAAAATTAATTTAATTACTAATTAATTTACTTCACCAATTAATTTTCTGCCTCTTCAAAAAAATAAATTAAATAACCACAAAAATCAATTGAATTCACTGAACATCCCCGTGCTCTCAAACTAACTAAACCGCAAAACAACTTTTCATTAAATTGCTGATTTTTTTTTGTTCATTGACACCCCCACCCAAAGTTTTTTTTGTAACCTTTTCTCTCGTACTTCGGTCTACGTGCTCTCTCCGGATGAATAACTTCACGTGTGCACTTGAAATTGCCAAAAAACTTTTTGTTATTTTTCTCGAGACAAACCGACCTATTTTTATGCGTTGTTGATAAATAACTGGCGATCAAGTTGCGGCTTACCAATTATTTTATATAATAAACTTCATAAAAATTTTGTGTGTTAGTGTTACGTAGCCGGAGTTGTCTTGTTGAATGAAGTAAGCAGCGAGCAGCGACAGACTAGACACAACATCGTTTCAAGTTTCGTTAAATTATTTAAATGCAAATATTGATAGATTTTCCCATTAACTGCGTTTCGACTTAAAAAACTGCAACGAAATGCACCTTCGACTGTGGGGTTTTTCGTCATTTATCGTAATGGCGGCGGCGAAATTGCATAAAAAACCAGTTAGAAGCAATTATCAAGCTGTATATTTATTGATTTGTTGAAGAAACTTACGAATGTTTTTTTTTAACGCGCGCACGTTGTATTCGAGTCAGGTAATTCCTTGTGACTGCCAGGGGAGAATCGCGTGCAATGGATATTTAATAAAATTTTGATAAGAAACTAAAACAATAATGACTGTCAAAATGTGATAGGTACTCACCTTCAGATAGGACAGTGAGCTCGAAAAAGGGTCATGAATTTTCGATAAGAACTTGCTAATGAGTAACGGAAATTTGGTATTTGGAGCTATTTTTAAAAAATTTTGTTTAGTTAAAACAGAAAAATTATTTTTTCTCATTATTGTACTCCTCAATTCACATTTTCGTACTCCTCAAGGTTCATTTAAAATTAAATTCAGAGAATTTAGAGTTCTTTAAAATGTTTGAGATCTTAAACAAATCTTTTTAAAAATTTTTAAGAGTTAAATTAACTCTTATGAGGGTCTTAAAGGGTCAACTTAACCCTTCTGGAATCTTAAATGTTTAACTTAAACCTTCTGAAGGTTTTAAAGAGTTAACTGAACTCTTCTGATGGTCTTAAAGGGACAACTTAACCCTTCTGAGACTCTTAAAGGGTTAATTGAACTCTTCTGAGGATCTTGAAAGGTTAATTTAACTTTTCTTAGACTCTTAAAAGGTTATTTGAACTCTTCTGAGGATCTTGAAAGGATAACTTAACTTTGCTTAGAGTCTTAAAGGGTTAACTGAACACTTCTGAGGGTCTTATAGAGTCAACTTAACCCTTCTGAGGGTCTTATAGGGTCAACTTAACCCTTCTGAGGCTCTTAAAGGGTTAACTGAACTCTTCTGAGGGTCTTAAAGGGTTAACTTAACCCTTCTGAAGATCTTAAAGACTAAACTTAACCCTTCTGAGGGTCTTATAGGGTCAACTTAATCCTTCTGAGAGTCTTAAAGGGTTAACTGAACTCTTTTGATAGTCTTAGAGGGTCAACTTAACCCTTCTGAGGCTCTTAAAGGGTTAATTGAACTCTTCTGGAAGTCTTATAGGGTCAACTTAACTCCTCTGAGGGTCTCAAAAAGTTAACTTAACTTCATTAAAGCACTTTAACCAACTTAAATTAACTTCTCAAAACATTTTAATCAACTTTTCATTGAAAAATTGATAGAAAGCCTTGAGAATCTTATCATCACTTCGCTTTCAAGACAAATCTGACCATAAATCATCGTCATCGTTAACTTTCATATCAATCTGCTAATCTGTCGACATCCACAATGACACTGATTTCTTGTCGTCGTCGTTGTCAGTGACAAGACACCTTTTTTAAAAAACTGTGTGAGCAAATAACAAATTTAATCCAATAAATCTGAATCTCACGGAAAATTTTTTGAGATAAGAATTTTCAATATTCAATTCCCAAAATAACAACTCACTTTACGACGAAATATTGTTTTCGTCACACACAAAAGGAAAAATATTTTATGGAAATATTTCACCAAAAGTGTTCAAATGTTTGTGTTTCGACAAAAATATCAACATTCCTTTTGCTGTCTGGTCGTGTGAATTCCTCTCGAACACAAAAAATAATATTTTGAATTTATTGTGATACTTTGACATCGAATTCTATATCTTTGTGTCTCTGTTAATTTATCGAATATTTTTAACTAATTTTTTTTTGTTTTTTTTCTCTTTTTAGGTAAGTGCTGAACGGAATATCAACATCAATCAACAGAAATGCAAATAACTGCCAATTAATTATGATAAATTATTTGAACGTGCTTCATTATGGCGTCTGCTGCATTTTTTTTTTTTTTTGACATCAGCATCATCATCGATATGTGAGTTTTTATACGAAAAAAAAAAAATAATAAATTTGAGAGACAAGGTTGTGTTAATGGTTTCAAGATGAGAAAAAAAATAAAAGTTATGGAAGAAGAATTTAAAAATCTTAAGAAAAAAATATTTTTTTTTAGCAATTTTTGACATTTTTAATTCGTACAAAAAATTTTAATTTTAGAAAATTAAAATAAAATAATTAATTAATAAAAAATAATTAAAAATAATTTAATTAAAATAAATTTAAAAAAATATAATTATTTAAAAATTTTAAAAAAATATTATTGAAGGTTTAAAAATTTAAATAATTAATTTTAAAATAATTCATTAATTTTTTTTTAAATATTTAAATTTTTTTTTTTAAAATTAAAAAAAAAATAAAAAATTAAATTTAATTAAAATTATTTTAAAAAATAATTAATTTAATTTAAAAGTTTATTTATTTTAAATAATTAAATTTTTATTAATAAAATATTTTTTTTAATTTTTTTTCAATTAAAATTTAAAAAAAAATTGCAAAAAAATATTTTTTAATTTAAAAAGATTTTTTTATTAAAAATTAATTCATAATAAATTTTTCTGTCAATTGTCAAATTATTTAATCTCAAACCAACCCTTGTAATTTTCACATAAAAAATGCGAAGCGATGACAATAACAATTTGTCCTTCTGATCGTTCCTTCGCGATTAATGTTCCAATCTTGCGTTCTGTCGCATTCGGTTTCCACAAAAGTAGACAAAAAAAATGTGAAAAAAAACCTTTTCATCTCTTTTTTTCGGCAGAACAATTTTTTTCGTCATCCTCCTACTTTTCGTATGATGATATATTTTTTTAAAGGGCTCATTCATATTATTCATATTTGCATAAAATATATAAAAAAAATTATATGGGACTCGTAATTCTATGGCTCTGTGTGTGTGTTTTATTGAGAAGGACGATGACGACAACGCAAGAGCGACGCAGAGTACATGCCAAAAGAAAAAAAGGATAATAAATGACAAAATTGCTCGTGCTGCCTAGCTGTTGGTTTATTTAATGTTGGCAAGCAAGTTGGAGCAGTTTCGTATTCAAATGTGGATATTTTACATATGTGTGTCATTAGAAATGTATCCCTTTGCTTATTTCGCTCTCTCGTGTGTGAGTGTGAGAGAAAAAGAAGAAAAAAAACGCACGAAGACAAAGGCTAAGCCCAGTGTTGAAATGTTCAATTTTCCCTCGTCTATTGTAAGAGCAACTTCTTTTTATCTGTTAAAGAAGAAATAAAATGAAAGTCTTATTATTCAAGCTGTGACTTCGATATGTCCCTATTTCATTTTTTTTTCTGAGGCATTTTAAGAGAATTTTTTAAAGAAAATTATTTTTTGCTCGTATTGATGTCTGTAAGAAAAAAATTTAAAATTAAAAAATATTAAAAAAAATTAAATTAAAAATTTATTTAAATTGATAACTTTTTAAATTTAATTAATTTAAAATTATATTTTTTAATAAATTTATTTAATTTTTTTAAATAATTTATTAATAATTTAATTTTTTAATAATATTAAAAAATTATTTTATAAAAAAAATAAAATTAAGATTTATTTTTAAAAAAATAATTTTTTAAAACTAATTTAAATTATTTAATTGATTAAATTAAATTAATTTATTAAAAATTATAATTTTTAAAAATTAAAATATATTTTATAAAAAATTTAAAATAAAAAAAATTAAGATTTTTTAAATTCTTATTAAAAACTATTAAAATATATTAAAAAAATTAATTTAAATTATAAAATATTTTTTTAGAAAAAATTTAAAAAAATATAAATGAATCAAAAATTAATTATTAAAAATATTTTTAAAAAAATTAAAAATATTAATTAAATTAAATTAAAAAAATATTTTTTAAAAAATTAAAAAAATTAAAATTTGAAAAAATACGCTCAAGTAATTTACTTCACAAAAAATTTTCTTACCACGTGTTTGTCTCCTTTTCCTTGTACTTCTTTTTATCGCAACCTAACGAGGGATGACAACTAAAAACTCGCTTGAGAAAGGCTGGCATGTCTCTTTTGTCTTAAACTAAAGAAAAAAGGGAGCTTCTAATCCGCTTGTATGACGATTTTTATCAAAAAACTTCAAAAGAAAATTTTTTCAAGCACAAAAAAACCTGCCAAAGACGAAAATTTATCAAAAAAAAAGTTGACATTTACTGACGAAACATCTGTAAAATATATTATTAATGGTCCCCTTGATATGATGGTCTTGTACAAAAAGTCGGGTATGACCGAGAAAAATCTTATCTCATTTTTACAAGAAAAACTTTTTCGCCAAAGAAAAACCCCTTTTCATCATTAATTTTGTATCAACAGCAGGAGGAGGAAGAGCGACGAGTGTTCATGCGGGTCCCAAATAAAATGAAACGAAATAAAATAAAATAAAATAATAAATAGATGAAGCACGTGTCTCACTCGTAAATTCATTTCGCCATATATAATACTTTAAATTAAACAGTTTTTGACTCATAAACAATGATATCCCGAAGAAATTTTTTTTTGTGTGCTGTCGATAAAAGGAATGAATGGGCACATGTGTGACATAACTTTCGAGACAGAGGGAGTCATCATTTATGTATTTTTATGCTATCAAGATTTTTTCAGATTTACGATAGAAAAGTGTGGATTGTCGATAAAAGATTTCTTTTTTTATGCATTTCTTCGAAAAAAATTTTAATGGTTTTTTTCTGTCTTTAGGAGATAAAATAAGTTTATAAAAAAATTAAAATATTACAAAAAAAATTATTAAAAAATAAATAAATTATAATTATTATTATTTAAATTAATTTTTATTTTATAATTAAATAAAATTTGCAAATATTTTTTAAATATTTATTTAAATTTTTAATTAAATTATTTTACAAAAAAAAAAAAAATAAATTAAAACAGTCTTTATAAATTAAACTGTTATAAATTAAAATTAATTTAATTATTTTCAAAAATTAACATTTAATTTTTTTTTATCTGTTTTAATTAAAAAAATATTTAAATATCGAATAAATACAAAAATATTGTTAAAGAAAAAAAATATTACCTAAAATAATTTAAAAAAAAATAAATTTTTAAAAGAATTAAAATTTATAAAATTACTGTATTTTTTTTAAAAAAGTTTTCACATATTAAAATTTTTTTAACATATATTTTTAAAAAATTAACGAATTTTTTTAAAACAATTTTCTTAATATATTTTTTTAAAAATATTTAAAATAAAAATAAAAATTAATTCGAAATTATTGAATTTTAAATTATTTTTTTATTTAAATCTTTTTAAAATATTTAATCATTTTTTTTTATTTTTAATAATTTTTTTAAATATAAAAAATTATTTTCAAAAAATTTTTAAATTTGTTCATTTTTTCTTCAAACTCTCAAACTATTTCCATCTGCTTTTATTACTTTTTATTTTTCCATCGAGCGCCCTTTGCTTCCTTTGTTGGCATTACTTTTCATTATTATTTAAAATGAAATGAATGTGCATAAAATTTTAATAATAATTCCATGCAAACACAAAATTTTCCCTCCTCTCACATGAAGAAAGCTCGAACGAGTTGCAATAAAGAGACAGGTGCATTCATCTATCTCTAACACATGCAAAAACACTTTGCGAGCCTCACATTTGCAATATCATGTCAATATAACTTTCAGAGAGAGCGAGCAAGCGACAAACAGAAGACAGACAAGGTAGAACGATATGCGAACCTACTTTGCATAAAAGCAATAAATCTGATGCATGGCTCTGTGTTTGGCAATATTTTAAGAGAAAAATTGATTGAATAACTTGCAATAATAAAAACATCACGAAACGCGTGGAGAAGTCGGGTAAAATACTCGACGACGATAATAATATGTCAAGCAAAATACAAACAACACTCAACACAGAAAGATATTAGACAACAAATAAATTCATAAATAACCTAGTCTACTCCTCATTGTAGCCTATTTTATTGTCATCATGATATATGACAGACACACAAGCTGCCTGCCTCGTTATATGAGGAGAATAATTAATATGTACACACCGAAGGAACGAACACAGGGGAGAAAATGTACATCAGAGTATACAAATTTATTTTGGCATTATCATCATCTTCATTGCATTGTCTGTCAAACTTATTATTCGTATATAGCGCTCACTACAACTACTTACTAAACATATTTTATAATACAATGAAAATACAATAATTTATGTCCTGTTGTGTATTAAAAGACTGTCTCTCCAAACGTCGTCGTCTCGTAGACAAAAGTACTGTACAGAAGTTATGCAAATCTTGTTTTATTATGTTTCATTGTGTACAACGTTGGTGCGTTCATTCGTTGTGTTTTCGTCGATTCCATGCCAAAAACATATTTATAATGCTCTGTTGTTGTTGTTTTTCATTTTTGTCTTTATTTTACCCCCTCCTATAGTACTGAAAAAACAATTGGGAATGGGAAAACTTAAAAACAGAGTCAGAATCGGAGAAAGGGCAAAAAATTGCCCAATTGCCCTTTTCGAAATTGAAAGTAAAATTTGTTGCCCATATTCTGCCCTTTAAGTTTTTCACATGAAAAATTGATCCTCAATGTCAAATTTAGGAGATTTTGGATTAAAAAACATGTTGCCCTTTAATTGCCCATTTTTTCTAAAATTTAAATTTTATGGGCAATTTTCAGAATTTTTAATTTTTATTGCCCATTACTTGCCCTTTTAATAAAATTTGGTCTTAAAAAGTCTTTTACAATTTAATTTTTAATAAAAATATGGTTGCCCATTTGTTGCCCATTTTTATAAAAATTAAAATTTTCAAGGAAAATTTTTAATTATAATTTTTGAATCGATCGCTTATTATCTTCAACCAATCTCCAATGAAATTTGACACTTAAAAAAAAATTAGAATATTGGGCAGGTTTGCCCTTTTTTCTAAAAATTGAATTTTCATATGGGTAAAATTTTCAATATTGGGGTCAAAACTGAAATTTTGCCCTTAAATCGCCCATTTTCTGAAAAAAAATAATTTTTAAACACAATTTTTTGAATTTAGGGTTCAAATATTGTATTTTGCCCATCTACATTACCCATTTTCAAAGAAAATTTGAAATTCAAAGGGCAATTTTAATACTCATATATTAAAACATAAAAATTTTGCCCTTTAGTTGCCCATTTTATATAATTTTTTAATTTAAAGGGGCATTTTTTACATATTGGGCTTACGTACCCATATTTTGCCCTTTTATTGCCCTTCTTTACAAAAACATTATTTTTCAAGTAAATTTTGCGAAATTTGGGGCTCAAAAACAAATTTTACCCATTTGCCCTTCCCTGAAAACTTCTTCTCGTTCCACTTCTGACCAAAATGTCAAACGAAGGCTTTTTCCCAAACAGTTAAAGAGGACACTTGAAAGTAATAATGGCTGCCAGAGACATTCCCCACACTTTAAAGCTGCACATAAATAAATGCCCAATGGGAAAAAACGACACCATTCCTTTAGCAAAAATAATCATTATTATTATTGGTATATTATCTAAAGAAGCACTTTAGCATAACTTGAAACAATACCGAAAGATATGCTCAAAAATGAACGAGAACTGCAGTAATACGTGCGATATTTTTTCTTCAAACCAACTCGAGTGCGGTCTGTGAGCTGCTTTATCTGAAGTGTGCGACAATAACAATAATAATAACGCAGAAAAAGTAGTAATAATACTAAAAACAAAAAAAGTAAAGAAAAAGAGCAATAATATAATGAAAAGAAGAGCGACACTAAAATAAGAAACGTAAAAAGGGAATAAGAAGCAGGACGGTACTTGAAACGGAAGAGGGAGGCGAATAAGGTGAAATTTATTCACTAATTACTTGAAGGAATAAAGGTACGAAGCAGATAAAAATTGTCACGACTGTCACTTTATTTATGTTGTTAAACAACTTGTTCCTAATTCTAATTAAAGATTTGCTGCATAAGCAAATTTTTCGTTTTGTGTCGAGCTTTCGAAGTAGTATGAGGATGTGTGTTGCTAAGTTGTTGCTGATATATTGGAACACAATTTTGTTTGTCGGCACGTTTTGTTTTGTTGCTAACAACGTACTTGAATATATGATAAGGACGCGTTACCTTAAGACAATTTTTTGTTCTTGCTTCGTTGTTGAGTAGAGAGAGAATTGCAGGAATCGATAAGTTTGCTATTGAGAAAGTTGAAGGTTGGATTTTATCGAGGATTTTTTTAAAAAATTTTTTTGAGTCATTTAAACAATAAAAAAATAATTTTTGAAAATTTTAAATTTAATTTTCGAAAAAAATCGAATTACAAATTTTCGAATTCGAAGATTGAATTTCGAAAATGTTAGTTTTCAAATTTTTGTTCAATTTCAAGTGATGTTTAGTCTTTTTATGATTTTTAGAGTTTCTTAAATCACAAAAAGAGTTAAATTTCACTTGAAATTTAACAAAAATTGTGAAAACTAAAATTTTCGAAATTCAATCTTCGAATTCGAAAATTTGAAATTTGAATTTTTTCGAAAATCTAAAAAAATATTTTTAATTAGAAATTTATTTAAAAATTTTACCTCAGAATTTTTAAAAAAAATTTGTACATAATAAAAAATTATAAAAAAAAAAATAAAATCTTTTAAAAATGAAAAAAATTCGATAATTCAATTTTTCGCAAATAAAAATCGAAAATTGAACATAACTCAACAAAATCAATCACTCTTATGCAAATAAAAAATACCTTTGTGTATGAATTTCATCAGTTATTGCTTCAAAAGTCAATTTCTTTTGTCGGTGCACTTCAATCAACTGAACTATTATTATTACATCTTTCTGTACTTCTTCTATCAATTTATGCTAATTTTCCTCCTACTTGCTTTCATCTTCCTTTTTTTTCTCTCTCATAAAATTTACATTACATGCAATTCCCAGAAACCTCTCTTTTTCTGTCGATCGAAAGAAAGAAAGAAAGAAAGAAAAATGCATGAAAATAACGAAGATGTTGCCTTCAAATGAGACGTTTAATAATCAACTTACTTCTCCCGGTTTTTTTCTCCAGACAATCAAATGATGAGCTAACTGCAACAATTTTCAATGAATAGCATTCGCTAATTCAGAAGAACATTCCAGAGAAAAAATTGTAAATTGAAAGTCACTAACAGGAACTGCATTTGTTGTTGTTGCTGTTGAAATAAAATAAATAAAAAAAAAATATAGCGGAAAACAATTTGTACTTGTCTCAGTTACAGAACATTTAAGCGATATACATGGGCTACGACGATGCAAAACGATAGAAGTAGGGAAGTAGGTATATCAACAACAAACAACATTCCAACACTGACACACACACAAAGTGCTGCAACAATGGGAATGATAAGCAAATAAATGGAGAATTTTCATTTACATAGTTTTTCAATTTTCATTATTTTCATTTTTTTGCTGTTGTTGAGTTGTGTTTGGATTCGTTTGAAGGGGATTTGAAAATTGTCGATAGTTTGTTTGGATTATTTTTTGGTTTCTAAACTACTTTAAGAATTTTTTTATTAAATAATTTATTTTTCACTTCAAAAAATTTTAATAGAAACAAATATTTTTCATTAAAAAATATTTTATATAATTAAAAAAATTTTTAAAAAAATATTAGAAATTCAGAAAATATTTTTTATTTATTTATTTTTTAAAAAATAATTAAAATATAAAAAAATATTTTTTTTAAAATTTAATAAAGTTTAAATTATTATTTTTATTATTATTAATATTATTAAAAATTATTTAAAAAAAAATTTTTTTCAAATACTTTGCTTAAATTTTTTTTTCGATTTTTTAAAATTATTGAAAAATTAATTTTTAAAAATTTTTAAAAAATTAAAATTTAAAAAATAATATTTTTTTAAAATCGAAACAAAATAAGCAAAAATAAAAAAAAAATTATTTTTTTTTAAAATTTAAAAAAAAATAATAAAAAAATTAATTAATTAATTAAAAAAATTAAAAAAAAAAAAAAATATTTTTAAAAATTAAAATTAATAAATTTTAAAAAAATAATTTATTTAAAATTATGAATTTAAAATAATTAGAATTAAAAAATTATTAAAATTTAAGATAATTTGTTAAATAATTTTTTAAATAATAATTTAATTTTTAATAATTTTTTTAAAAAATAATTCATCAATAAAAAAAATCTTAAAATAAATTAATAACCAAAAATAATCTGTAAATAATTTCAACACACACTTTCGCGTCATTTAATGAAAAATGACCATCAAGCAAATTAAAAAATATTTATACTGCATCCCAGAAAAATTGATATTCCATTAAATTATGCAGGTGTTCTGCTGTTAATTAAGCTGAATAATATTTTTTTTGTTCAGTAGACTCGTAGTACACTGTAGACACGTTCGGATTTTCCGATGATGATTATTATTACGATGACAATAATGTGGTGACCAACGATTTTCAGAACAAAAATATTTTTAATGAGAAAATTCATGGAACATCAGGTCATCATGCTTTTCATTAAAATATCGATAGTATCAGCAATTTTTTGTGCTATAACGACGACGATGATGATGTTGGGAGAGTGGATAAATTTACTGAGATTTTTTTTGCGAAGGGGAATTATTTTTATTTTATTTTTTTCGAAATGAAATTACATTATTGATGCCGACGAAAAAATGATATGAGGTAGAGACAGAGGACAAAAAACAAGGAAAATATTTTTTTATTTCAGATTTTTTTTTTGTGTGATATTGATAAATAAGTTGATTAATACGAACAGTGTGATTTTCGTTTAATTAATATATCCGGAATTTAATTTACGGATTTTTTTTTGTATTTTTTCAGTGATTACGAGTTGTCTGTCTGTGAGATTAACTTGTGTCTGGTTTCAAAAGAGAGGTTTTTTGTTGAAAAAAAAAAATTATGAGATTTTAATTAATTTTTAATGATTTTTTTTTTCAATAAAAGATTTAATTTTTTTTATTCAATGACAATGAATTTATAAAATAATTAATGAAAATTTAAAAAATATTTTTATTTAATTTAAAATAAAATTTGATAAAAAATGAAACATATTAAAATTATAAAATATTTATTAAAAATTTTTAAAAAAAATAATTTATTTAATTATTAAAAAAATAAATTAAATAAAAAAATTAAATAATTATCATAAAAATAAATTTAATTAATTAATAAATTAAATTAATAATAAAAATTTTTTTTAAAAATTATTTTTTTTTAATATTATTTTTTAAATTAAATTGAATTCAATATAAAATTAAAAATAAAAAAATATTTTAAAATTGAAAAAATAAATTTAATTAAAATTATTGAAATATTTATTTTAAAAAATTAAATTAAAAAATAATTATTTTAAAAAATTAAATAATAAATTTTATAATTAATGAAAATTAATTAAAAAATTAAATGTTAATATAAAATTATAAAATAAATTATTTTTTTAAATTCAATTTTTTATATTTTTATTAATAATTTATAAATTTAAATTTTTAATTTATTTTTTTTATTAATTTAATTTTTTTAAATTTTTTTTTTTTCTCTAAAATCGAGAAAAAATAATAAATAAATTTTTAATAAAATATTTATAAATTTCCCCCTTCTACAAAAAAATTATTTACTTAATAAATTTCTTATCGATTCCCTTCCCAATCCCGTCGTCCAACCTAGACTTCAAGTTGCGTGACACGTGGCAATTACCCTAAAAAAAAACATAGAACGAATTAAAGAGATCATTGGTTTCCTAAAGCCAGTAATTAAGTGACATAATACTGGTTGCGTGTTCTTGTTTTGTCTCTCTAACTTTTTTTTTCGTTCCATGTCATAACACTACTAACAAGAACAAAAATACAGAAAAATTACATGAAAAGAGAAAATGTAAATAAATATGAAAAATAAAAGAGATAACTTATGTTGGTATTTTATACAATATTTTATTTGTATACAAAAATATGATTGCGTTACGGGGGACCAACAAAAAAATCGATATGAAGCAAAATAACGCAACGTGACTAACATAACTTATGGAATTTGTTTTTTTCCCGCGTAGAAAAGCAAAAGTGTGAAAAGAAGGAAGGAAGGGGAGGCGCCCGGTTAATGAATAGCCCAAATGTTTGGCAGAGAGAATGTATTCAAGTATCGTCTTCTTATCATTTATCAGGTCTTTTGATCCCGTTAAAATGCTCACGAGTCACATGCGACAAAAGTGATAAGCAATGCCATGCCTCCATTTGTTCACATTTGTCCATTTAACCATTTTTTTGTTTATCAATTGATCTAGTTTCGTTCGAGATGACTTTTGTTCAAAAGGGGTCTCATAGGAAATATACATTTACTGCTCCGTAGATTCCGTCGTTGTGATAAAGTGAGTGAGGAAAAACACTTTTTCTCTTCTTTTTCGGGTAAACACACAAATAAATCACGACAAGAATACAGCAACAAACAATAATTTATCACAAGATGGACGTTTTTTGTGTTTGTCGGTAGCATTTGAGCCCATTTGCTCTTCCTACCTCTCTTCGGAAAGTAACACAGTCATTCCATTTGGTTATAAATCGAATTACGAATTTAAAGAAAGTGCCACAGAAAAGGGAATGATTATTATATATTTTTTTTTTGCTCGAACGAACCTTGGAATGACATGAGTAATGGTTTTGCTTTTCACACCAAAATATCTTGCTCATCTCATCTCCGACGCCGCCTTGTGACATGGTTGACCTGATGCAACTTCTGGCAGTACAAGAGAGGTGTTTGTGACGCCCGATCAAATCAACGCCCCAAAAATATTTCTAGTAAATAAATTTTATTGCTTTTTTCCTCTTCTCTTTCCTTCACTTTTTTTTTCGTTGTTCAACGACGAGTTCAATCGAATGAACATCGAGACGGGGGAAAAAATTTTTAAATCTCTCATTCTTTCCAGATTTTTCCGTTAAAATATTAATATCAACCTTTTTTGTCTACTACTTTCACTGTGTAATTTGGTGAAATAAAAAAAAGAGTGAAAAAATGGGAAGGAAACGCGTGTTGGTTGGAACAGATGTTAACTTTTTTTTATATGATGACGACAACTGAGCCGATGTCGATATATCGGATGAAAAAGTAATAAAATGAAACTTATAGCAATAACATTAAATATCTATCTTGATGGATTTTTTTTTTGCTTGTTTGGAAAAATTACTTTGGTTGAGGTTGGAGAGCTTTAAGGTTTTATGAAAAGTTTTTTAGAAAGAATTTTTGTTAGATTTCTGTCACAAATTGAAAGATGTTTTTAAGTAAAAACTAAAAAGATTTTTTTTGTGAATTTTTTTCTTTTAAAGAAGAAATTTTCTTTTCTCGTAAATACGCGAAAATTTCAGGATCGAAAAAACTTTAAGTCAAAAACAAAAATGTAAGCTTTTGTTTAAGTAAAAGTCACAATTAAGTTAAAATTAATTAATTAAATTAAAATTAAAATTTTTTTTTTAATTATTTTGGAACCTTTTTTGTACAAAACTGATATTAATTTAAGGTTTTTTTTTAATTTCTAATTTAAAAATATTTTTTTAAAAATTTTATTAATTTTTTAAGGTCGAAAATACTTTTAGCCAAAAAAAATACTAAAAGCTTTTGCTTAAGCTTCTTAAGTTTATTTACTTTTACTTAAGTAACAGTTTAAGTTAGTTAAGTCAAAATTAAAAATTTTATTATAAATCCAAAATTTTTTGAATTTCAAACAATTTTTCATGAAAAATTTTAAATTTTTTGAAAAATTAAACTTTTAATTTTGACTTAATTGACTTCAATTTTTACTTAAGTAAATAAACTTAAGAAGCTTAAGCAAAAGCTTTTTTTTTTGACTGAAAGTATTTTCGAAAATGAAAAATTCATAAAATCTTTAAAAAAAAAATAATTATTTTAATTAAAAATTATGATAAGTTTTGCACAAAAAGTTTCAAAAATAATTAAAAATCATTTTTAATTTTTTCGTGAGAAACTAATTTAAGTTTAAGATTTTTTGAAATTGTTAATTTAAAAATTTATTTTTTTAAAATATGATGATTCTGAGATTTAAAATATGCTTGGTTTGGAATTGCCGTAATGTAGATAATTCTTATGGAAAAAAAAATCCGTTACAAATTCAAAAAAAAAAAAAAATGCTAATGGAACATTAATTTTGAAGTAAATATAACAATATTTTTTTATTTTGGATTTTTGGAATTTTTTTAGATAATTTTTTAGACAAATTTAAAGTTTTTTTTCATAAATTCATTAAAATAGTTCATTATCAAAAATTTTGTTAAAAATATGGAAAAATTTAAAAATTTCTTAAAAATTCAAAAATTTTACGTAAAAATGTTAATAATTTTTTAATTAACGGTTAATTTTTTTTCCATAAGAATTATCTACATTACGGTAATCTATAACATCTTGTTGAAAAGGTAACTTCTTGTCTATTACTCGAAGACTTCCATGTTAAAAAAATCACAAATTGTCGCCTTATTGAAGTTAAATTAGAAGCTGTTGCAGTTGATGGCTTACTTTTGTCTTCTTAAAAATATTCTAATTTTAATTCAAGTGTACAAATGGCGATATGGAACAAAGCTCGTTGATTTTTTCCAAAGCAAGCATTTGATCTTTAACTTAATATTATCGATTGTTAAAATTTCGTCAATGTTTAAATTTGTATCGTTAAAACTCGTCAATATTCTTAACAGCAGTCCATCTGAAGTTCTTCAAGTTTTTTCCTGAAATAAAAAAAAAATATTATTTAAATTTTAAAGAAGTCTCTTACCTTGACCTTCGACCTTAATTCTCCAAAGGCTTCTTTCCCAAATCCTTCTATTTTTCAATTTTTTTTCTTCTCTCACGAGTTTATCTTCCTTCGTCAATTCTTGCACCTGCTATTTTTTCTTTTACCCACGCAAGTATTTAACTTTATCGTTCGAAAAAAATCCCTTTTTCCCATTCATTCCCATCCATTGTCAGCAAAGGAGAAACTCTCACAGAAAAAATGTCAGATAATTGTCATCCTACTATTACTTTTTCTCAATTTGATTTGATTCTGCTGATAGTGTAGCATTTCCGTTATCTCATCACGACACAACTGAACGCACACAACAGCAACATTCCATCGCCGAAGATAGGAAAAAGTCATATAATCAATTTCACAAAATGCTTTTTTTTTCGTTGGATTTAATTTTCCACCATATTGAATTTGTTTTTCATCAATTTTATTTTATTTTTTATCCTCGCAAGAACTGTGATGTACTACCGGTAGAAAGCTATGGAAAAGCAATGAAAACAAAATATAATAATAATAAAATTGAAGTCCATAGTTCTTCGCTGCCTCCCATTCCATCCGCCTTCCTCACGCGATAATAGGAGAAAAAATTCGATTATTTTTTGTGTGATGGCGATATCTCAGGCAAAAATCAATTTACTTTGGTTACCAAAGCATTAGCACAGCAAAAAAAATAGTTTTTGTAACATTTATCATATTACGCCACAGAGCAAAAAAAAAATAGTTGGAATGGAATAAAATAATGAAAAATTGTAAGCCTGGAATATAAAATAATAAAAAAATATTGGCAAAAAAAGCAGCAAAATTAATTTCATTATTATTGCTTTTCTGATTGAAATGCAAGTTTTTTTGCCAGCTGCGTGAGTTCAGAAAAAAATAACAATTTTTTCCTTATAATTAATTGTTTATGTAGAATACAGGAACAAAAAAAAGAAGAAACGCAGCAAAAACAGTAATGAAACTTTGAATAATGTGGCTTCCTTTCCAGCAAGCAAGTAGCAAGTAGGCCTTTGTCTTCGTAGCTTTTTGTTGCAAGGATAATATTACCGAACAAAAGAATATGTTAAGGAAGTCAAAACATATTTTTTTGTATTTTATGCAAAGAACCTACTTTTCATTTGTGGTTGTCTGAGTACTGAAAAATAACGAAGAGCGCATCGTTGTACACGGAAAAAAATATTAAATTCGTTCAGTTTGTAAAGTTTAATTTTTTAATTAGAATAATAAAAAAATTTGCTATTTTAGTAAAAAAAAAATTATAAAAATTAATTTTTATAATTTTATTGCATTTTAAATACATTTTAAAATTAAAAAAAAAAATAAAAAAAATTATTAAAACAAAATTTTGTACATTAATTTAATTTAATTTATTTTAAAATTTATTTTATTTTATTATTATTTATTTTTTAATAATTTTTTTAAATTTTTATTTTTTTTTTTAAATTTTTTTAAATATTTTTTTAATTTTTTTATACGCTAAGTAACAATAAAAAATTTCAAATAAAAAAAAATATTAAAAAAATAATATAAAAATTAATTTAAATTAATTTATTTTAAAATTAAAATTAAATTTTTATAATATTTTTATTTATTTATTTTTTTAATTTTTATTTTATTTATTTTTTTTTTGTTTTAAAGAGTCTTAAAAATGCAATTAAAATTTAGAAGTTAATTTTTATGAAATAAAAAAATTTTAAAAAAAATTCTCAGTTTAAAAAATAATCTAAATTTTCATATACTTATGTAATTAAAAAAATATATATGTATTTAGAATTTAAAAAAAAAACAAAATTAATTTATTAAATTTTTTTTTATTTAAAAAAAATTATTTAAAAAAATTAAAATTTATTTAATTTTTTTATTTATAAAAATATAATTAAATTAAAAAAATAATTTTAAATTAAATTAAATTTAAAAATTATTTTTTTTCATTTTTTTAATTTTTTTTTTCAAATTAATTTTAATTTAAATAAAAAAATAAATTAAACTTTTTATTCTAAGTCAAATTTTTTAAATTAAACGAATTTAAAATTTTTTCCGTGTACAAAAGGCGGAAAATATCATTTGAATGAGAACAATGGCAAAAGGAAGTCTTTTGAAGAAAGTATGTCAAGTATTGTCTTCTCTTGTATTTTTCGGAGTGAGTCCTTTCCTCATTCTCTGAACCAGAATAAAATTAAAGTGCAGCTGTAAAATTTATATCAAGTCATAAAGTTTTTCACACACATCTGCTCATTAAATGACCTGCTTCATGGATGTTTACTTGATGGTGTACTGAAGAAGCGATAAAAGGCGATTGAGCGGAAAATTTAACGAACATGATCTGCTTTTCTGACACATCGCCATCGATTATTATTACGCTCCCGTTCCCGCGGCGGCATGTTTGAAAAGTGGCAACTTGACACGCATTTACTTCGTTTTTCCGCTTCTGCGAAAAGTGTTCTCCTTCAGATGATAAATATAATGAAAACATTCACGCTTAGCACTCATCATCATCATAGGAGGCAAAGCCATAAAACATAAACAAGCACTTAGATGAGTGCGCGTATTTAAAAACATGACTTCCTTCCGCATGTAAATGGCGCGAGGCGTCTGACTCAAAATAGGGGAGAGGGGGAGCGAAGAAAGTAATTTAATGACAAGAAGTATTTTAATTGAGCTTTTCCCGTAATTTTCTTTTGTTTCCATTAGAATTTTTTCCCTCTTTTTTGGAGTGCTTTTCAAAAAAAGTGTCGAATTGTTGTAATTCGAGAGTGCCGGAATCTTGTTACTACTAAAAAAGTGTGAAAATGAGAAAATTCACAAAAAAAAAAATGGAAACTGACCCACATTATATTTAATGGCCAATTTCGCATGTGTTGATAAAAGTTTGTACAGAATGATGATGATAAAATATGTTCACATGTTCATTTAGATCTTTTTATCTTTACATGTTATTTGGCACAAAAATCAGAATTTTTCACTGTGTTGATGTGTTCGTTTGGCTCATTAAGGTTGTCACTGTGGCTTGAAGTTTTTCGTTTGTTAAAATAATTTTGGTAATTTTTGGTGTGACAATCGTTGATAGAAGGTTGACTTAGCTTTTTAATACTTAAAAAAAAATAATAAAATAATTCAAAAAATATCAAAAGATCATTTCACTTAATTTTTTTTTCAGTTACAAAATGTAATTCTAATTTATTTATTTTTTTTAATAACTAAAATTAATTTTTTAATTATTTTTAAATTAATTTTATTCGATTTTTTTTAATATATTTTTTTAATATTAAAAAAAATTTTGACATTTATTTCAGTTTAATTGAAAATTATTTTTTAATTTTTTTATATTTTCTTAATTTTTTAATATTCCTTTTTAATTTATTTTTTTATTTTAAATTTTCTTATGCTTATTTTCCTTATTTTTTTTTAATATATTTTTTTTTTAAATTTACTTTTAATTTTTTTCAATTTTTTTTATTTTTTAATTTTTTTATTTTATTTTTTTAATTTTTTTTTAATTTAAAAAAAATATTTTTTTTAAATTTTTAAATATATTTTTTTAAAATTTTAAATAATTTTTTTTATTTTTTTTTTATAATTTTTTTGTATGTTTTTAATATATTTTTTTTTAAATTTGTTTTTTACAAATAAAGTATTTTCTCATTTTTTTTTTACTTTTTTATTTTTTTTTTAATTAAAAAAAAATATTTTTATTATTAGTTTTATTTTTTTTATTATTTTAATTTTTTTTTTATTTTCCTAAATAATTTTTTTTAAATATTTTAAAAATTTTTATCAAGCTAAAAATTAATAACTTTTAATTAATTCTTTAATAAATTTAAAAAAAATAATTATAATTTTTCTAAAATTATTAAAAATTTCAAAAAGCGCTATCTTACTTACCATTGAATCCATCCAATGAGTTTGAATATTTTTCCCTCTACCTAAGCAAAAAAAAAAAAAATGAGCAAAAACATAAACAAACATAACAAAATGTTTCACTAAACTATGAATTGTTATGATAGGGATCCGAATTATTTTTATTATTAGACTTTTTTGCTCAAACAAAAACCAAACAAAACATGCGAAGAAAAAAGCAAACAGAGAAAAACTCGAGCATAATTAATCTCAATATTTGCAATATCCTATTTATTAGTTACGCATTCATTTGTGATATTGCTTCGTCCTCTAACGTCGACGAAGGTTCAAGGGGAAATTTTTTGCTTCGTAATTGACAAAAATTGGCAAAAACAATAACAATCAACTTTTTTTTCCATAGTTCGAAAAAAAAAAATATAAAAAATTATCCAATCAAATTGAAATTGCTTTCTTTTGTGTGTCAATTTGGACGAATAGTAGAGGTATGTAAATCTAATTATTATTGCATAAATGTAAATTTGTAAATGTAGAGGAAAAAAATCGATTTTCCCCATACTCACGAGGTATTCGAGGTACTGCATATATGCAAACATATGGCTTCCAAGAAAATGACTTAATGATGGTAAATTTTTTGTTTTCTCTATGGAAAACGACCAAGTGAAGTGAGCGAAAAAAAAATTGAATGTATATTTATGATTGACCTGGGTCATAAATATACATCATCGCATGGGAAAGTAGCACACGTGTGTTTGCACTGGAATGAAATTATTGTGAAATTGTAACGGAAATGATGGTCTTTGATGGTTTTTTGCTCTGTCGGTCTATTGAGACACCACAAAAACAAAACAAAACCCGAAATAAATCAAAACGACGGTAATCCTGTAAGCTTTGCTGAGTAACAACAAAAACAGGAAACGAAATAAAAAATATAAAGTAAAAGATAAAGTTTTCCCGAACATTTTTATCAGATAAATATAAAGTTATAGTTTTTTTTTGCTCTTCAGCAACAAACGACAGCAAAGATCGTCGTCGTCAGTGTATGTGACAGGCAAGACAAACTTTTTTACAGCATCGAGCAGAGAAAAAAGTACTAAGTTGACAGTAATAATGCATGTTGTGTTGTTTTCATACAAGTTATACGAACAACTAAACAGAATTTAGCAATAAAGACGTTTAAAAATTATATTACTGACATCAGTCAATGTCGTCGTTGCTGCGCCTGCCATCATGGAAAAATTTGTACATTGTGTTAAAATTTGATTCATCACTTTTGCATCATTAATTTTTTTCGTAAAATGACGTGATAACGCATTATTTATGGATTTTTAAAGCGGATTACTTTGCAAATTCAAATGATTTTCGAGAATTTGCATATTAATTATCGATTCATTAATTACAGTTCAATTACAATCTCTTTAATTACTTTTACATTACTGCGCTTGAGTACGTGATTTGTCTAATAAATTTCGTGTCGGAAATGGAAGACGACTGATGGTCGTGCATTTTAGCGCAGCAAGTAGAATGTTAATGAAGATAAAACGATTTACTTGGAATTGATGATTTGAATTTTGAATTATTGACATTGAGAGTGAATGTTGGAATTAGGAATAAAAGTTGTTTATCTGAAGTTTAGAAGAGCTTCAGTTTGAGAATGAAATACTGAAGTGATCCTTTCAGATCTGTAGATCTTAACAGATCTGTAGATCTTAACAGATCTGTAGATCTTAGCAGATCTGTAGATCTTAGCAGATCTGTAGATCTTAGCAGATCTGTAGATCTTAGCAGATCTGCAGATCTTAACAGATCTGTAGATCTTAACAGATCTTCGATCTAAACAGATCTTTATAATCAATAACTTTGTAGACTTGAATCTGATATTTTGAAGCATTAGATTCAAATCTCTTCGTCTTGAACTCGACTCCATTAGCTCTTCTAAAAGTTATTTGAGATCTTACTTAACATTGTTAGATCTCAATAGACTTCGAGAAGAGCTTGTTAAGTTCAAGACGAAAAGATTTGAATCAAATGCTTCAAAAGATCAGATTCAAGAAGTATGAAGAGTTCAAGATGGATGAATAAACAAAATTTTTCAATCATTTTGAACTCTAACAGCTTCTTGAATCTGATTTGTCGACGAAATTTGATCCAAATTCATCCATTTTGAACTTTATTAGCTTCAGTTCAAATTCTCATGAAATCTTTCTAATAGCTGTCAGATCTCATGAACCTTTGAAAAAAGCTATTAAAGTTCAGAATGGATGAATTTGGATCAAATTCTTCAACAAATCAGATCTAAAAAGCTGTTAGAATCCCATTAGAATAAAATGGTTTAAAATAAATCCGCATTCAAAACATTCGTCACGTGACTTTGAAAATCCGCAAAATAAACCTCAGAAATTAGTTTCGAGTCCAACCGCAAACAAGACATCAGCCTACACAATTATAAACATAAAACTCCGAACGAGAAGAAAAACCGTATGTAGACATCTAATGACACACATTTTAATCTTGTATAAATCCTTTTATTATCCCTTTTTAATAACATTCTGCTCCTACATGTGTCGCTTTTAGGTTTCTAGCTACACACCTTTATCATTCTCGTGTTCTCTCATACGTTTTATGCAACATAATAATAAATCAATTTTTGCTATTTTTCACTCACACCCTCCGTTTGGCTCGTCGTATGTGCCTCGAATGCTTGTGGGAATGCCAAACATAAATATGTATCATATTGCTTTTTATCAAAAACTCGTTGGATGTTGCCATTCAGGTGTACGGTACACGATTTATATCTAAGGTTAGAAAAGTTCAATGTTGATCTTTCTCTACGAACATGTGTAAGGTGAAAATGCTCAAGTACCCTCAAAATTTATGTGTAAGCAAAAATTTTATTATTGTGTCTCTCTCTCGTCTCCTCCTCTCCAATATCATTGTATATAAAGCATGAACAAGCGAAGAGTACTTTAACCACAATTTTCCATAGATTGGTTCATTTCATACATAATCACTTAATCTTTGTCTTTTTTGGATCATCGTCGTGTGCGTCGACTATTAATTTTATTTGTTTTATAACACGATCAATTTGAAAACTAATTTAAAGATAAAATATTGTTAGAAGTTTGTAAAATTATGGCTTTGTCGCAGCGTTAAAATTAATGAGAATGGTTCGTATCGCGACAAAAATCCTCAAATATTTATTACCTGACACATTTTGCTTCAATTTATCCCGATATATATATAACTCCAAAGATTGATGATATTTCATCTGCACAGGAAAAAAAAAGTTACCACACGTGTGTTTCTCATCCTTCGTATCCTGATGTCCAACAACGAATCTATCTCCATGAGACTGCCTGGACAAGTTGGAGAGAATGATCGATGGCAGCAACTTTGTTTGAACTTTCCAAGCGTTCACTAACATAAATCTGCTTAAAATCAGATATTTTTTAAATAAACATTCTTTCTTGCAGAGAAAAAAAATATTTTGCGAGTGAATCCAATTATATTACTCTGATTCATTTCAGCATCTCTTCAACATTTCCAACCAATTCAAACAAAAAATTCATATATATTTAATTTTTTTTCCGTTGGCAAGCATATTCTCTCGTCGTTATGAGCGATATGTGAATGGATTCCATTCATATAATGAGCATGGTATGTGCGAGAAATGCGAGTTTTATAAATTTCATTAAGTTATATTATAATATTATTATTATTTTATTCGCATAGCACAGAAAAAAAAGTTGTATATCCGAGCCGCTTGCCGCCGCATTAGCAGCAACTAAACAAATTTGCATATAAATTGTGTGTGGATATGGAGTCAAGAGACATAGAAAGGAGATGGATAATATGCATGTTAAACATGTTAGTTTTTCCACATCTACATCATTCACAGAACAAATAAAAGGAATGTTTCACAATTGATGCAAAAAAAAAATATGTTCCAACAAAATTTCGACATCAAAGAGAAATTTCTCGGAAAAAAATTAAGAAAAAATTCTCTCGGTCTCATCAATTTATTATAACACCATAAATTACCGTCATTTACTCGGAATGGTTCCGAACAGATGCTACTCACTCTTTTTTTTTGTGTGCGTCGGGATGTAAATCAACGAAAATCTGTGTAGAGTTATTGCGGAAACATTTTATTTAAAATAATGTCTTTTAAATAATGTATCGTTCGCGCGCTGTTGTCCGTTTTGCTTTTCCGCTGTGTCGATGCGTTGAAATGATAAATAAATTTTCCGTGTTTGGTAATAAAATTTAATGATTTTAAAATGGGAAAAGTGGCAATCAATAATGTCAAGATAGGTCATTTGCGTGAACATGAAATTGTGGAAACCTTTTTTTTGTGGAATTTCGGAGAAACGTGAAATATTTGACTTTGTTAAAGAAGAAGGGAAAGACACAGACATCATTTACTTAACGTAAAAAAATTATAATAAATCGTTTTTCTGATTTGACGTTATGAGGTACATGATGAGAGTATCAGTAAGCAATTGACGAAAAAAAGGTTGTAAGCACAGTATTTTTTGTGAAATTCATTTCGATACGTTTAGTGAAAAATTTACGATTTTGGCAGTAAGAAACTGTCTGTCAGAGAAATTTTGAACATTAAAATTTTTAGATGTTTTCGTTAAAATGCTTAATTTACGTTTTCTTACAAAATTTTGTGCAATTTTAACCATGCACTTCAAAACTTTCATTTAGTCAAGAAATTTTTTGTTTCCATGAGTTTAACCATAGTCAGTTCAAAGCTTTTGTATAGAGCCATCCTAACGTTTTTAACTTGTAAGACTTCAGAACTGTAATTCTTTCAAAAAGTTCAATTTATAACATGCGAAAAGAAATTTTTCGAAGTAGACTGTTATTTTTCGATAGCATTTGTCTTCCTTAATTCATGAATGAATTCTCAATTCTAAACAAAATTGCTAATGTCTGTGCAAACTGATTTATAAAGTCATATTGCATGATCTGCCGTATACAGCGGATAGAAACTATTTTTTTGGTAGAGTCTGGATCATTGTCTTTGTTTTCAGAGCCTTCAACGCAGTGGATATTTTTCTGGAAGCACTTGAAAAAGTTATGAAATATCGTTTTAAATTATTTCTTCGTCATCATGTAATGAGCCGCGTCTTTGCCTAATTATATTGATCCTTTTATGAACTCAGATATTTATCATATGTCCTTCTCGTAGAAGGGAACAGATTGCTCCAGATTGATGAGTTTTAATATGCATTTATAGACCTTTTCAGTGGTTCATGTAAACAAAAGTAAGCTCATACAGGGAAAGTTTTCTTTTCATGGTATCGGTAAATTCAATTTCACAACTTTTCTTCATATCTTTTGTAATTTGCTTATCAATTCTTTTTGCACTTGTTACATTTCTTCAAAATGAAATCTAAAAATATTATCAAAATTAAAAATAGTAAATATTTAAAAAAAAAACTTACCTTATGATGATCATTTGAAAAATGCGCTTTTGTGAAAAAATCCTCGTACTTCTGACGTCATCTTTTATCATCCAATCACTTAACGAACATTACTCCTGAAAAAAAAATTAAATTTATGACAGATTTTTATGGCAAGAAGCATGTCATGTCGAAGGATGTTGTAAGTAAATACTTTTGTACTCTATCGTGTTCCTCCTTTTTTCTAAGGAAACGCACATTTTAATGGATGACGACGACGTCAGTAACGGCAGATGTAACAATATTACTAACAACAAACACATTAAACGCTCCCGTTAACATTCCTCGTAAACTTTCTCTGGATCTACTTGGATGCATGTTTGTTTTTCTTCCTTTTCGGCGGCGTTTATATTAATGGGAAGAATAACAACAACAAAAGCAAAGCAAAACATAAACAAATGTCATTCATCGCTGTGCGTGCACTTGACTAGACGCAGGATGGATTGAATTACATCTATTTCTATCCTTTTTAGACTCGCGTGCCTTTGAAATATATCTCTGAGTAATATTTATGAGATACGATGAGAAATTTGTATTAACAGCTGGATGTTTAAAGTAGACAAAAATTTTAACAATTGACTTTTTACGTTACGATACAATTTTTTAATGAAATTGGTGTCAAAGGGAGTTAATTTTTGTAATATTATCATCATTGTTTTCCAATTTCAATCGATTTAATTTTAATTAACTGACATTTAATTCAATTTCCTGATTGGCAACCATACGTTATAATCTGCGATTTGATGAATGGGCTTTTAATAAATGAAATAATTAACATTTTCATTTTTTTCGTGTATCAAATTTCACACGAAAAAAAATATTTTAATGTACAAAAAATTGTTAACAGACTTCAAAGAAAAAAAATACAAAATAAAAAAAATGAATGAAGAAGAGCAAACAAACAATAATTAAGTTTTTATTTATTTATTTTTTATTCAAAGTTAAACAAATATGATTATTTCCTCTTCTTTCATTCATTCTTTTCTTTTTCTGTTTCCTACTTACCGAAAGGTCTAATTGGGTGGTCATCAACTTTTTTTTTCTTCTTTTTCCCCTTGAAATGACAAAATTATGACGGGTTTGTGGGTGCGTGGTAATTAAAGTACAGCGATAATTACCTCATCTTTTCAAATGTTTGTAATTGATTTAACCGCAAAAAAAAATTTTTTGGACTGCTTGGCGTGAGAAAAGTTGCTACATTGTGAGATTGGCAAAAGCAAGACAAACAAACAAAAATAAATAAAATCATTAATTTCAATTAAAAATACACCAGCAAATATTTTGTACAGAAAAAAATAAATAAAAAACGAAAAAAATAACAAACAAGAAAAAAATGAAATGTTGAGTATGGGAGACAGAAGATATAATAAAATAATAATAATAAATGCAATTTAAAGTGCTTTAAAAAAATATACAATGAAATAAAAATGTTCTAGTTGGTGTCACCAGATGTTTCGCTATTTTATTCATTATGAGTGTTGTGTTGTGTTATGGGAATTGCAGGACATGTCAGTTGTGTGAAATGAAAAAAATTAAGAACTAAAAGTTATTTGAAGATGTTCTTCAATTTTTGAAGCATTTTTCGAATTAAATTTCTTCAGGTAGAAATATCAAAAATTATTTAATATTTTTTTTTAGTTTTAAACTTTAATTTATTTTTTAAATTTTAAATAATTGAATTTTATTAATAAAAAAAATTTAAAAAAAATATTTATTTAATTAATTTAATAATTATATTTTTTTTTAAATATTTTTAATTAATTTAATTTTATTATAAAATAAATATTTCAATGAATGAAAAAAATAAATTAAATTAAAAATCAAAATTAAAAAAAAATTAAATAAAATAATTTTTTTTATTTTGTAATTAAAAAAATATATTTTTAATAAATTTTAAAAATTAAAAAAATGAATTTTTTTTTTTATTAATTTAAAACAATTAATTTAAATTAAAAAAATTTTGATTATAATTTAAATAATTAAAAGAAAAAATTGAAATAATAATTAAAATTAATTAATAAATTAAAAATTAATTATAAAATTAAAATAAATAAAAAATTTTGATAATTAAACAAATAAATAAATAAAATTAATTATAAATTTAAATTAATTTTTAATCAAAAAAAAACTCACCGAAATTTTTTTTTGTATCCATTAAAAACCTTCCAAAAATCGTCTTTTAAACTACCCAAGGGTTTCACTTCCAAACAAAAACAGACCTTTCCTGAAAATAAAAAATTAAAAAATAAATAGATTAAACACAGCTACAGCAAAAATGGTAACAGACATTCCCTATTCGTAGTATCAGTAATGATATAATAATAATAAAAATGCTTTCCTACCTTTCTACACAGCGAAAAATTTTGTTCGTACTTGCAAAAAATATCGCGTGAAAAATAAACAATAAAATAAAATAATAACAGAGCAAAAATAAAAATAAAAGGCAGGATAGCGAGGCAGCATGAGAAACAAAAAGCAAGCAACACAATATGTTTCACAAACACTGATTTAGGATTAACATCGCGTTGCATAAAAGAATTCTTTTTTTTTTGTTGATTAAATACAGATTAGCCTCGTTTATTTTATTTTTTTTTGCATTTTGCTATGAATGAATAAAACAACAGAAAAAAGCGAAGAACGCTTAATATTCATTAGAGTTTGACTTGACGTGAAAGGCTCGGGAAAGAATCGCCCAAATACCTTGAAAGAGGCGTTTTTCTCCAGTTTGCTGATGAAAAAAGTTCATTAAATAATATTAAGCAAGAGAACAAAGGAGTTGAGAAAAAAGTAGCAACTTTGTTATAAAGTCCATATATTTTATACACTCGTCGTCGTAGTGTTTGTTATTTTATTATAAAAGCAGAAAAATGTTTAGAACAAAAAAGTTAGATTTAAAAGTTTGTGTGAAAAAAAATTACTTGAGCGTATTTTTATTTTTTTTTTAATTTAATTTTTTTATTTTAAATTTTTTAATTTTTTTTTTTTTTTAAATTTATTTTTAATTAAGGCAATTTTTGTAATTTTTTTTTTAAATCTTTAAAATCTCTTTAAAAAAATTTTTTAAATTATTTTTTCTTAAAGTTTTTTAATTTGTCTTACATTTATTTAAAAATTATAATTTTTTTAAAATAATTTAAATTGTAAATTTAATTAAATTTTTATTTAAATATTTTTTAAATTTTTATTAAATATTAATTATTATTAATTTTTTAAATTTAATAAAAATTTAAAATTAATTAGTTTAAATTTTTTAATTATTAAATTTATTAAAATTATTATTAAAATTTTATTTATTTATAATTTAATTTTCAATTATTTTAAATTTTAAATTTAATTTTAAGTTATTTTTAGATTTTTACTTAACTTTCAAATTTTCTAAGATTTCCTTTATTTTTCCTAATTTTTTAATTCTTCAGGATTTTTTTTTAATTTTGTAATTTTTTTTAATAATTTTTTTTTTAAAATTTTAAAATTTTTTTTTTTTGTATTTTTTAAATTTTAGTAAATTTTTCATAATTTTAGAGAAATTTAAAAAAATTTTCAACGGATAGACAAAAAATAATTTTTTTAACAAAATTTATCGAAATGCATTAGAAAAATAATTCACACGAGCGCCTGCTTGTTCTGCAGCATGAACGGAGAAGCGGAAATAGAACAACAAGGAAATTTATGCACTTGCTTAAGGAAATAAATTATGTTTAATTTTTTTGTGTGTATTGGCTTTGAGTGGCAAGGCATGGCATGTGCGTCGTCGTCGTCGCCTGATGCTGCAAGCAAATAACATTTAAAAGTTAGTTGACGCAACAAAAAAAAAAGTGAATAAATATTTAAAAGCTTTTAGGATTTAGATTACAGCTGGATTCATTAACAACAACTTTTTCTCTCTCTCCCTCGCTTCGTCATCCCCTTGATGTATGCAATCTGGACATTTCTCTCCATTATAATTATAATTAATAACACGAGGGGGAGAAAAATCCCCCTTGCTGAGTTTTCGAAAAAAAAATTATCTTTCTTTAATGAATTGACGCCTTGCAACGTAATTATCTCGCAATTTGTTGACTTTCGAAATTTCTGTATTTCCGATAAATCTAATTTTGCTGCAATTGACAGGAAATCCGATAAAAAGATGATGATGGCAAATTTTGCGTTGGGGTGACAAAGTCAATTGGGGTTTTAATTCGTTTTTCGTATGTCGCAATTTTTTTTTTGCAGGTCGTTACAAAAAATTACATCAAAATGGACCAAAATATGTAAATTTATCAGTCAATCACGTCACGTATCGCACTGATGATGATTGAAAATTTTCATGCGAAGATGTCAATCGATGGCAATTTCCATTTTGTGTGGCAGGGCAGAGAGCGATATTAGGTCATATTTTATTTAATTAACTTCGGAGAGGCAATTATTTTTTCATGAAAACTGAAAATCAATGAAAAATTGTCTTTCCATGGAGAATAAAAGGGAATGGAAGAGCTATAAATAAACAAGAGCAATTTACCTGTCGACCTAGCTGGTTATCGAAAGTTTGCACATGTTTCGAACAGCATGAAAAAAGATGAAAAATTGAAGTAAATGTTGGTTATTTCAATTTATGGAAAAGGGAAGAATGTCGTTCTGTGATAGAAAAAAAAGTATAAAAATTAAAAAAAATTGAAAAAAAATAATTTTTTATCAAAATAAATTTTTTTAATTTTTTAAAAATAATTTTTATAATTTTTCCAATTAAATGTTTTGTTTTAAAAAAATAATGGAAATTTAATTTTTAATGAAAAAAATAATTTTTAAAATTTTTCTAAGCTAAAGTTTCAAAATGTTAAAAAAAATTATTTTAAAAAATTTATTTTTGCTCTTTCTTTTTTTTAATTTTTTCCTATTTTTTTATTATATTTTTTCGTAATCAATATTTTTTTTTTTTGACAGGATTTTTTTAAAACAAGAACCATTTTTTTATTTTTTTAAAACTGCAATTTTTTTTTCAAATTTATAAAAAAATTATTTTTTTATAAAACTATATTAAAAAATAAAAATAAAAAAATATTCATTATAAAACTTTAATTTAAAAAAAAATTAAAAAAATAAAATAAAAATTAAAAAAATAAACAAAAGAGCAAAAATCGATACTTTCGTTTCCTGAACTGTCCATCTTTCAAAAACCCAAAATCCTCTTTTACCACTGTAACCCATAAATTTTTGCCTTGTTGTTACTGTCATACATTCACTTCTTTATCTGTCTATGAGACTTTATTTGTCGGTTCGCAACAACAACAAAAATTCATAGCAACAAAGTCTGCTCCTGCTGCTGAAAAAACGAATAAACGAATGAAAAGATGATGAAAAATTGCTTTTTTTTTCTATTTTACGTTCATTTTTCTCTCGTTACTTCGTTTCATTATTAGGTACCTGAAATCCACGAGCAACTTTATTCCATCATGGGTAGGCAGACAAATAGACAGACACAAGAGAGAAATCTCTCGAGTTACCGAAAAATCTTTCGAGCGACTCAAGTTACGGTTTTTGTCGTCGTCGCTCACGTTGGGTTTACGTTGAAATGATAAAGAAAAGGAATCAACGTGTAATTAATCTCGCAACAATTTTTAACTTTGCCTTTTTTTAATTATTATTGTTCCCTCTTTTCCCATTGGTAGTTGCAAACATCCTAACCCTTGTCAGTTTTACGCCAAAGAAGACGATGACGATGCTCAATGTGCACGTTTCTTTGACAACAATGAGTGTTATTATCATTATTATTGTAGGTCTTTTCACTGTCTCTCTTTCTGAAGCAAGAAAAAACAACAACGAAAGAAAATTAAAGTTCTTAATTAATGCTTATGCACAATATGAATGAAAAGGAGCGAAGAAAGCAACGAACGCAAAAAAAAAAGAGTTTGTCTTCATTTTCGCGAGTACTAAGCAGCAAATAAAAAATAACTCAACGAGAGCGAAAATTAATCTCCATTTCGCGAAAGACACAGAAAAAGTGTCCCTGTCATACATTTCATTCTTCCAAAGAGACACTTTTTATTATCATTATCTGCCTTCCATGCTACCATATTGACGTCAGTGTTCCGGAATGGCAGCGACGACGACGAAAAAAAGAACGAGAATGAAACAATCATGTCAAAGAAGCGTTTTATTGTTACTCCATTCCGTTCTCGACAGCGGCAGCGGTGATGGCGAACAATAACTCTCGGTGCGCCTTTTTTATTGCACGAAGTCACTGTGGCATGAAAAGCGGGGAATTTTGACTACGTTTTAAAGTTACTTGTTAAAAAAAATGACTTTTGAGATTGTGACATGCTCTAAATGTTCATTTAGAAATTTTTCACTTAATTTTTACGAACTTAATTTTTTTTTTGAAGTTAAAAACTTTCTTAATTTTTTTCTAAAAGAAATTTTTGATTAAGGCAAGTGCAAAACCAATATAGTAATGTTGTAAAAATGGAAAATATCTTTTTAAATATATTTTTAATGGTCATGTTATCTTTAAATGGAGCCAACGAATCTTCTATGAACAAAATTTTAATAGTAGCCAGAAAAAAAGTTAACATATGTTCTGACTCTGATCAGTAGTTTTCTCAATGGATGATATTTTCTAAACGAACGTCAACTTTCTTTGTTGCATATTTTTGTAACTTTTATTGTACCAATATGAACTAAATTTTTGGAGTCCTTTGAAGATTCCATTGAACTTTTTTAGTTTTTGAGATGTTCCATTACTCTTTTATATGCAGCGACCCATTAAAGAGACACACATTAGCGTGTTAACAGCAATAAAAATCGAAAACGGTTCGCTCAATTGACATTCTTGACAACCAAGTATTGAGACTGAGACGCATAAAATGTTTCATATGATGAATTTTAGATTTTTTTAAGTGTTTCGCTTACTAAAGGACTTTCATTTTTGCGTTCTGATTCACTCAACTCAGCAATGCGGCGGTGTTATTGCCCGAAAAATGTCAACTGACGATACAACTATTTCGTCGTTATTTTTATTGCTGATAGCTCTGTAGTAATTAGCCTTCTTGAGGCCAATTGGAACAATTTTATCGGATTCTGGAACAGTATTCGGCAACGACGTTTGCACCGTTGATTTTATCGAGTTTTTCTCGAGTTCTTATCGGCAATCGAGGGTTTTCGATAATGGATTCGATGTCGATCTCTGAATGTGCTTGTCAGAATATGTAAATTAACTTAACTTACCTAAAAAGATATTTCAATTAAAATTAAGGTTTCTGTTAAAAGTTAATAAAGTTAAAATACTTACCATAATTTTTTTTTGAAAGCTAAAATATAAAAAGTTAAAAAAAATACTAAAAGCAAAAATTTAGTTCTTCAGGTTTGTAAAACTTACCTCCTTTCGTTCCACGGAGTAATTTGCTGCGCGCATAAATAACGTTAAAATGAACAAGGCAGGATCACACGAGCAAAAAAAGGGAAGCTTTCACATAAATTTGCAATGTCATAATCAAAATTGAGTGAAAACAAGGGGCATTAAATTACATCTTCTTTTCATTTTCGTTGAATGGAAAGCCATGAATAAAATATGAAGACGACGAGAATGAAATTGTGCGCGCGCGTTTTTTTTTATTTACTTCTGAAAATCCACTTTCACATAATTATCCATCTTTTCTGACATTGGGTCATGCCTTTGACAAGGGGGGAACACATTCAATGAAGTGCGATTTAATTAAATTCTCAGGTGAATGTGACAAGTCGTCTCCTCCATCTCACAACGAGAGAGACACTTGTTAATATCCAATTTAAAGTATCTCTTTTCTTGTTTTCGGCTCATTTGATATTCATATGTGTGTGTGATTGCAATGACGACGACCTCTTGTGTGTTCAAAAGGCTTTTGATAAATAATACCTTTCTCAAAATGTGTATTTTAGCATCAAATGGGATCAAACATTATAAATACAATGATGATTGGGTTCACATACACGTGCCAAAATACACAAGATCGATTGGTTATTGAGAAAGGTATCTTCTTTTCTGACTTTGACTTGAGTGTGAGACCTCTTCGATGGCAATTTTCCCCCTTCCTTTAACAATGGCGACAAAGGTAATGACTATGATTTCCCTTCAGGCACGCACGCACACATAATCAAAATTCAAGCAATTGACCATCGTCGTCGTCGTCGTTCATTAATGCGCAGCGGCATTCGAATCACGTTCATATAATTTATCATAATTTTCCAGCTCATCAAAATACAAGCAATTTTTACGTGTAAATCGATATTGGAAAGAAAAAAAAGATTCATCGTTGTAATAAATAAGGAAAATGTGAAGAAATTTAAATAATTTTTTTTCTTACCTTTTTTTCATTACAGGAGTTACGGCATCCGTGGAAGTTCATTTCGAGACGCCCGACAGCGGATTTTTCCTGAAACACACTCCACGATCGCCGGCATCCTCATTGCAGCTGGATCCCTCACAGAAAGTCAGCATCTCAACCTCATCATCATCCGCGTCATCAAGTAGAAATCAAGAATCTATTTTAAGCTTAGATAAATTCACAGTCGTTCAAACGGCGCAACCTGTCTCGATCCGTGCCAGTTACGGACCCTTTTCGACAAAACAAACAGTTCCCGCGCGCTACATAGTGCCGGATGTCGTCACAGATGGCGCTGCTGACAGCGATCAGTCTGTATCGACAACAACGACAAATACGACAGCAGCGCTTCTCGATTTGCAACAATCGAATGTGCATTTGGATATTTCGGCGCATCTTGTGCGTCAAACAATTCCTCGCGATTCCCCAGTTTTGCGAGTTTTATTCCATGCGGGCGCAGATCCCGGCGGACATGTGCAACGCCAAAAAGTTTGCGTTTTATTGCATGTGTCGATGAGTAATAGAGCTCCGTTGAAAGGGCGTTGCATGCCCGAAGGCGAAGATGGCGTTTGTGTTGCCGAAGTTATTATTCCGTCAAATTGGTGGCCCCCAATTCCCGCCCCTGTGAACACAGTCGACGGAAAATCGCCACAAAAAACGCCTCAGCGAGTTGTGCAAGTTTCGTATAGTGTTTTTGAGCCGCCCATGAAGAACCCGGAATTGTGCGAGCCCAAAGTTCAAATTCAACCATTAACAACATTTGCTAAGGTGAGTGATAATGATGATGATGAATCAATAATAAATCATGTTCATGGATAAATTATTCATGAAAAACGGAGGAATTTATTTTACATTTTGCCCTTTTTTATTTTCGTTTCAAACCGCTTTAGGTACCTCTTGTGCAAGCCGAAACCGCATACAAGGAACTACGAGCTGATGATCTATTAACTATGTTGGTCCCGCATCATCCCTTGTATCCATTATCGAAAATTCATGTACCTGTTTTCTTACAACTCCAACCGGAACAGAATATTGCCGTTTTCATTGTGAGGTAAGTGGATTTCGTGTATTTAGAACGAGTTTACTCTTGACTGAAAATTTACAAAAAAAAAAAAAATTATTAAAAAAATGTCCTAAAAAGTATAAAATATGCTTCCAAAGGAATTTAAAACTTAATTAAAAAACATAAAATAGAGCTAATAATTTTATATTAAAAAAAATTAAAATTTATTTTAAAGAATTAGAGGAATTTCTTGAAAAATTTTCGTAAATTTGAAGATTCTTATTTATTTTTCGAAAATTTGATTGCTTCTTATTACAATTTTTAAAAATTCGAAGATTTTTATTTATTTTTCGAAAATTTGAATATTTTCTTTGACAATTTTCGAAAATTCGAAGATTTTTATTAATTTTTCGAAAATTTGAATGTTTTCTTTGAAATATTTCGAAAATGTGAAGATTCTTATTTATTTTTCAAAAATTTTAATACTTTCTTTGACAATTTTCGAAAATTTGAAGATTCATATTTATTTTTCGAAAATTTAAGTATTTTTTTTAATTTTCAAAAATTAGAAGATTTTTATTTATTTTTCGAAAATTTAAATGTTTTCTTTGACAATTTTCGAAAATTCGAAGATTCTTATTTATTTTTCGAAAATTTGAATATTTTCTTTGATAATTTTCGTAAATTCGAAGATTCTTATTTATTTTTCAAAAATTTGAATGTTTTCTTTGACAATTTTCGAAAATTCGAAGATTCTTATTTATTTTTCAAAAATTAAAATATTTTCTTTGAAAATTAAAAAAAAATTAAATAAAATCTTGAAAAAAAATTCGAAAATATAATATTTTTGCGAAATTCAAAAAATTTTCAAAGTAATAGTAAAACTCTTCAAAATCGAAGCTCAAAAAGTAAAATTCAATAAAAATCACATGCCCAAAATCGCTTATCAAATTTTCCACTCTTCACACGTAAAATAATAATTGAACAATCAAACTCACTGCCTATTAGCAAAAAACCTCCTAAATAAAAACCAATATATTCCGAAATTTGATTTCTAATGCAAAACAAATTATTGCTTGCCGCAGCGAAATACAACAAAATTCGCAAAATGAAAACTTTATAATTGAGGATTTTTGTGTGAGTGAGAGAGAGTGAACTGAACAACCCTCAGCTTCGTGTTCGAACAACATGATAATATTCGCTCATGTTACGTTGTTCTCTCTCGCAATTATTTCAACCGCTAGCCAGCATGTCAAATACCGCACCCACACCAAATGAGCATCGAATGAGCTGAAAATACAAAAAAAAAATCGCACGATAACATTTTATATAATAATTATTGCTTTATGTCTTCAATTTTCGGTTTTTCGGTAAATAAAATGATTTTTGCCTCGAAACATCGCAAATACTCGATAAAATGTAAAGATATATAATTTTGAATGGCAAAAAAAAAAATAAAATAAAATAACGAAAACGAGAAAAGATAAGAAGACTGATACTTAATTGCACACGTACAAAAAGCGGCAAAATTTCTGCAGATATAACGAAGAGATATCATTAAATTGAGGCACGGTGTGGTAATTTTAATTTTATGGATGGTAACCGTATTTTATCTATTCGATACGTTTATTTATTGTCTATTTTACGATTTTGAAATAATAATGCCGCCGCCGCCTTTGGATTGATCAATTAAAAAACGGAGGCAAATTCGAAGGTCGTTTTGTTGGTTACCGTGAGAAATGATAAGGGGAAATGGTTTATGGCGTCGGGAAAGTTTTAGAATTTTCTCTGTGGGGAATTTGTTGAAAAGTGGGATTTTAATGGAATTTAACAAAAAAAAAAAAAATTATACCTATTGAAAATTTTCACAAAATTAATTAATTGAGTCAACAAAGTTTTTTTAAAATATTTTTTGATTAAAAATTAAAAAAAAAATTTAAATTTAAATTAAAAACCACATGATTTTTACCGCATTTCGAAGAAAAAATGCGGTATTAAACTCGACTTGTCGTGTGTGTGTGTGTTCCGGTGTGCCCCAAAATTTTTGTAAGTAATTCTTAGTTATTTGAGTACCCTAAGGGTCTCTTAGGGCTCTAACTTATCATTTTTAATCATTTTATAACTCAAAACTGCCAAAAAATTAAAACTGAAAAAAATTTTTTTCTTTGACACAGTTTTGATTTGAAAACTAAATCAAGAACAAAACTGTGTCAAAAACTATGTCAAAAACTGTGTCAAAGCAATTTTTGTCAAATCTTGCTCTAAATGGATAAAAATTTGTCAGAGGGCTCTAATTTATCATTTTTAATCATTTTATAACTCAAAACTGCAAAAAAATTGAAACTGAAAAAAAAATTTTTCTTTGACACAGTTTTGATTTGAAAACTAAATCAAGAACAAAACTGTGTCAAAAACTATGTCAAAAACTGTGTCAAAGCAATTTTTGTCAAATCTTGCTCTAAATGGATAAAAATTTGTCAGAGGGCTCTAATTTATCATTTTTAACCATTTTATAACTCAAAACTGCAAAAAAATTGAAACTGAAAAAAAATTTTTTCTTTGACACAGTTTTGATTTGAAAACTAAATCAAGAACAAAACTGTGTCAAAAACTATGTCAAAAACTGTGTCAAAGCAATTTTTGTCAAATCTTGCTCTAAATGGATAAAAATTTGTCAGAGGGCTCTAATTTATCATTTTTAATCATTTTATAACTCAAAACTGGAAAAAAATTAAAACTGAAAAAAATGTTTTTCTTTGACATGGTTTTGTTTTGAAAGTGTCTGAAAATTGCAAAAGGGTCATGAGGAGTACGAAAATGTGACTTGAGGAGTACGAAATTGTGAAATGAGGAGTACAAAAAAGCGTAAATATATAACATCGAAATGCGCTATAGTATGTCGTTCTTTAGACGACTACTTTCTCTATTTTTTTTATTATATTAAAAATATGCTTTAAATCATTTTTTTTTTTTTTTTTTTAATATTCATTAATATAAATATTATTAATTTTAATTACATTATTCATTTAATTTAAAAAATCAAATTAAAATCAAATAAAATAAATTTTTAAATATTTTTTATTACTATTAATTTTTTAATTTATTTTTTAAATAATTTTATTATAAAATTAAAATAAATAATTTAAATGCAAAATTAAATTTATTTAATTTAAAATAAAAAATTAATTTAAATAAAAAAATAATTTATACATTTTTAATTTAATTTAATTAATTTAATTTAAATTTTCTAAAATTATTTTTATTATTTTGATCAAAAAAAATTACTTTAAAAAAATAATTAATGGAAATAGTACTAAACGAAAAATAAACAAATTTTTGTTAAAATTAATTAAAGCTTGAAAACAATCAAAAACAGAAATTTAACTCACAATCCTATAAATTAAAATTAAGACGCCTTTTTTCGACGTATGTTTATTTTCATGCTTCGGTATTATCTCCTTATATAATTAAATGCTTGAAAGATACGCAGACAAATTCCAAGAAAAATTCACGTTTTACTCGAGAGAACACAAAAATGGATTTTTGTCATTTTTCCAAAGAAAAGCGAATTGAATTCTTTGGAATTATTTTTTCAAGTGTTAAGTCATCAAATTTCCAATTTCCACGCAATTTCACAAAAAATTTCAATTAAAAGCGAACGCCTGGTATTTTTCTCAACATCTCGTCTTCATGGAGACTCGAAACAAAGAATTGATCAAAATAATTACGTGGTATGAGTTGCATCAATCTTTGTCGTTCTGCGATAAAAGCCAACAAAAAGCGAGACAAAAACATTGTTTTTCCGCTGGATAGTCAAGTCGCAAGCAATAGAAAGAAAATTGCAGAGTAAACAATAAACAGAACAAACTTTCGAACAATTGAACTTGAGATGATGAATGACAATAACCATGACAATATCCTTGAACGATGGCTGGAAAAATGAGCGGAAACTCAATAAAAATAAAAATTAACGCCGAGATACCACACACAGGTTGCTTGTTTCTGCTTTGCCTCAAAAGGAAAAAGTACGAAGAGTAAAAATCTAATTACATTTTGAACAGGTAATTAGATAATTTACACTTTTCTGCCTCTTCCTCTCTCTCTCTCGTATTTTTATTACATTTTTTTACGCTTTCTACTTTAACAAACAATAACCAGATCCCCTTCAGTTTTCTCGTACAACAAAAAATAATGGACAATAGAACACAGAAAACTGTAAAAATGAAGAAGGAAAATTTTTTCCGAGAAAATGAATTAGTGAAATTAAGATGAATTTAACTACTTCTCGTGTTTTCTTCATTTTTTCCCTACTTTTTAGACATTTTCTGATGATGTTGTTTGCTTAATCCGAATTAAGCGTCACTCATATTTTTTTCTGATCCTTAATTGACAATCTTCGTATTTTCCGCCATTGTTTCTGTTTTAATCTGTTCTCCGCTGCCATAGACGTAACAAAAATCCAATATAATAATCCGGATTCTCTCATTCAGTTTTTATGCCAATATTAGCAATTTGTATCAATTTTAATGTGTTTGAGTAAAAGTTTTTCATTATTTGTTTTTTTTCCTCTCTGTTCTGAAGTCTCTCTCTCTGTTGGTAACAACTTTCGATGTGGGTTTGCTAAAAGGAAAAACTTCATCTCGAGAAAAAGAGGGTGAAAATTAGTTGTCGTGATGAAAAGGAACGAATTAGTTTGAAGTGTTTTGAATTGTGGAGACGGATGGTAGTTAATGAAGAATTTAATTGAAATTTTTTTTCATGAGTTTTCCAAATTTAATTAAATTTTTCTCAATTTTTTTTAAATTTGTTTAGAAATGGAAGAACCTTCAAGTTTCTTTTTTTAAAGATTTATTTTTATTTTCCATAAATTTTAGTTTTTAAAATTTTCCATAATTTTTTTAAAATTTTCTTAGTAGTTTTTTAAAAATTATTTTAATTAATTATTTAATTAAAAAATTTTCATATTTTTAATTAATTAATTTTTATTTTTAATTAATTCAAAAATTTAATTATTATTTTATTTTTTCTTCGAAATTCATCATTAACTAAATTAAAATCAATAATTTTTTATTATTTTAAAATTTTTAATTAATTAAATTTTTTTAAAAAATTAATTATTAATTTAATTTTTTTTAAATATTTTTTTTATTTAATTTGTTTTAATAAAATTTTATTTTTTTTTAAATTTTTTTTTAAAATTAATTTTTTTTAATTTCTTATATTTCCAAGAATTTTCCTGATTTTAAATATTTTTTTTTAATAATTAATAATTATTAATATTTTTTTTCTAATTATTTTAATTTAAATTAAATAAATTTTTTAAATAAATAATTTTTTAATTATTATTTAAATAATTATTTTTAAAAATTAAATAATTTTTAAATTTTAAAGTTTTTAATTTTTTTAATATTTTTTTTATTTTAAATTTTCCCCAAATTTTTCTTAAAATTTATTATTTTTAAATTTTATTTTTTTTTTAATTTTTTGTGAGGAACCGAAATTTATTTTTAATTGATTTTTCTTTATTTTTATATTTTCTAAAAATTTTAATAATTAAAAATAATAAATATTTATTAAAAATTAAGTAATTTATGAAATAGCTTAAAATTTTTTAAATTTTCATGAGTTTTTCCGAATTTCTTTTTTTAATAATTTTTTTAAAATTTTTTTCTTATACAGACGTCATCTTATCGCAAAAAATTATTTTTTTTTCTCAAAACGCCCAAAAAAAGTTTGATTTCAATCTATGTTTTTGGCTTGCTTCGCATGACACTAATAAAAGCTTGTTTGTGTGCGAAAAGTACGAAAAATGCCGAAGAGAAATTCTGTTGATGACTTTCTAATATCTTTTGTTGCAGAAACACAAGCCTTGGATAATATTAAAGGATATTGTTTTTTTTTAATCCGATTAGAAAGTTATTAAAATTAATGTCATTAGTGATGTTATTTAACATCGAAGGGCACGAAAGTGAGAGTCAATATGAGAAAAAAAAAGTTTTTAATTGGCAACGTGCTTAAAAAGTGAATTTTGAGCCAATTTTTGACCTAATTCTAAAATGTCGATGTTTCAAATGGCTTTTGATAAAAAGTCATGTTTCGAGTTGTATCTAATTCCCAAACGGACCCAATTTTTCAACAACAACACGATTCAAGAGAGACACAAAAGTTCTCGAGTTTAAAATAAATGAACAATGACAGGAAATTTTAAAGGAAAGTTTTAATGATCATTTGCTTTTCATGCTTGTTAGTGGCTTTTTTGTTGCTATTCCGGGCAAAAGCAGACCAACTTTTGACAATGTATATTTTGTGTGTTCGTGGATGTCGTCGAAAAACGTGCAAGAGTGGAAAATTAAGTGATATATGCAACAAAGTACTACTGCTGCTAAAAAAAAAACGAACAAAGGCAGCCAGGTCTTAATTACAGTAATTTTCTGCTCACTTGAGAGCTCTAATTAATTACTAAAAATCACAGCGATGATGATGAAAGGTCTCCCTTTCTCTCCTATTTTTTTATAATTTTTTTCCTCTTTTTTCATAGAGAAGAAAAATCTAACTTGTTGCTCATTTTTTTTTATTTCAGAGCTCGCGTGAAAGCTGGCATGCGGATTTTGGGAGCGACAGCCTCATCTGACGAATGGAATATTTCAATCGAGAAGGAAAATCCAAAACATACGGTAGCACGTGTAACAGCTTTCCGGAAGGACCGTGACCCAGATAGCGTGCCGAGAGACATTGAAGAGACACAGACAAACAAGTAAGTAGAGAAAATGACAAATCAATTAACGTTGCGCAATAATGCATGAAAATATGAGAGTGAAAGAGAGAAAAAAAGAGTAAAGCAAAGTTCAAACATTGAAAATTCAATTGAAAAGCTCTTTTCGTCTTTTAACTTATCATTTCTATAAGTCCCTGTGGGTATAAAAGGAATTAATTTTAACATTTTTTGAATTAAATAGTTTTTAAATTTTTAAAATGTGCATTGGGGTTGAAATTTGGAATATGTATTGGGGCAATTTTAATAGCTTTACAAATGGCTAAATATTAAATAAAATAAATCAGGTTAAATTAAACAGGTTTTAAATCATAAAATAAATATTTAAACTCCTAAATGTGTATTGGGGCAAAAACTTTAAAATATGCATTGGGACTAAATTTCATAAATTTGTGTTTTCTCCATTACGAGTCCCAATGAAAATTTCGATTTTTTTCAAAGCAATATTTTTCCTATACAAATTATAAAATTTTTTTCCCAATACACATTTTAATTTTTTTCAATGTTTATTTAAAAAATTTGTGCCCAATACATATTTTAAATTTCCTACTTTTTACGAAATTTAAAAATTTTTCTCCAAAGCCAATTTTGAAATTTTAACCTATTGCACATTTTATTATTTTTTTACTCAAAGTACATTTTAAATTATCATCTGAGCAAAAATTTCAAATATTTTGCCCTTCAAACATTTTGAAATTTTATCCCAATGCACATTTAGAAAATTCTTAATTTGGAAAATTTATCCCAATGCACATATTTTTTTTCAAAAGGTAAAATTTAAAAATTTTTATCCGAATGCCTTATTTTAAATCTATTCCCAATGCAAATTTTAATTATTTTGCCCAATGCATATTTTTTGAATTTTTCTAATTAAATTAATAATTAATTATTTATTTATTTTTTATTTTAATTAATTGTTAATAATTTGAATTAAAAATTAATTTTAAATTTTTAAATTTAAATTATTAATTAAATTTTAAAAATTATTAATTAATTAAATTTTAATTATTTAATTAATTAATTATTATTTTAAAATTTTTAAAAAAAAAAAATATTTAAATTAAATTAATTAATTTAAATCAATTTTAATTTAAAAAAAATAAAAATTAATCTCTTTAGTCTCAAATTAATTCCTTTTCAATTCATCGAGTTATTTATTTTTATTATTCCATCACATCATGCCCAGCCTTGTCTTGCCTTGCTGCAACGATGATGACTTGACTAACTATTTTTTGTATTTTTTTTCTATTCTATCGTCGAAAGAGTTGTGCATCATTATTATTGACTTCCTTTTATTATTATTGCATGATGATGTTATAAATATAGTCTATGTAGGAAGCAAACGGCACATGGCACACAAAGTCTTTACTAACTATTTTTCCATTTAAATTGCTGGTTTTTCATCCATGTTGTTGATGATGTGCATGGAAAATGGGTAGATAAAAGACTAAAAAATCAATAGATTGCAAAGTGAACCATGTAAAAGTTGTTTTGAAAGGAAGGAAAGGCATCTATGCGGTAATAATGGTGCACTATTCGCTCGCTTTGTGTGCACGTGACTGCGTTGTGTATCGAGAGAAAATAGTAGAAAAAAAAGGAAAATTTAATAACATGAGTGCATTGCCGCGTTACTCTTTTAAAATAGATCATGAAAGGTTCGAAGTCAATCACTTCCATTCAAGTCATTATAGAAATTAAAATTGAAAAGTTTTACGTGAGAAAATTCTTTGAGCGTATTTATTTTAGATTTTAATAAAAAAATTAAAAAAAAAATAAATAAATATAAAAAAATTAAATTAAAAAATAATTTTTAATTAAAAATAATTTTTTATTCAAGTTAATTCTTCTCTAAATTTTTATTTATTTTTTTTTCAAATAAAATATTAATAAATTTGTTTAAAATTTTTTTTTTAAATTAATTATTTTAAATAAAAAATTTCAAAAAATTAAAAAAAATGAATTTTTAAAAATTTAATTTCATTAAAATTTAAATTAAAAAAATAAATTGACTGAAAATAAAGAAATATTATTTTATAAAAATATTTTTTTAATAAATTAATAAACTTAATAATTTTAATAATAAATTTATATAAATTAATTAAATAATTTAATTTAAATAATTAACTTTAATAATTTTTTTATAAAAAAAAAAAAAATAATTTATTTTTAATTAAAAATCGAGAATTCAAGAACTCAAAAAATTTTATCTATTTAAAATTATTTTAAAATTTTTTATATTCGAATTTAAATAAAAAAAAATTAAATTTACTGAAAATAAAAAAAAATTCTATTATAAAAATATTTTTTCTACAAAAAAGCCATCAAAAAGTTATTTTTTTTCCATCAAGGACACTTAAAAAAATTGTTTCAACCCTACAAAAAAATGAATCTAATCCGAAAGACGTCAACATCATGCAAAAAAAATCCAGAGCCTCAAGTGTTTTCAAAATTAAAAAGGAAATTTCACTTAAATTTTATATTTTCTCATCATTATTCCGCTCGAGGCACTTCTTTTGTTTTGTTTTCCCAAACACTAATCTCATATTTTTCTTTTTCCCTCCCTCTTCATTCACTCACGTTTTTTCTTTCTTTTCTTCTTTTTATAGGATCATTGAAGTATTTTCATGGTTGATTGAGGTAGCCAATGACACGAAAGAGCATTTCGATAGTGGGCGCATTGTGTGGTCAGTTAGTTATGTACATGACGGGCCAAAATTGAAGGAAAATCCAGAAATAGGCGAGAAACGAGAACATGAAGAGCCACGCAAGAAACTCATTGCGAAGGTTGACATTCAGAAGGATGATATTCAAGCTGTTTTGCCCATTTCGAAGGTGAGTTTATTTTAATTTTAAATTTTTTTTTGCTAAAATTTAAAAAAAATAAAAATAATTAATAAAAATTATAAATAAAAAATAAAAATATTAAAAAAAATTATTAAAAAATTATATTGAAAAGTTTCGCAAAAAAACAATTTAAAGGAATTTTTTAATTAAATTTAGAAAAAATTTAATTAATTTTAATATGAAAAATATTTAAAAAAATAAATAAAAAATTCCAAATAATTAAAAAAAAAATTAAAATAATAATTTAAAAAAAATATTTAAATATTATTAAAAAAAATAAAAAAATAAAATTTAATAAATTATATTCTATTTAACAAAAAATAAAAAAATAAAATAAATAAGAAAAAAAAAATTATTTAAAAAAAAAAAAAATTATTAAAAAATTTAAAAAAATTCTAAAAATAGCAAAAAAATATAATTAAAAAATAATTAAATTATCATTTTTTTATTTATTTCAAAAAATAATTTTTTTAATTAGTTATATATTTTTTTTAAATAAAAAATTATAAAAAAAATAGAAATGCAATATAAAAATTGTAAAAAATAAAAAAATAATTAATTTAGAAGAAAAAAATTAATTAAATAATATTCAAAAAAATTTTCTTTAGTAATTATTAAAAAATTATAAATTAAATTCTATTGTAAAAAAAATAAAAAAAAACTTAAAAAATATTCCAAAATTGCTTAATTTCTTATTAAAACATTTATTTTTTTCAGAATTGGGAACTAATGAACACCGCAGTCCTCACAGGACGTCAAGTTTCGCAAGCAATGAAAGTCTTCATTGTCTCCCAAGCCGGCAAAATCGCTGACGTAACCTTACAAAGTAGCTGCTATGCCGACGACGAAAGTGTCGTAAAGGTAAGTGAACCATCATCCATCAGTCAAACCAATTCAATAAAAAGTCACAAAAGGAAAAAAAAGAACAAAGGGAAACCACACATTCGATCCGCTCACTCCCCAAACGGGAGTTTTAATTTTGAAATTAAATTTTCTCTCTCTCTTCAATAATGTTGTGTGTGCATTAAAACTGCAACCATAGAGATGTCAACCGTGTGCAACACAACAATAGAATTTATTTTAGCAAGTCCTTTGTCAAAGCGCCGTGCACGCCAAAAACGCGTAGGCTGCATATAAATGATGTGGTCTATTAATTGGCTTTCGGTCTTAATTGTGTTACGCCATATCATTATTATTATTGTTGTTGTTACTGTGTCGACTCTGTGTTTAAAATATAAATTTTCGCAAAATAATAAAAACATTTTTGCACCGAACGGAGCGAGCAGCAGCGACTAACTAATCCAATAAGTGGAAAATTTCGCAATTTGTGCATCAACGACGACGATTCGAGCGTCATTATTATAAAATCAGAGCTGGATTAGTTCAATTTGCCTCCCTCCCGTTATTTTATGGAGACGCCTGGTTTTTTTTCAGGAAAAATAAGAAAATAAAATTCAAACAAGTGACATGACATATGAGAGTTTGGCCTTTCTTCCCTTTTTCTTTTATTTTTATTTCTTCATCTCAATTTTTATCTTGATTTTATCTCTTTTTTTTGTTCTTTCAAATAATTCGATAAAAAGAAACAAAGAATGAAAAAAGAAAAAAAACTTTCCAACAACATAATTTACACAAAAAATATGGAAATGAGAAAAGTTTTTGCAGCTCGTCTTGATTCTTCAAAAATAGAAAAAAAAAAAAAAATTGCAAAAAAAAGAGTAGCAAGTACATTGATTATATTTACCGGCTATCCATGTGAAACATGGCAAGGAAGCTGTGGAGGAGTTTTTTTGTTCAGAAGTGTGTGAGACGAGTGGAAAAGTTTGGTTAACATAGCAATCGGTAAATATATAATAATAATAATAAAAGAAAAAAAATCACAGAAAGTTTTTTTTTTCGAGAGATGTGAAGTGACGAAAGCGTATTTTGTTCAATTAAAAAAAAAATATTTAAAAAAAATTTTTAAGAATATTTAAAAAAAAATTATTAAAAAAATATTTTAAATTAAAATTAATTAGAAAAAAATTATCAAAAAAAAATTAGAATTTTTAAGAAATTTTAAATGACAAATTAATTAAATTAAAAAAATAAAAAAAATTAAAAAAATAATATAAAAAAAAAATAAAATTTAAGCAAATTAAAATTATTTTTAAATTTTTTTTTTTAACTTTTTAATTTTAATTTTTATGATTGAATAAATATAATTTTTAATGAATTTTTTTTATTTAAAAAAATATTTGAAATAAAATAATATTAATACTACCTAACGTTTAAAATATTGTTTTAAAACTAAATTAAAATTTAAAATTTATTAAAAAAATATTTTTGAATTGTTCAAAAATTTTTTAAAAAATATTTTAATGAAAATTACATACCTAAATATTAAGATAAAAAATTAAAAAAAAATAAAAATTAATAAAAAAAATTCCATCATTTAATTAACTTTATTTTCAAAAATTTTTAAATTTTGTAAATATTTAAAAAATTTTTGAAAATATAATTTTTTTTACTTAAAAAATTAAAGTTTTTATAATTTTTGAAAAAAATGAATTTTTAAAATTAAAAAAAAGTAAATAGTTGAAAAAACAATAAAAAAAAAATTTAAACTAATTTAAATTAAAAAAAAAATTTCTTATAAAAATCAAATCAATTCCTGATAATTTTGAACTAATTTAATATTTTAAAATTAATAATATTTTAAATTCATTTTAAAACGTCGATAAAAAATTTTATTTTTTTATTTATTTTATTTTTTTTTTTTTTTTTTTTTTTTTTTTTTTTTTTTTTTTGACTCAGACAGATTAAAATTCCCTATTTTCGTCGTAAATGCTTTTAAAAAAGGGAACGTACGGATTTTTTTCTGATAATATGTTGGAAAAGTTTTCATAGTACGTGAATTTTTTTCTTCCTTTTTTTCCCGTTCTTTCCCACAATTTTTTCCGTCTTCATAATTTCATTTTTTATTTTATTTATATTTAAAGCGGTTTGTCTAGCGGAGAAAAAAAAAGTTACAGCGCAAAAAAAAAATTATAATAAAATCTAGAAATAATTTTATAGTCTCGTATCCTTTTGTTTCGCTTTTTTTCTTGCTTTTTTATCCATCAAGAGAAATCGCACATTCGCTAGTTAGCCAAGATATTTGCGAGAATGTAAAATATTTGATGTCATGCCAGAGCAAAAGAGAGAAGAAGAGAGACGAAAAAGTTTGTCGTTTTTCCATTAAACACAAATGCGGGCAATGTCACGAGAGAGGCGGACTCTAAACAAAATAATGACAAGATTGTGGCTTTTTTTCGTTCCATATCTTATAATCCGTGTTACACTGAGCCGAGAAGTTCGTGCAACGATGCGATAGCCGCAACAGCTAACAACAGTTGTCGTTGCATGACACACTAAATATTTTTCGGAGCGAAGACAAAATGAGGGCAAAGTTGCGGTGCGATGGAAATGATGGAAACGACGACGACGATGAGTTTATAGCAGATGTTGCTACTTAGTTGCACCAGTTGTCTATAAATTTTAAAAGTTGCGCGATTTATCAAGTTAAACACCGACGACGGAGACGACAGTGACAGCATTATTTTTAGACGAAAATTGCAGGTCAAAAATGGGCTTTAAAGCAACGAAAATGAGACAGGCACTCGCTAAATAAAGTGTTGGTGCAAATAAATTGGTATCGTGTGTGTCGTTATGCTTTAGACGAGTGCATGTGATGTTCCCTGTGAAATGAAAAATGATTAATTTTCATATTTTTATTTTTTAAAATTTTTTTTAAACGAGCAAACCTTCGAATTTTCAAAATTTCAATATTTTTATAAAAATTTTCACAATTTAAAAAAAAAATATTAATTTTTAAAATTAATTTAATTTAATATTTTAATACAAAATTTATTATTTAAAATAATATTCTTATATTTATAAAAAATATTTTAATTTTATTTTTTTTTATTTTTAAAAAATTTTTTTTTAATTAAAAAAATAAAATTATAGGTCACAAAATTAATCATAAATAATTCATAATTAAAAAATTAATAATTAATTAATTTTTATTTTTAATTAAGTATTTATTTTATTCTAATATAATATATAAATTAAATTTTTAATTTAATTATTTATTTTTATTTTATTTATTTTTATTAATTAAAAATAATTAAAAAAATAAAAATTTTTGTTAAAAATTTTAAAATTTGTAAAATTATCAAACTTTTGATAAAATAAAAATATTTTTGAAAAAAAATCAATTTAAATAAAAATTTAAAAGAATTTTTTTTTTTAATTAAACAATAAAAGATTTTATTTTTCAAAATTTTAAGAAAATTATATAAAATTTAATTCAACTCCAAAAATGAAAGTTTTCCTCATTTTCAATTCACAAGGTCGTTCGTTGACATAGCATCGAGCTCAAAATTAAGTACATAATTTTCTCAAATACCCAAAACTGAAAACGAGGCAAAATTGAAAATAAAGTGATACAAAATTATGACGACGACGACGACGAGACGATCACGTAACGAAACACACTCTCGACGAGATTTAATTGTTAACCGAGACAATTCAATTATATTTCGTCTTTTTACCTGAAAGCCCCTTTTTACTTGCTTTTCGTGTCGTTGTCATCGAGAAATGATATCATAACACAGCAAGCATAAGCATAACAATGTTCCGTAACAACAACTCAGATACAGACACAATGAAGGCATTAATAAAGCAAGATAATGCTAAAAATTTAATAAACTTGATCAAATTTTGATTGAATGAGAATATTTTACCGTAAAATGCCTAACTAGACCTTTCATTGTAGCGAACGTTGTTCTTTGATGCGACAAAAAGACGAAAAGAGACAACGATGACGATGATGAAGTTGAATGTTGATGATGATGATACTCCAGTGTGTCGTCTCCAAATTAGAAGCATCATGTTAAATTTATATTTATTTATTTTGCGGAGGTATTTCCAAGAAAAGGATTTTAAGATGATTCTTGAGTTTTTTTGATAAAATAAAAAAAAATGTCAGTCCGTTATTTTTTAAGAATGTTTGGGCTCAAAAAATTATTTTTTAATAATTTAAAATAATTTCAATTTTAATTTCATTTTTATTTAATTTATTTTTTTATTTTTATTAAAATTTATTAAAATAAATTTTTTGTTGAAAAAAAAAAAATAATTAATTATTAAAAAATTTATTAAATATTTTTTCTTGAATAAAAAAATTAAATTTAAATTATTAAAAAATATTTTAAAAAATTAATATTTTTTTAAAAAAAAAATTACAATAAAAATTTTTTCAAAATTTTTTTAAAAATATTTTTAATTTTTTAAATTTTTTTTTTTGATCAATATTTTGTCAAAAAAAATTTTTTTTTCAAATTATTTTTAAAAAATTATTTTTTTTAATTTTTCATGAAAATTTGTAAATATCTTTTAAATTTTTTAATTTAAATAAAAATACGCTCATATCAACATCCAAAACTTTAATCCTGCCAAAAGTACTTGAAATATGATACTGTCTCTTCAAACTAAAAGACATAATTAAAGAGCAGTCACGAAATAATTAAAGACCTGGGACTTGTCGTTGTCGAATTACCTCGCATCAAGTAAAGGTAGAAATCACGTCTTAATTGATTTATTTAATGAAAAGGGGATTCTCCAAATCAAACTGGACAATTTAACGATTAGCTGACACCAAGTTGTCATCACTCATGAAATTTTGAAAAAAAAAAAATAAAACATAAAACAAGAGAGAAACTGAGAGAACGACAAATTAATTAGACACACAATTAAGCTAATTATCGGTTAAAATTGCCAAGAAGAAGTACTCGAAACGATCTATTGTTTTTTTTTATTTCTCTCTTTTTTTCTGCGGGGATATTGACACATGCGAATGATAGTGGCGAAGGAAAGGAAACGGAAAAAAATCTAAATTGAAATAAAAGAGTAGTAAGAAATTCAACAAATTAAGATTCATTAAGATTTAATTAAGTCTGATGTGCTTTGAATTCAATTTGTTTCTTTCTTCTTTTGTTTGTTCAATCTCCGAGTGAAATTTTTTATTTTTTAAAGAAAAAAGTTTGAATGATGCGTTGACGACGACCACGCTTAATGACTTCTAAAGAACGTGAATGAATAAATCAAGCTCGAAAAAACGTGCAAATTGTTGTGCGAATTTAACAGAACGACAATATTTGACTATTAGCGTCGTCGTCGTCGTTGTCGTTGTAACAAAAAACATAGCGGCACAAATAATCATCTTTTACAACGCGCAACGACAAACAACGATGAAAATGAGAAAATTAAAATTTCAACAGTAGAACACAGTATTTTGAGTCAGTTGTCGCATTAATGAATGTTTGTGTGCTGCTGCTTCGACGATAGAGCAGGCACCAAAGTAGCTGGAATCGAGCAAATGGCAGAGAGAATGGAAATTATTTTGTGCACAAATTTGTTAGACACAAACGGGGGAGGTTTATGTAGTTTTGATGAGATAATGGCGTAGCTCATTTAGTGTACAAGTCATGGGAGAATAGAGATGTTTTTTTAAAGTGAATTATTTTATGTGTGTGAGTGATAATTACCCGTCGACGCTTCGTTCATATCGGGATTAAAACGGGAGACGAGAAAATCGTTAATTACAACATAAACTAAAGATTTGTGAAAATATTGAAAAATGTTTTAAAAGTTTATCTTTAACATTAGGCTGATACAAATATCAAAAATGTTTTCGGTTTCATTAACTTTTTGAACATTAAGATTGAAGAATATTGAATGTCCATCATAACAGAAAAGTTCAATTTTTTAAAGAATTATTAGAAAATTTCATGAATTCTGTCTTTCAGCAAATTTAAGTAATCAATATTTCTCAATATCAATTTTTCACATGTTTAAATTCTTCTCAGAATGAAGGTTTATGCATTTTTTATGAATTTCTGAAGAGGATTTGAAATTCAGTTTGGGAAATAGTTGGTAATATAGAGTTGTCTCATCAAGTTTTTTTAAAGAAGATGAAATAAGTTCAGTTGATTGGTTCATTAAAGATTTTAGTAATATTATTAGATTATTCAACCCTTTGATGTTCATGTTTGCTTCTCCTTTGAACCAGAATGTTCTGAATCGAAAAATATGCCAACTGAAATGTCTTATAGTTTTCTCCCTATTTTTTCGGGTTGAGTGTTTCGTTTAATGTTCTATGAAGAAAAAGTTGGATCATCAGCTTTTGGTTTTATATCAGAAGTTCTTTAGGAGAATGACTGCTTCTTAAAGAGTAAAATTTCGTCATGCGAAATCTGTGACTTTTAGGATAATAACTACACATCATTAGTGTCTTCGTCTAACCATGGGAAGAATTTTTAATTAATTTGTGTTTTCACAAAGATTAATTTTTGGAATCTGAAATGAATTTCAAGAAATTTGTTGTGTTCAAAGCTTCTTAATTGATTTGGATAAAATTTGTTGAAGAAGTTTCGAAACGATAACCTGAAAATATAAAAAAAAAAGAATTTTGATTTAAAAATTAAATTAAAATTAAAACTTAACTTAAATCTCTGAAATATCCCTTTGTAACTTGAAACATCTTTCATAATTGCCTCATTTTTAATAAAAATTTCCAATAATTTTTTTTCAGGTCTCTTCTTCATGCAGTTCTGTCTATGTCGATGGCTCCGAAGGTCGAGGCTCTTCAAACGCTACAATTGTTGTCAAGTATGGAACTTACAGCGGTTTAGCCAAATTCATCGTTTGGATGCCCGAATTCCCATTGGAAGTTTCTGTCGCTGATTTCCGCTTGTCTCAAATCAAAGGATGGCGCGTGCCTGACGAGCACAATAAGTGAGTAAAGTTTGATCTTCACAAATTTTGAAGAAATTTTAGAAAATTTTGTTAAACCAAATTGATTAATTTTCAGTGTGAATGGAAAACTTCGAAGAAAACGCGCTTACAGCTTAAGTCATCATAGCGAAGATTACAACAGCGATCGTGGAAGTTGCAAAGCTCGATATCAACAAAGCCCGGTAGAGGTTTATGCGAGATTTTTAGCTGTTGATCAAGTAAGTCTTTCTAACTTTTTTATTGCTGAAAAAAATTGTTAAATTAAACTCAAACTTTAAGACTTATAAGCTTAAACTTAAACTATAGTTAAAATTTTAAAAAATATGTATTTTTTGACTTAAGCTTAAATTTGAGGTTAAGTCAAAAATTAACACGTTTTTAGTAAAAATTAATTAGTTAAAAATTTAGTAAAATTATTTAGTTAAAAAAAATATTTTAATTTATACCTAATTAAGCTTTTTAAGATATTTGATATAATTTTATTTAAAAAAAAAATAAAAAAATTTCTGAATTAAGTCAATTAATTCTAATTCAAATTGAAGAAATTTTTACTTTTTACGTTTAAGCCTTTTTAGATATTCAAAACTTTTTAAATTTTTTTCTTAACAAAATTTTTTTTTTTCATAGGATTCGGGTCGTGTTAGTTACCTCATCTCCCGTCGCACAGCTTTGCGAGTAACCGATCTCGTTCAACCTTTATTCCGTGTCGCAGATCCTAAAATCGCCACGTTACGAGGTCGCATGTTGCAAGGCAAATCTCCGGGTCGAACTGACATCCAAGTTCTCTCTCCAATCACAGGACGAGTAATTGGCACAAAAGAAATCCGCGTCAGTACCGACAAAGTTCAGATCAAAAGATTGCACGTTCGAGTTGTTTCGGGACTTCAACTTACCATAACGCCAGATACGGCGATCGAGAATGGATATATCGCGGAAACGACTGTCACTCGTAAACTCACGGCCCAATATCAAGAAGGATTGATGGATATCGACATTGAGTTCGATGATGGATCTCGTTCGCCATTACGTGACATTTCCGTCGATGATTACTTTTTGTTAGTTGAGAGTTTGGATACAGAGGTCGTTGCTTTCGCGCCAATGTTGGCGTCGCATCATCCACGTGTAATCGCTGTGGGACAAGGACACGGAGATTTATTGAGAGTTACGTTACTTTTACCTGAAGAATGTCGTTCACGTCGAAATATCCCACTTTTGAAGCCAAATAATGGCGGGAAAAATTCAGCATCGGGTCCAACGCTCGCAACAGCTCTTGCTTCAGTCGAAGTTGATTTTGGAGGTTCTGACACGAGCAAATCAGATCATTCTCGACCTGATACTGTGCAAAATGACGGCACTTCAAGAGGTTATCGCGGCAGAGATTTGGGAGATTTGGCTGATATTTTGATTGGAATCCCGCTAAAAGATGCAAGTCATCATGAGCCAACAGTTCAAGCAAGGCAACATCGAGGCATGACAGCTTTGGATACGCTCAATGGAATGGTTTCGCACAAAAGTTCAGTTCATTCTGACATGACGACCATCGAGATTGGCATGTATGTGCTTTTGGCGGCTTTTTGTTTGGCAATTGCAGTTTTTGTGGTTTCGTGCGTTGTGTATGCGTCGAAATTCAAGCCTGTGCCGATTGAAGCTGTCAATGGCGATGATGGGGAAAGAGATGTTTTGGGACTTGGCGTGTTGCGAGAGATGAAGAAAGGAAGAGATTCGACGCAAAATGCTCATGATTGGGTTTGGTTGGGTAGAAATACGGTAGATCGTAATAGCATGGCGGTTGATGCGATGAACGGAAATATGTGGGAAAATGCAAGAGGTAAGTTTTTAAAAATAATTTCTAAATTTTTTGGTTCATTTTGAAATAAAATCTTTAAAAAAATATTTTTAATTTAAAATTTTTCGAGATTTTAAGAAAAACTTTAAAAACTTTAGAATATTAAAATTTAAATCTAAAAAAAAATATTTTTATAAAAAAAATCAAAAAGATGATTTTCAAAAAATTTAATTTAAAAATTTAAATAAATAAAAATTTAATTTTTTTTAAACATTTTGAAAAAAAAAAAAATAATTTTTAATAAAAAAAATCCTTGAAAAATAATGATTTTCAAAAAAAAAATTATTTAAATTTTTTTTTACCAAAAATTTGAAATTTAAGAAAAAAATTTGATTTAAAATAATTAAATTATTTTTTCTTATCACTTTAAAATGATAAATATATTATCAGAATTTAAAAATAAAATCTCAAAAAATTATTTTAATTTTTTTTTAAATTTTGAAATTTATAAAAAAAATTTTAAATTATTTGATGAAATTATTATTATTTTTTTTAATTTTTTAAAAATTAAAATTAATTAATCAATAATAAAAATTAATAAAATTCGTTTAAATTAAAATTTCAAAAATTAAAAATATTTCTTTATTTTTTTTTTTACCAAATTTTGCATTAATGAAAATTTACCTTTAAATAGACTCCCGAATTCGTATCACAAGTAACCCAATGATGTATGCGAATGCAGAGGCAATGCAAGTTAACAGCTTCGAGACGCCTCAACGACAGTACAGACATTATCCAATGGTCAACAGTATCGACTCGGCAACATATTGCAAGAAAGATAGATTCATGAATGGACAGTAAGTTTTGAATTTTCTTTGATTTAAAAACAATTTTTAATGAATTTTTGTCACAGAAGTTTAGGAGCTCCGCCATTGCCGCCCCATGGAGTGCCGATAATCAAACCACAAAGACCTGATTATCGTCCTCCGGTTCCGCCACACAGAAATATCGGCGTAACGGCAAACATTGGACAACCGATTGTTGGAAATGGAGAACAGCAGGTTAGTGTTTTTTGATATTTTTGAGTTAAAAATTTCAGTTTTAAAAAAAAAATTTAATTTTTCGGTTAAATCTTATTTTTTTAAATTTGAAGCCTTAACGAAAAAAAATTTTTATTATAAAAAAAATTTTGACAATTTTTTTTTAAATTGAAGCCTTTGTTATAAAAAATTAAACTCTAAAAGAAAAATGCTCCGAAAATTTTATTTTTAAAGAAAATATTTAAAATTGAAATATTTTAAGAAAATGTTTTTATGCGTTTCAAATTCTTAAAAAAAAATAAAATAAATAAATTTTAAAATAACAAAATATAAAATTTTAAGGAAAAAATTGAAAGATAAATCCTCCCAAAAATAAAAAAAAACTGTAAATTTTTAAATAAATGCATATTAATTTTATATCTTTTACTAAATTATCTCAACAAATTACAAATTTTAAAAATTATTTAACAAATTTCAATTTTAGAAGTAAAACTTCTTTTTGGAATGAAATTTAATGAATTTTGATCTAAAAAAAATAAATATTTTAAAAAAGACTCATATGAAACAAATTTTCTTGTTCGAGAATTATTTTCTTTAAAAGAAAAATATAAAAATTATTTTTTTACAGAAAAAAATCAAATTAAAATTTTTTTTCAAAAAAGAAAAAAATTTTGACTTTGTAAAAAAATTTGTATGAATGACAAAAGAAAAAAAATTGAAATTTTGTAAATTTAATATGATTTTTAAAAAGTTTTCTTTTCGATCCGCCTTTTTGAGAAAAAAAACATTTATGTAGAACATTTTTAAGAAAATTAGACTCAACAAGAGTTCTTATTCCTTTGTTGATAAAAAAATATTTGAAATTCAAATTAATATTTAATGACAACTGAACTGATTTTTCAAATTTTAACCAAAAAAATTTAAATTTTGTGAAAATTTTAGCTAATTTCGGGAAAAATTCTTTAAAAATAATTCTTTTTTATGAATTTTAGATTTAAATTTCAATATTTGTAAATATTTTCTATAAAATGAAATATTTTCAAGATTCTCGTAACATTTTTGTTCAAAATATTGTCTCTCTTTCGCCCGAAAAATCAACTTTCAATTAAAATGTGTTCTCTTCTTTCACTTTTTTCGTTTACTTACCTTCTGATTCTGATATTTTCGTCGAAATCTCTTCTTTTTCAATTAAAAATCACTTTTTCTTGATATTTGATGGTCACATATCGGATTTATTTTCGCGTTTTTCAACACACCTTAATAAAAAAAACAAGCACTCTTTGCCCCATCGTGAGACTTCTTAGGCAACCAAAGCTGATGCTGTGCTTGATTCGTACTTCCAGGTTGGTGGCAAAACGCTCTTGATTTTGTAGTAGCGGGCCAATCGGTGAATACGTGACTCGATCAAGATCAAACGGAATTTGCTGTCAATGTCTTTGCGGTTGCGTTCCAAATGCTTGCGGATTGAGACGGCTTTCTTGATGAGGTAGTACAAATCCTCGGGGATATCGGGCTTCAAGCCGACAGCCTTCATGATCCGCAAGATTTTGTTGCCATTGACGAAACGAACTTGAGCGACGCCGTGCGAGTCACGAAGGATAATACCTAAAAAATTAGATTTTTTGTTAATTTTTGTTTAAAAAATGGGAAAAAATGCGTTCTTACCAATTTGGGATGGAGTCATACCCTTTTTGCCCAACTTTTTGATTTGTTCTCTCACATCGTCGGCGGTGAGTTTCAACCATGAGGGCACTGAGCGACGATAAGGTAGTGCGGATTGGGAAATACCCTTTCTGAAAGACAAAAAAGAAAAAAACACATTTTAATTGATTTTCTGATGGCTGTACACAAACACGTATAGCGGGCCACGTGCAAGATGGCTGCGATACATTTCACTTGATTTTCGCGAGAATTAACACAATTTCACTAAAATTTTCATCGTTAAGCGATGCACTCGAGACACTTTTACGGTTTTTTAGTGGAATTTTGTCGTTTTTCGCGTGAATTATCACTAAAAATTACCCAGGAGCGTGCATACGACCCATTTTGGCGAGTTTTAATTTTCAGAAAGACAGAATTGACAGTTCTTTGGCAGCTCGTGGAGTTGAGGAACTGGGGTCGGCACGTTTTTTGTTTTGTATGCTGGGTTGTATCACTTTTAACCGACTCAATTTGTGACGTGAAACCCATTGCATATTTTGATATTCGAGATATTGTGCATTGGGATGATCATGTATTGAATTAGCATGAAGGCAAAATCGGATTATCAATTTCATTCGTCTCAAAAATTAAAACATTTATTTAATTTAATTAATTTATTAATTAATTTATTTAATTTTTTAATTAAAATTGTTTTAAAATTCTAAATTTTTAGAAATTATTTTAATAATTTTTTTAAAATTTTTTCTTATATTTTTTAGTGAATTTAAATAATTAATTTAATTTTAAATTTAATTTATTTAATTATTTTAATAAATTTAATTAAAAATTATTTAATAATTTTTTATATTTTTAATTTTAATTTTTTAAATACTTTTTAATCAATATTCAATGAATTTTCAAGTCTCTTATTTGCTTTTAATAAACAATAAAAATATTTTAATTTTTTTCTTTTTTGTCAATAAAAAAAATAAACTTTATGAATTAATTTATTAATTTTGAAAAATAATTATTTTTAAAATTTATTATTAAATTTTCTCGATTTTTCTCGATTTTTGAAAAAATATTTTCAAATTTTTTAAAATATTATTTAATTTTTATAATACATTTTTGTATTAATTTTTTGTATTTTATTTTGTAAAAAAATATTTTTTAAATTTAATTAAAAATAAATTATTAAATTTTCAATTTTTTCTAAATTTCTATTTTTATTCTATTTTTTTTTTATTAATTCAATAATTTTTTAAGTCGTTTTTTTTTTAATTTTTAACAATTTTTTGACAATTAAAAACATTATTTTATAAAGTTAAATAAAAATTTAATTATTTTAAATTAAATTTAATTAATATTATCATCAAATTTCCTAATTTTTTAAAATTTATTTAATTAAATTTTTTCCACAATTTTTGATTTTTTTATTATTTAATTTTTATTTTAAATTTTTATTTCAATCTTAATTTTTAGTTTTAATAATTTAATTTTTTTAAATATTTAATAATCAATTAATTTTTAGGTTAAATTGATTCTTAAAAATTATTAAAAAAAAATTATTAAATTTTTTTTCTTACCTAATTTCAGGAATTCATCGTTCCGCGTCGTCCCCCAAAGCATCATTTGCGCCAAGGCAGTAACGGCATCATAAATCCCTTCTTCGCTGCCGTCAATCCCGTTCCAAGTACGAGTCAACAACAACCGCAGCCTGCGTCGGCATCGCATCGCATCCCGCAACAACATGCCGCGACCTCAGGTCTCTTCAGCAACAATCCACCGCAGTATCTGATACAGGCGCACGAGTTGCAACGCAACGGCAAAAGTCCCAAATCGCCGCGTCGCCTAAACTTAATGAGCTTCGAGGGTGTCGAACTTGTGCATCACAATGCGAATCGCGAACTCCATCAAGCCGAAAAGTTGGTAGAAACTGCGAATAATTTCCAGTTTGACACGATGACACCAAAGAAGCCACAAACGCTCGACTTGGAGCCGAAAAATGGCGACGAGGAACGCAAAGAAGACGAAAGTGCGGAAAAATTATCCGCATCGCCGCTTCACATCTCCGAAAATGACGACGAAGATGCGAAAAATAAGACTTTGGAGTCGAGCAGCGACGATAACGGAGGATTTGTGACACCGCCCGGCATGCCACGCACGAATCGCGTCAAGCGAGCAACTGTCGTCGGCAACCCGATGTTCTCCAATACGCCAGATAGCGAGATTGGACCCGGAGAAAGTCTCGGCTTGGATGATCTCGACATGGATTACGAACAAATTATGCATTATTTTGACAATTTAAAGGTAAATTCTGTTAAAATTTCAAAAAAATCTCATTAAAACTTGATTTTTTTGCAGGAATCTAACGCTTGAGTGCAAGAGATCATTTCAAAGATACGCGAAATTTTGTCATCTTTCGAGCAGCAATACCGTAACGTAGCTCTTAGACCTGCGTCGCCCGCTAACTCGACAATTCCACACATTGACGATCCAAATTTCTTTTATTTTTTCGAAAATTTAAGTGAATCTTATGCATAATAAGAGAACCAGGTGTCATAAAAAAGCAACAAATCGAATCAAATTGAATTGAATTATTATAGTTTTTACCTGAATTCGTCATAAAAGTATTTATTGTGTTTCATTGAGAAATTTGAGAAAAAAATATATATTGCTACTGTTAATATGATATAGTTGATACCTCTAAATTAAGCAAGTTAACTTAAAAGCGCAAAAAATTCATAAAATAATTTTTTTTAATTAAAATTTCATTTTTAAAGTAAAATTTCATAATTTTTTAAAAAATTAAATGATAAAAAATTATGAAAAAGCTTTAAAAATTAAATTTTAATAAATATTTTGACTCCTGTCAATTTTTTTGACGTTTAAAATTTTTAAAAAATTTAATTTTTTTTTTAAATTAAAATTTTGAACATTTTTAAACTAAAAGTTACAATTAAGTTGATAAAAAATACATTTTAAGTAAAATTTTGACAGCTGTCATATTAAAAATATTTGACAGCTGTCAAAATTTTTTCAGTTAAATGTCTTTTTCATCAACTACAAATCTTAAATTAAAAGTCTAAAATGCTCAAAAATAAATTTTAAAGAATGAATTTAAATTTGTCAAAAATATTAAACGTCAAAAAATTGACAGGTGTCAAAAATTTCATGAAAATTCGATTTCTGTACATTCAAGACTCAATTTTCCAAAATTTAACCTAAAATTGACTTTTAAGTTGATTAAAAATAAAAAAAAGAAATTTGATGTTTGACAGCTGTCATATAAAAAAAATGACAGCTGTCAAAATTTTTAATTAAAATTTCTCAAATGTCAATTTTAGGTTAGAATTTTCAAAAATTAAATCTTATGATGTTGAAAAATTGGTTTTTATATAAATTTTTGACACTTTTCATTTATTTTAACTGTCAAAATCAGGTCAAAATTATGACAGATGTCAAATTTTTATTTAAAATGTTCAAAAAATGATTTTAAAATTTTTTTATGAACAAAGCGCCGTAAACTTAGAGACTTACCATTAAGTCAGAATTTTTACACCTTCGACAGGTGTCCCGGATCTCAGTTAAAACCCATTTTTTGTTTAGATTTGTGCGTTCATATCGTGCTGGAATCGCGTGAGCCTTTGAAGTGATCAGAAAAATTACAAAAAAATCTTGAATGAAAAAAAAAATAATTAAATTTGAATTAAATGAAATAAACATATTCTGCTTTGGAACAATCATGATACTCTGCTTTGTTAACACACGCTTGTTTGAGAAGAAGAAACGCTTCCAAGATGAAATTTTTTCCAGCACCCCCAATTTTTTGACGCACGTTAATTGAGAAATCCCCCTTTTGTAGTTAGTTAGTTTTATCAAGACGCCTCAAAAGTCGAAGAATGAAATTCACAACCACCTCAGTAATTTAAGGCTGCCATTTTTTGAATAGTTTTCACTCCAATTTCTTAATTAAAAATTTAACTTTTTCTCAAAAAAAAAAATCTTATTCTATAAAAAAAAATCTATTGCAGCCTCTAATATTAATCGATAAGCTAGAAAAAAAAAAGAATGAAGCAAAGTTCTATATCATCAAATCTAGTCATAAAACGCATATTATTAACGTTAATCAATTAATTATTAACTATTATTTACCTAAATATATAAGAAAAAAAGTAAAAAAGGAGAAAATAGTGTTATTCAAGCTTAAAATATATAAATATAATTAATAAAATAATATTAATAAAAAATAAGAAAAAAACATCCCGAGATGAAGAACTCCAAAAAAAATAGTTAATAGGTGATTTCTACGATGACACAAAACACACAAACAGGGAAATATCCACCAAAAAACTCTTCTTCATGCGAAATGCACAACATGTTTGTGACATCATTTGTGTAAAAAAAAGTAAAATATCACCTAAAAAAATATTTATAAAAATTTGTAAAAAATAAATACAAAAAGTCACAATCAATGTTAACCTGTTGTATTAAATAATTAAAAAAAAAGTGAATACAGTAAAATAATGATAGCAACAAATATAGCAAAAAAGGAAAGAAAATAGATGCTTTTGTATTAAAATAATATATATAAAATAATATAACATAAAAATATATATATTAAAAAAACAGATGGTAAATCATATACAAAACTGAAATCATATTCATTATAAAAAAAAATCACAAAAATGAACCATCTTGCTTCTTAGAACAAATGTTTAACAAAAAAATATTTATTATAAGATGATTGGAAGAGATTCAGTAAAAAATAAAAAAAAATATTTTTTTTTGTTTTTTTATTATTTTTTTTAATTATAATTATAAAATATATAATATATATATTAATTATATATATTTATAAAAAAATTATAAATAAATTATATTTTAATATAATTATTTAATTTATATTAAAAAACTATATTTATTTATACATTTTTTATAAATATATGTATATAATTAATATATATTATATATAATATAATTATAATAATTAAAAATATTATTATTAATTATAATTTTTAATAAAAGTTGATCTCGTTATATAATTTTAAGTTGTAAAATATTATTTAAATTTTTAATATTATTATTTTTTGTAAAATATAAAAAAAATCTAAATATTTAAAATTATCCCAAAAACAAATTTAAATATTCATTGCTTTTTGTACCTCTTATAATTTATAACAAAAAAAAACCTGCATCAATTTCCGCTTAACAATTAATACTGAATCGGCATGTTGTAACATTATTAAAATTAATATATTAAATAAATATATAACTTATAAGAAAAGATACTCAAAAGAAAACACAAACCGTTGCTTTATGACGTTATTAACAAACTAACATTATACTTACATGATAAACAAAGTAAAAATTAAACTCGTACTTATTATGTATGTTTGTGTAAAAAAGAAAACTAAAGAAACTGAGGAATGAGGAATCCAATGAATAAAAAAAAATTAAATGATGCAATAAACGTTTAATTAATTAATTTAATCTATTAATTGATTAATTATTATCTTAATCTACAGCTGACTCTATTTATCATCATCCAACATATATATATTTAAAACAAAATAAATGCTTTGAATTAACAATTTAAAAAAAATCAATTATCAAGAAAAACTGAAAAATTAATAATCGTATATATAATGCTATATATTCAAGAAAAAAGACAAGAAATAGAAAAATTATGTTATATGTGCAAAAAAATAATAAATAAATGAACACACAAACAACACATATTATTATTATTAATATTATCTATAATATTTATCATTATTATGTAACAAGAACATATTATGTGAAGATAAAACCAAGAGGAAGAAAAATGAAAAATATACAAAAAACCAACAAATATTATTTGTAATTGTAAAAGAAATGTTGCGTTTTATTTATTTATGGAGAAAAAAACGAATGTTTATGTTATGGTAAGTTATACAAACCTTGTATATTTTTTGATATTTTTACAAGATTTTAAAAGTCTGGAAGATTTTTTTGAATATCAGAATAATTTTTTGTTATGATTCAAGTTTATTAAAAATAACTTCTGCAAATATACATGTATATACTTCAATTTGAGACGGTGAAGGGTGATCTAAAAATGGGTAATTTTCAAAAATCTAAAATTTTTTTTCATTGAATGAGCCCTCAAACTCTGATTTTTTTGTTTCGTCAATAAGAGGATTTTGGCTGAAAATGACTTTTTTTTTGTTTCAGAGTTTATTTTGTTTCGTCAAATATCGACCCAATATGAACAGAAATCAACTTTAGAATGAATATTTATTCAATTTTAGGCTTAAAACTGGTCAAAAAATGACTTGCAAAAAAAATCAGAGTTTGAACCTCCAAACTCTGATTTTTTTGTTTCGTCAAATATCGACCCAATATGAACAGAAATCAACTTTAGAATGAATATTTATTCAATTTTAGGCTTAAAACTGGTCAAAAAATGACTTGCAAAAAAAATCAGAGTTTGAACCTCCAAACTCTGATTTTTTTGTTTCGTCAAATATCGACCCAATATGAACAGAAATCAACTTTAGAATGAATATTTATTCAATTTTAGGCTTAAAACTGGTCAAAAAATGACTTGCAAAAAAAATCAGAGTTTGAACCTCCAAACTCTGATTTTTTTGTTTCGTCAAATATCGACCCAATATGAACAGAAAGGAACTTTAGAATGAATATTTATTCAATTTTAGGCTTAAAACTGGTCAAAAAATGACTTGCAAAAAAAATCAGAGTTTGAACCTCCAAACTCTGATTTTTTTGTTTCGTCAAATATAGACCCAATATGAACAGAAATCAACTTTAGAATGAATATTTATTCAATTTTAGGCTTAAAACTGGTCAAAAAATGACTTGCAAAAAAAATCAGAGTTTGAACCTCCAAACTCTGATTTTTTTGTTTCGTCAAATATCGACCCAATATGAACAGAAATCAACTTTAGAATGAATATTTATTCAATTTTAGGCTTAAAACTGGTCAAAAAATGACTTGCAAAAAAAATCAGAGTTTGAACCTCCAAACTCTGATTTTTTTGTTTCGTCAAATATCGACCCAATATGAACAGAAATCAACTTTAGAATGAATATTTATTCAATTTTAGGCTTAAAACTGGTCAAAAAATGACTTGCAAAAAAAATCAGAGTTTGAACCTCCAAACTCTGATTTTTTTGTTTCGTCAAATATCGACCCAATATGAACAGAAATCAACTTTAGAATGAATATTTATTCAATTTTAGGCTTAAAACTGGTCAAAAAATGACTTGCAAAAAAAATCAGAGTTTGAACCTCCAAACTCTGATTTTTTTGTTTCGTCAAATATCGACCCAATATGAACAGAAATCAACTTTAGAATGAATATTTATTCAATTTTAGGCTTAAAACTGGTCAAAAAATGACTTGCAAAAAAAATCAGAGTTTGAACCTCCAAACTCTGATTTTTTTGTTTCGTCAAATATCGACCCAATATGAACAGAAATCAACTTTAGAATGAATATTTATTCAATTTTAGGCTTAAAACTGGTCAAAAAATGACTTGCAAAAAAAATCAGAGTTTGAACCTCCAAACTCTGATTTTTTTGTTTCGTCAAATATCGACCCAATATGAACAGAAATCAACTTTAGAATGAATATTTATTCAATTTTAGGCTTAAAACTGGTCAAAAAATGACTTGCAAAAAAAATCAGAGTTTGAACCTCCAAACTCTGATTTTTTTGTTTCGTCAAATATCGACCCAATATGAACAGAAATCAACTTTAGAATTAATATTTATTCAATTTTAGGCTTAAAACTGGTCAAAAAATGACTTGCAAAAAAAATCAGAGTTTGAACCTCCAAACTCTGATTTTTTTGTTTCGTCAAATATCGACCCAATATGAACAGAAATCAACTTTAGAATGAATATTTATTCAATTTTAGGCTTAAAACTGGTCAAAAAATGACTTGCAAAAAAAATCAGAGTTTGAACCTCCAAACTCTGATTTTTTTGTTTCGTCAAATATCGACCCAATATGAACAGAAATCAACTTTAGAATGAATATTTATTCAATTTTAGGCTTAAAACTGGTCAAAAAATGACTTGCAAAAAAAATCAGAGTTTGAACCTCCAAACTCTGATTTTTTTGTTTCGTCAAATATCGACCCAATATGAACAGAAATCAACTTTAGAATGAATATTTATTCAATTTTAGGCTTAAAACTGGTCAAAAAATGACTTGCAAAAAAAATCAGAGTTTGAACCTCCAAACTCTGATTTTTTTGTTTCGTCAAATATCGACTCAATATGAACAGAAATCAACTTTAGAATGAATATTTATTCAATTTTAGGCTTAAAACTGGTCAAAAAATGACTTGCAAAAAAAATCAGAGTTTGAACCTCCAATGATTTTTTTGTTTCGATTTTTTTGCTAAATAAAACCTGTACATCGAAAACGCAAAATTTTAGGAAAAAGTCCAAAACAAAAGTTGTTTCTAATGCCAAAACCTTCAATTTGAAATTTTTTTTCATCAATTTTTTTTTTTGCTAACATCTTTAAAAGGAGAACGGTGATCTAACTCAATCTTCAAAAATGGGTACATAAGCCCTCATAATAAACTTACCTTTTTTGTTGTATTTTTTTAACGTTGAAAACTTAAAAAAATTCTCAAAAAGTAAAAAAAAAATTTTTTTTTTCATAATTACATTTATTTTTCTATTTTCACAGTTTTAACCTATTTAATAATCACATAGAATTTTATATATATTTATAATTTATATATATTTTTTTCTTGTTCATGTGTGTCAAGTAGTAGGATTTTCATTTTTATATAATTTTCTTTTTTATTATATTTTTTTTAAATAACCAAATTCAATTTTCTTCCATAGTTTAACATTATCCTTCCAATTTTTTTTTTGTACGAATATATTTCAAAGTAACATGGTAATGTTTGTTAAATAATTATCAATTTAATAATAGTAATAATACATAAAAAATAATTACTTTTTTGCATTTTTAATACAATAATAATATAAAGTTAATAAATTAATTAATGACGAAAAATTCTTACAATTAATTAATTTGTGTTTATAATAATTGAAACTTTTTTATATTTTTAACTTTGGCAATTCGTGGATGAATTGAATAATAAATTTTTATTTTCCCTTCCGATGTTTTTTGATTTTTTTTTTATTTATTTATTTTTATTTTTTACTTTGTATTTGTGTTAGGTAAGAAAAATGATAGTAGTTACAATTTTATATATGAAATATTTTTTATATGTAGGAAAAAATCGTTCGGTTTCACATTTTACATCAATTCTATTTGTTATTCATATTTTATGTATTTTTTCATTTTTTTTTTGTATGTTTAGAGAATTGTTTGCAATATATTTTGTATTTTTTTTAAATATATAGTAAACTTTTCAATTGTTTCTTCTATGTTATCATTTTTTTCTTGGGGGAGGGGAGGGGGTTGGTAATCAAAAATCTGTCAAATTTTACGATTTATATAAATATGAATGAAGTTTTTTTTTTAATTATTTTTTAATTATATATAAGAATATATATCTTACTCCGTCATATTCCGAAAAAAAGTTACAATATGATGTTCTTTATGTTTTTTTCATATTGTAATCAATCAAAGAGAATGGTCATTTTTTAAACGTTTTTTTTTTGTCACTATATAGTTATTATAATATACATAATAATAGTAATAATATAATTATTAAATACTAATTTCTTGCGCTTTCATTGTGTGTTTTTTTTACTTTATATTTAATAATTAATTTTAAATATATATTTATTTATATTATGTATATAGTCACCATTCAGCAAAATGTATGTGGAAAAATCCCCTCCTCACGTCACAAATTCAGATGATTGTCATTATTGGCAGCTTTCATAGGTGACAATAATAACAAGCATCGACGAAATTTTGTGACGTGACTCGGAATCGAGAGCAATCTTTCCACTGAGCCCCTACATATGCTGCTTGGTGAGTTTTTTCATTTTTTTTTTATTTTTGACCATTGCCATGAAGACTCATTCCGATTAAGGCCAGGCAATGATCCGATTTTAATTTTAATAATATATATTTTTTTTATTTATGTTTTACAATAATAATCATAATAATAATCATTTATATATATATTTTATGTATAACTAAAGGATTTTATTTTGTATCATTAATTTTTTTAACGATCGCATAATTTTAGTTTTTTTTTCTTTAATTTTTAATACTACAACGATCGACATATAGTTTGGTTTGAAAAAAGAATTATTCGTATTTTTTTATCATTATATATAATTATTTTTTTTTATATATAATAATAATTTTTTTTAGATCTCAAGTTTTTTTTTTAAAGCAAATTCTTTAAACCATTTCTACTGCGTACAAATAATTCGTATCGCAGATGTGTAAGTGTCTCAGTTGTTTTAATGTTGTAGTATGTGTTATCTATTAGATTTATATATAATAATAATTAATAATAATAAGACAAAGTGTTCGCGATGATAATGATTGGATTTTCCGTCGAAGAAATGGGTTCTACATTATTAATTATTATTTCTGTTTTGATTGCAAATATCCTGGTTATACCGATGGGTTTTTATTTTTTTTTTTTTATTTATTTTTAAATAAATATATTTTATTTTTTTTAAGCGCGCGCATAATGCGTGTGTGTGTGTGTGTGGATGTTCATATAATTATTATATATATTTTTTTTCTTTAATTATTTTTTAATTTGAGTTCGTTCACTCGCGTCTTTGTATTGTATGTATGTTAGAATGTAATAAAAATAAATTTAAAAAATAAATAAATAAACAAGGAATATATTTTTATTAATTGGTTGGTTGGTGGGTCACGTATTTGTTTTTTTTTTATATATTTCATTTATTTTATAAATATATATATTCTTTGAAATGCTTTAAAAAAATTATTCCTTGCGTTTTAAATAAACAAAAATATTTTTTATCTATACATTTAATTATTATTTTAACTTTTTCGTGTTTTATAATTAATAATATTAATTTTTTAAAAATAATATGAATAATTAATTAATTTAAATCAAAAAAAATAATTTAATTAATAATTTTTAATTTAATTAATTTATTAATTAATATTAATCATTTATTATTAAATTAATATTAATAATTCATTAATTTAAATTAAAAAAATAAATATTAATTTAATTTAAAATTTTAAATTAAATAACTTAATTATTATTTTTTAAATTTAAATAATTAATTTTATTTATATTAATTATTTTTTTATTAAATTAATATTAATAATTAAATTAATTAATTTAAATTAAAAAAATAAGTATTAATTTAAAATTTAAATTAATTTAATTATTATTTTTTTTTATTTTAATTAATTAATTATAATTATATTAATTATTTATTATAAAATTAATATTAATAATTATATAGATAATATAACATAATATTAATACATAATAATAATTAATTAATAAATTGATTGATTTTTTTTAATTATTTCTTGATATTTTGATGGTTAAATACGTTTTGTTTTAAATCATTTATGTGTTTTATTTATTTTTGTGTATTTGTGTGTTGTTGTTGTATGAAAGTATATAAGTTATTATCGTTTTTTTTTAATAAATACATTTTTTAATAATAATAATTTTTTTAGGTGTATCATTTGAGGTGAAAATATTGCGGACATTTTTCCATTAATTAATCTTTTTTTTATTATATATTTTTTTTTTATTTTTTTTGTATTTCCGCTAATAACTTTTTTTTTAAATGTATATCATTTTGATTGATGATAAAGTAATTTTTTTATATTTATTTTATATATTCTTCATTAATTTCTTATATAATTTTCAAAAAAGTCCAGTTTTTCTACACTTCTTTCACTTTTTTTTATATGTTCACTACTTTTCATTTTTTTGTTTGTTTTTTAATACATTCACTTTTTTTCATTCATAATAAATATTTTTTTTTTGTTTTTGAGTTTTTCATCATCACTGTTCTTTTTCATGTCCAGCACGTGATTTTTTTTAGAGTCCTTTCAATATATAATATTTTTTTCTTTATATATAGAGAGATTTATATGTTTCATTTTTTTGTATGGAAGTAAGTTATTTTACTCGATCTTTGAAGATTTTCTATTTTTTTTTAGTTTTATTATTAAATAAATAACAGAGCAACTAATTTAAACGTACCCTTGCAACTCACGTGTCACGGAATTTTTTTAAACTTAAAACATCAAAAATTCCAAAAATCTATTACATTACATCTTTGTAATAGGTAAATGTATTTTGATGATTTTCCGGTTTTTTCTATGGGTTGAGGGTTTTTTTAATAATTTTTTTAAAATTTATTTTTAATAAAATTTTTTTTTTAAATTAAAATTTTTAAATAGGGGGAGAGGAAAAAATAAATTTTAATAAAAAAAAATAATTTTTAATTTTTTTTTAGTTATTATTGTTGTTGTTGTAATGATTAAGAATAAACATCGATATATTGCACATCAGCACGTTAAATCAGTCGCTCGTTATACCATATTCAAAAATCCGTGTTATTCGAGTCCAGATCGTCAGGTTCGTGAGGCGTGGGCAGTGATAGTTGTGTACCGGGACCACCAACTGCCATTGTTGGTTCTGTGTTGCGACGCTTCATTTTACCCTTGATTTTTTTCAACATAGTTGCCTGTGTAGGAGAAGAAGAATAAGAGCACCGTCCGGTCCATTATTTATTTTTCTTTTTTATTTTTTTTTTTAATTATTATTATTTTTTGTGTGTGTAATGCGTGCTTCACTTTTTTAAATATTTTTTTTAATTAATTAATAAATAAATATAATAATTTTTTTCGCTTCGTTATATTGAAGTGTGTTATTTATATATATAAAATATAATTAATAATTAATATTGATTGTGCTAAGTTCAAGTCACTTTAATTAATAAACAATTTTCATATATATATATTTTTTTTATATAATTTTCATATTACAATTGTTAATATATATTATAAAAATATGCAATATATATTCAAATAATAATATTAATAATTAATTAATAAATAGCATGATGAATATAATAATATGATATTTCATTGTTTAGGCCATCGGCGTCATTTTTTGTAAGATTTTTTTTTTTCGTTTGCGGTACTATTTTTTTTATCATATTAATTATATATGTTGGTGAATGTTAATTAATTTTTTTTATTGAAAATGGGGAAAATGCAAATAAAATGCATGAACAATTAAAATTAATATTAATAAAAAGGACATAATTAATAAATAAATTATTATTTTTTTAAAAACATGCATGAATTAATTATTAATAATAATTTAATTAATTATATATATTATTTAATATAATATTAAATAATTATAATTATATATAATTAATTAATAATAATAAATATAATAATTAATTTTTTTTAAATAATTAAATTATAATTAAATATTTTATTAAAATTAGCAATGCATTGCAAAAACTACTTTTTATTATTAAAAAAAAATAATTAAGTGAGAAAAATATTTTTTATAATTTTTTTTAGGATTTTCTATATATCTAAAGCATTTCATTTCATAAGAAAAAATATTTTTTTAAATTAAAAAAAAAAAATTAAACAAATATTTAGGAAAAAAAAGAAATTTTTTTGCAGAATCATAATAAAAAGCATGGAAAGGAGGGAGAATAAGGACCAGACGGACAGGAATTTTATGCGGTATTGAGGGATTCCTTGTCTTTATTTTCCCCATTGTTATCTGATTGTGTCCCACTAACATTTGTAACCGACATTTGGTACGTGATACTAGTTGTCGAACTAGTTATCGCCGTAGAGGAGCCGCCGCCGCCGCCAGAGAATTGCGCATTGAAGGCAGAGGCTGCCGAAGCGGCTGCAAGAGTTGCAGACGAGGTCGACGCTGCTTGTGAGTCTCTCCTTTTACATTTTCTTTTCTTCAGCATTTTTGCCTGTGATTGTGGTGAATATCAAGAATAATAATGATAAAAAAAAAGATTTTTTTAAAGAGATAGAAAAATTAGAAGTGAGAGTGTTTTTTCGAAGGTTTTTATACATTTTTGTGAAAAAATCGCCTTTTTTGTATTTTTTTTTATAATTATATATAATAAGATGTATGTATAATAAAATATTTTCGCTACATTTATAACAACAGTATATATTGAGATGAGCGTATGAAACGTATTTGCAACATATAAAAACACCAATGTCCTCAAATTATTTATTTTTTTGTGTTTATGTTCATTTTTAAAAATAAATGTGTATATATAAAAAAATATTTTTACAATTTTTAATTTTTTTTAAAAATATTTAAGCTTTTAGCGGGGATTTTATTACAGGTGATGGTGCTTTCGTCGGCAAATATTCTCGAAGTCTCCAATTTATTTTTTTTTTAATTAAAATAATATTTTGGGGAACAAAAATTCGGATTTTTACAACCAACGGGGACAATCACAGCTTTTATTTATTTTTTATTTTTTTTTAAGGGAGCGGAAATATTTTTTATTAAGCAACTTAAGTAACCAGGCGTTCGCGATTTTATTTTTTAAAATTTTAAAGATTTTGTAGAAATTTTCATGCTGATAAAAAAAAAATATAAAAAAATGCAAAAATTGTTAAAAATTATAAAATTTAAAGAAAAAATGCAAATAAGCAAGTGAGTAACAATTTTTATGTGAAGTATGTTGATGTGTATGATTTTTTTTTAATTTTCGTGCGATTTCATGCAAAAATAAAATTTTTTGATTTTTTAACATTTTTTTTAAATATTTTTTTTTCCTCACGATTTTTTTTTTAATTTAATTTCCATTTAATTTTTTTTTTAATTTTTAAAGGATTCTTACCTTAAGTGCTGATTTGAGTACAACAACGTCTCCGGGACTTTGGATCCATGGTTCGCCATCTACTTGTACCGCAATATCCGAAAACAGATGAATTTTTATGTGACCACCCTTTGGAGAAAAATTTATTTTTTATTTTTTGTTGATTTTTTAGAATTTTAAAAGTTTACCTGAGCGATTCTCAACGCTGACCTGAATCCTGATTGTATTTGGCCTAAATGCACGACGCCCGTAACACCGACGACTTCTAACATGCCATCCCAATGATTTGGCTTGCTAAATTGTTCTTCTTTCTCCGTGCCCCATGGGGTAGCGCCGGATCCCCAACTGAAAAAATAAAATAATTAAAATTTGTTAGAAATTAAAATTTAAGAATTTTGGTTTAAATTTTTGAAATTTTAAATAAATGTTGATAAAATTTTAATTTTTTGAATAAAATTTAATTAAAAAAAATAATAAAATAAAATAAAAAATTAATTCAAGAAAAAAATAATAAATTTAATATTTTTATAATCTAAGTAAAAATTAAATAAATAAAAATTTTTGTTTAAATTAAAATTATTTAATTTTTAATTATGTTATTAAATTAAATAATATTTTAAATAAAATTATTTTAAGAAATTTTAAAAAGAAAAGATTTTTTTTATTTTTTAAAAAAATTAAATTAAATTAATTTTTTTTTATTAAATTTATTTAATTAGATATAATTGGATTTTAAATTAAATTAAATTAAATATTTTTCAATAAGTAAAATTAATATTAATTTAATTTGAATAAAAAATTAGAAATTTTATTCAACTAAAATTTCAACTCTATTCAACTATTCAACTAATTTTTAATTTAATTAAATTTCTATAAATTTATATTTAAAAATTAATAAAATAAAATTCACTAATATTTTCATAATTTTTTTTTTCAAATTATTTAATAATGGAATTAAAATAAATTAATAATTAAAGTTAAATTAATTTCAATTTAAATTTAATATTTAAGAAAAAATTAAAAAAAAAATATTTTTAATAATTATAATAATTTTTTTTTATTATTATTTTTTTCTAATTTTTTTTTAATTAAAATTAATAAATTTAAGTTAAATTAATTTAAAAATTATTTTTAAATAAATTTAAAATAAAAAAAAATAAATTCTTATGAAAATTTATTTTTTTTTGAAATATTTTTTTTTAATAAAAAATGACCTTACCTCAAAATATTTAGAATAATTATTCCCTCAACAGGCGGCAATTCGACAACTTTTCCATCAACTTCCAGCCTAATTTCCTTATGAAGCTCCTTCACCTGCTTCCTCTTGTTGCCAACTACCTTCTTCAGACCCATCTTAAAGTACACGCCCTTGTTGTGGGTACGCGAATTGAACTTTTCCGGATTCTCTTCGCGCGCATTATGGAAATCAAGACACAGATCTGCATCGATACCAATGCCAAAGTAGTTATTCATGACGAATATTTGGGAATTGTCTTCGCTTTGTGCTGCTCCTGTTGATAAAAAATGAGAAAAAAAAATTAAATTTTAATTTTTTGTTCGATTTTTTTTTTGAACTACAGCACAGGGTTAAGTAACAACAAGTATGTAACATTGATTATTTATGTATAGAAATTAATTTTTTTTTCACTTTTTTTGTTTTTATATTTTTTCTTTATGTATAATTTTCCGCATTAAGAGACTTTAACGGCGGTTTGTGAAAAATGAATTTTGCGTTAAAATCTCTTAATTGGATGAAAAAATAAAAAGCTGGTGTCTCATTGAGGGCGGGAATGGCATAAAAAAGAGAGAAAGGGGATTTCTGTAACTTAATTGCTTTTTTTTTTTTGACAACATTCAACTTTTTTTTCATATCCATTTAAACTAAACATCGAGCAATCAAATAAATCAATAGCAATGTTATATACTGATTAATGCAAAAAATTTACATGACATTATTAAATTAATTAATTATATATGATACAACAGGGATTTAGCACACAAAAAAAATTGTTAAGAAATTTTTTCGTTTTTTTGGTCTTTTTTTAAAAAATTTGATATTTTTTTTGTTATTTTTGAGACACCAATTGACCTTGTGTCACCGAATGATGATGATGTTGATTTGGCGGTTGGTGTGATTCTGATTGAAGTGGTTGTTGTTGTCTTGGTTGGGTCTTCTTCTTTGTCTTACCAGATGGATTTGATGGCGCCTTTGCTGCGGCAGCCTCTTCGGGTTTGTCTTCCGGATGGAATACGACAGTCCATCGGTCGAGTCGTATTTCTTCCGCATCAATTACGTCGCGTAATAAGTTGAGGGGATCCTCGCCTCCCGTGTATCCGGGACCCCATCTTAATACGCGCGCTAAGTCGTTTCCTGTTGATTTAAAAATTTTTAAATTAATTATTTTAATAAATTTTTATTATTTTAATTTATTATTTAATTAATTTAATTTATTTTAATTAATTAAAAAAATAATTAATAATTTATTTTAATGAAGTTTAAGTAAAATTTCATATTTTTTTTAATTTTAATTTTTTTTTTTTATTTAAATAAAATATTTTTTTTTATTTTTGTAAAATTTATTAATAATTTAAAAAAAAATAATTTAAATAAAAAATATTAAATAAATTTATTTTAATTTAATTTATTTATTTAATTTAATTTTTTTTTTTAATTTTTTATTTAATTTTTTTTTTATTAAATTATTTTAAAATATTTTTTTTAGAAAAATTTAAAGAAATTTCAAAAATAAGAAATTTACCTGTTCCTAATGGCACAATAGCGCATGGCGGGCTGGAACATTCAGAGTCCTGTCCCACGTTGTCAAGGCATTGTAAGACCCAGCCAATTGTTCCGTCGCCGCCACACACGAGAATTTTGTAGTAACGAATGTGCCGGAAAACGTACAACCTGAAAATGTGAGTTTTTGATTAAAAAAATGTTTTTAATTCAGAAATAATTTAAAAAAATTTCACATTTTAAAAAAAATTAAAAAAATTTAATTTAATAAAAAAATTATGAGAAATTAAATTTTAATGAAAATACGAAATAAATTTTTTGATTTTTTTTCAAAAAAATATAAAAAATTATTGAAATAATTATTTAAATATTTTATTTAAAGTTATTCAAAAAATTAATTTAATTTTTTTTTAAACCTGTAAAAAAATTATTTTCGTTTTTTTTGAAATTTCTTAAATATTTTTTGATGAATCAATTAATTTTTTTTTTTATAAAATATTTTGTACTATTTTTTTTTCATTTTAAATCTTAAAAAATTAATAATAAATAATTTAATAAATTTAAATTTTATTAAAATTAAAATTATTATTATTTTTAATTTTTTTTAATAATAAAAAATAAATTTATTTTTTATCTAATAAAAAAGGAATTAAAAGCTTTAAGTAATTAAAAAAATTGAAATGTTAAAATTTTTTACTAATTTTAATTTTTTTTTTTTAAGAAAAATTGTCAAAAACACTCACCCAGGTAACGGACCGCCATTCTCCAAATCAAACACCTGATACGGATTCAACAATTTGCGAAAACTATTGATTAATTCTAAACCTTGGCATCCGCCAGACTTGACATTCACGAAAACCAGCAAAGGCGTAACCTCCGGCTTGACCATCGTGTGTTCGATATTTGGCAATAACAGCACTAACAACTTCTTCTCCTCAACGCGCGCTTCACGCAACGCATAAAACGATCGTATCTGCAAAAATTTCCTCATTAAAACCCGATTTTTAAAGAAATTTCAGCTCAACTTACCGCAACTTCGGCATTTTCGTACGTAATAACTAGCGACCCGTATTCGTAGTAGATGGGACCGATACTCGTAAATTTGTTCTCGGGTCCCAAGATATCCATGAGACTTTGTTCGTAGTTGCGTTGCGACAAGCCCGGCGCCAGATTCCCGATGAAAAGTGCGAGATTCGGACCGTGCGGATCGCGTTTCAACTGCAGATAGAATCGCATTACCTCCATTTGTCGTATCGAGTCTTTGGCGAGTTGCTTCATTATTTCCCACGGGCGTTCGTGTTCGTCGAGTACGCGTTCTGTGACGCCTCGATCGAGCAGGATTTCGGAACATCTTTGAAAAAAAAATTTTTTTTTTTAATTGAATTTTTATGAAAATTTTGATTTTTTTTACCTGTAATCGTCAATATTGTGATCACGTAATCCGAATCTATTAAGCGCCTCTCGAATTAATTGTTTAACGGTTGTTCCATCATTTACTGGAATCTCGACAAAAGTTATGTTTGGTTGGATTTGCTGAAGTTTTCCCGGATAGACTCTCACAGAGCCATTTTCAATTTCATTATCACTGAAATTTAATATTTTTTTTTTATTTTTACATTTTAAATTATTTTTTTAAATTTAATTTAAAATTTATAAAAATAAATTTAATTTATTTTTTAAAATTATTTTTTATAATTTTTTTTTAAATTATTTTTTATAATATTTACAATATTTTTTAATTAAAAAAAATAATTAATTTAAAAAAATATTTAAATATTTTTTTTAATATTTAAAAAAATATTAAAATTTAATTTAATTTTTTTTTTAATTTTAATTATTTTTTTTATATTAATTTTTATTTTTTTATTTTTTTTTAAATTTTTTTTTTAAATATTTTTTTATAAAAAAATTTTTTTTTTTTTTTATTTTTTTTTAAATAATTTTTTTCAGATCAATTTTCGGCAAAAAGAAGCAAAAAACTTACCGATATCGCAAAATAACAGCTGGTCGTTTTCCTTCCATTCTGTGTAAATTCAACACAGGATTCGGATCCTGAACTCGACATTCTTCCGGTCCAGGAGCATATAAATCCGTTAAGTAAAAATCCTTCAAAAATTTAAAAAAAATTATTCCAATTAATTCAAACCAAGCAAAAATTTTCAAGTAAAAATTTAAAACTCACATTATGATCACGTCTTATTTGGAATGCTTTTGAAGCAGTTTCGAGTAATTGTTCCAAGTTGCATTGTCGCGGAACAGTGACGGCTTTGTAGATGCGTCTTCGTAGTGAACAATTACCGTCAAATACTTTGATTGTTTCTGCAAAATTTTCAAAAGACAGATATTTAGCACGTCATTTCTTTCACAGGACAACATGTCATCGATTGAATGGTTTTTGTTGCAAAATGTGAATGAGATGAGAGAGATGGAAAGACAGTTTCCTTGTCGGTTTGTGATGATAACTGCGTGGCATGTACATTCATTCAAGCAGATGCTCGAAATGGGGACAACATAAAGTGAGATGTGGTTGAAAAAGTTGTCGATTTTGAGATTTTATCGCATTTTAATTTTTTTTAAATTTTCATAAAATTTAAAATTTTTAAATATTTCTTTAAGATTTGAACTAATTTGAGTTTTTTTTTTCATCGAATTTTTTTTTTCAAATTATTCAAAGATCATGAGAATTTTTCAAAATTTTCTTAAGTATTTTCATAAATATTTTTGTTTTTTTAATTTTCCTAAATTCATATTTTGTGTCAATTATTTTTTTAAAAGTTTTCCAGGTATTTGCCTGAACATTTTTAAAATTTTTTTAAACTTTTTCAAAAATTAAAAATTTTTCTAATTTTTTTCTTAAAATTTTAATAATTTTTTTTTAAATTTTTATTCTAAGATTAAAATCTTTTTTAATTAAATTTTTCAGAATTTTCCTCAAAATAGTTTTTTCTTAAAATTTACTCAATTAAATTAAAATTAATTAAAAATCTATGAAATTTTTCCTAAAGCTAATAGTTTAAATATTTCTTCCAAGTTCAATAAAAAATTTCCATTTTTTGCTTAATTTTTTTTTTAAATTATCATGAATTTTCCTCCAAAAAAATTTTTTTAATTTTTTTTCTTTAATGGAATTTTTTTTAAATTTTCCTCAAATTTGAAACATTTTCATAAATTTTTCTAAACAAAAATTTTTTTTTCAAAACTCTTCTAAATTCATTCGAATTTTTATCAAATTTTGGAAAATATTCATAAATTTCCCTCCAAAAAAAAATTTTTTTTTTAAATAATTTTAGAAAAATTTTAAAAAATTAAAAAAATTTAATTTTTTCTTTACTCAATGAATTTTTTTTTTAATTTTCCTTGGATATTAGAAAATTTTCAAAATAAATTTTTAAAGATTTTCTTGAATTTTCCTTATCTTTGATACAAATATTTTTAATTTAATTTGAAATTTTCCACAAAATTTAATTTTATTTTTAAAAAAATTTTCGAATTTTTTATAATTTTTTGGAAAATTTTAATATTTTTTATTAACTAAATTAAAATCAAAGTCTCGGACAGGCAAAAACGACACTTTTCCGTTGAAAACGCGACAAAAAGTTGAATGAAAACACATATTGATTCATGATTTATAAATGCAATGTGTATCATCAACATTAAATGTCATGTCACACAAAGTGAGTGAGTGTGTGTGCGTCGTCGGTATATTTTTGTAATTGAATTGAAACGAAGTGTATTGTTATTATTATTATTTTATCAATGAAATGAAAATGATATGTAACGCAGCAGCGACACTCGGTGTGGCAAAAAGGCAAGGCATGGATGAAAAGGAAAAACATGAAACTTTCAAATAATAAAAGTAACTCTCTCTGTGTCGACGCGCTGTACTTGCCTTCATCTCTTTCCGTTTCCCGTTTCTCTCTTTTATCTCGTTCCTTGTCGGTTTTGTGTGTGGAATCAGATCGACTGTGCGTTCCAGTTTGACTGCTGGTGCTTGGTTCTGGTTTGCGATCGTATTCTTCATCTCTAAAGCGGGACGTGTCGCCACTGCTGAACTCTTCGGAAATGCTGCGTGCTGAAATTTTCGAGAAAAAAGACGTTTTTAGTCAATTTTTGAGCAAATTTAAAGTTTTTGAGATCATCTGTTGCTCTAAATTTAGACTAAAATCGACTAATTTGAATGAACAAAATTGGTTACATCGAAATTTGGGCTTAAAAGACATTCAAATGGTGAAAACTTTTGGTTATTGGGGGAAATTGTGACGGATTTTCTGATGAAAGGTACTCTGAAAAGTCGTTTTAATTATATTAAATTTTCAAATTTTGATTTTTAATTCGAAAATATTTAATCATACAGGATCTTGAAATAAAATTAAAAAAAAATTAAATAAAAATAAAATTTAATTAAAATAAATGAAAAATTAAAATAATAAATAAATTAATTTATTTTATTAAAAAAAAATAAATAAAAATTTAATTAAAAAAAAATTATACAAAATTTAAAAAAAAAAAAATTAAGATAAAATTAATAAAAATAAAATAAAATATTTAAAAAAATAAATAAAATTAATAAAAAATAAAAAGATAATTAAAACTTATTTTTAATTTTAAGGTTTTAAGGCAATTAGGTAATGCTAATTTTATGAGAATTTAAAAAAAAAATTTTGATAAAAATTTTAGGTTTAAAATTCTTTTTACGATGAATTTTTGTGAGTAAAATGTTCTAAAATGCTCTCTCAGAAGAAAAAAATTTTTTAAAATCTAAAAAATGCGAAAAAATCTTCCAAAATTGAGATTAAATGATACCTAAAAAGATCTAAAAGGCTTAAAATTGAAAAAAATTCTCACATTAAGGCTCAAATTTTACCTAATTTTTCATTTTAGGAGATTTTAAGTCCCTAACGACGTCTTAAAATTAAAGAAATTAATTTAAAATTTAAGTTTTTAATTCAAAAAAGTCTCGAGAAGTTTAAAATTTATTAAAATTTGTTCATTTAAGACTCAAAATTGAGCCTAATTCCAATCTGAAGTATTTCTGAATTTAAAAAAAAAAATTTTTGAAGAAAAATATAATAAAAATATGATTTAATGCCTTTAAAATTTTGTAAATTATTCAAAATTTACAAAAAAATATTATTTGAAAATTAAAAACAAACGTAAAGGTCAATATCAACTGGGCTCAAAAGCTTCATTTTTACAAATTTTTATTTAAAATTTTAGCTTTTTTAACTTAAACTTTTTCTCTGAAATTTTCGAGAATTTTTACTAAAATTTAACATTTTTCATCATTATCTCTTCTTTCAACCATCAAATCCGCCACTTTTCATGAGGAATCAAGTAAAATCTACACAACTTTCTATCATTTTTATTAATTTTTCGAACATTTCAACTTTTTTCGTGAACACTGAACGGAACTAAAACAAATACTTACGACATGAAAAATCACGTTGAATAGGAGTTTGCTTACTTTTAGGTTGCATTCCAATGATAGCTGAGCAAAAAACGAAAAAAATCACAAAAATTCATTTTTCATTAAAAAATTCATCAAATTTTAGGCAAAAAACTCACCTTCCATGGAAACCTCAGTCCTTGGAATGGAAACGGCATGCGGCGGCAAATAAATATCGCGCAAGCCTCCAAAGTCACATTCGGGATTCATGTCTTTGCGACAGCCGCCGTGCACGGTATAACCGCACCATTCGCAGCGGTATCCTTAAAAAAATTAGAAAATTTTGAAAAAAATGATTTTTTAGGGAGAAATTCAAAAAATTACCCGTCAGACACTCGGTTGACCAACACGTTTTCCTACATTTTGCTACTTGACACTTTGATGATTGCGGCAAATTTCCTTCGCGCCAATGATGATGGTGCTTCACGGAGTTAAGATCTTTTCCTGGCACATAGGTGGCATTTTCCTTGCAATCGGGAATTGCAAAATCGACACATTCGAGATGTGTGTAATATTCACAAACTAAAAAAATTTAAAAAAATTGTTTTTATCACTTATTTTTTAATTTTTTGAGAAATTTCGACACTCACTGAGACAATGAACTCCTGGCGCATCGTCCAAACGTTTCCGACAAACATTACAGAAGAGTTTTCGCTTATGACTTGTTGGCTCCGACCAACAATGTGCTACAGGATTCTACAAAAAAATGAATTTCATGTAAAAATATGAAAATTTTTCGGGTAAAATTGATTTTTTACCTTTATTTCTAACGGAGCACTTCCAGCACATGGAGTTACAACGAGTTGATGACACTTTTCATGCACTATAAAATTGCAAACTGAAAAAAAAAATTGAAGAATTAATTTTTTTATATTTTTTAAAATTATTTTTTTCACAAAATTTTCATCACTTTTTAATTTTTTTCATGAATTTTCGAAGCGTTTTAATGTTTTTTTTTTATGAAAAACTGTTAAAATTTTTTTATTAATTTTTTTTCACTAATTTTCATCAATTTAAATTTTTTCAAAATTTTTCACATGAATTTTTGAATAATTTTAAAGTTTTTTTTTTAAATTTCTATGAAAAATTATTTTTTTTAATTTAAAAAAATTTATTCATAAATTTTCATCACTTTTAATTTTTTTATATTTTTATTTTTTGAATTTTTGACGATTTAATTCTTTTATTTTTATTTCTTTTTTTATCTTCCGAAGAACTCATTTTTTAAAAACATTTTTCAGAAAAAAAAATCACTTGAAAATTTTTTCTCGTGTGTCAAACAGGTAAGATTTTCTTCAGAAACGGGCTGTACGTGTTTTATACGTCACACAAAATTTCTTTTGGAAAAAAATATTTTCCAATTTTCATGTTTTCTTCATGTTTTTCAGGATTTTTCTTCGATCCGCATCTTCTTCAGACATCACAGGTCACATTTTTGGGGTTTTTCGGAGGTTCCTGCTGCTGCCAGGTGCGTTTTGGCGACGACACACGAACGGGAAAAAAGTTTTCGCTGCGAGTGATGGAAATTTTGGGGTGTTGCGAGGATGCGCGTATGGCTTACCTTCACAAATGTAGCCCTGGCCAATGAGGCCCCACAGCAAATCCGAACAGTGATGACAATAAGTGGGCTTGTGAAATGTCTTTTTCTGAAAATTATGTCCCGCAGTATCCGCCATTTTGTGTGATGGTGTGAGAGATGGTTTTATGATGAGATGTTATGTGTGTGTATGTGTGTGTGTGTGTGTGTGTATGTTTGGAAGTGTGTTGTAATACGAATAATAATTTTTTTTTGTATCCAGATTCCACAATTCAAAAAACGAGATTCTGCCGGTTTTTCGAGACTCACACTACTCTCAGATCAAGTGCAGGTGACTCGATGCGGCATCATCATCCATTTTTTCACTTTTTCCACATTTAAATCTCCATTTCACGAGTAGTTATTTTAAAAATAATTTTTTTTCTCGCACGACACTCTTCGCTTTGCCTCGTATGTATTTGAACCAAAATTTTTCCTGTCTTGTAACAATCAAAGAAAATTTTTCTTTCTATGCATGCACGCTACGGGCAGCTGAATACTGACAGTCCGTTGTCGTCGTGTATGCTGGAACGGGTCATGCGCTTTTCCGACGGAGTGTGGCATGCGCCGTGCAGAGGAATTTTGGAGCGACATCTCGCAAGAAAACGCAGGAATTGACAAAAATTTCAATTATTTTATTACTTTTTAAAATATTTAGACAAAATTTCATTTAAAATACAGCGATATGATGTTTTATTTATATGACGGGAGAGTCCGTTGGAGAATGTTTGACAGTTAATATATTTTTTTTTTAGTTTTGACTCGATTTGATTTGACATTTATTTTTCTATTAAAATTTTATTTTTAATTTCAAAACTTTAATTTGATTTTAATTATTTTGAACTCAAAAAATTTCTTGAATACTTTTAAATTTTTTTTTACAAAATTTTATTTTTTTTAAGTTAAATATTGTCTTTAATCCGTCAAAAATTTAATTTTATATTTTAAAATATTTTTAATTAAAAATGATAATTTTTTTTAAATTAAAATTTTGATTTTTTAATATTTTTTTTTTAATTTTAATTTTAATGGGAAAAAAATTAATGGATAAAAAAAATTTTTAAACCCGAGAATAAATTTTTTTCAAACAATTTCTTAGTTTTTTTTTTAAATAAAAATAGTACTTTTTTAATCCCTTAAATTTTGAATTTTAAAGAAATAATATTTTAATTAATTTAAAAAATTTTAAGGATAAAAAAAATCATTTTTCATTAAAAAAAAATAAAATTTGATAGAAATAAAATTTCGAAAATTTAATTATTTTTTTTTAATTTGTCAAATTTCTTTTTTTTTATTTAGGTATTAAATTTTTACTTTTAATTTAAAATTCAAAATATTTTTTTGATTTTCAAAAAATTTTAATTATTTTGATATATTTTTAAATATTAATTTTTCATTGAAAATCAAATAATTTTTTTTAGCAAGATTAAATTAAATTAAATTTAAATCATTTAAAATTTAAGCTAAAAAAATATTAAAAAAATTAAAATTTTAATTAAAAAAAATTATTTTATAATTTTCAATTAATTTTTTTTCTTGTTAAATTTCGATTTAATTTTTTTTCCGAAATTTTTTTAATAATTTAATTTTTTAATATTTTTTTCTAAAAATTTAACTGTCAAAATTACCCAAAAGACGATTCCCTTACATTTTTTTTAAATACTTAGACGAGCACATTTACAATATAATACTTCTAATTTTAAGTCCTATCGAATAGTAATAATTAATAATAATAATAACTTTAACAACGAATATATTAGCTAAGTATTAATTTATCATTATTATTAGTAGTAATAGGGTACTAAGTAAATTCAGTGTGTGAAGTGATCGAAAATTTTTCGTGACAGTCACTAAAATATGTACAAATTTCTCGCAATTTATTTTTTTTTTTTAAATTTTCGTTAAAATTTTCGTGTGAAACGCCCTGTTGATGCTCATTTTTGACTAATTTTCTATGCAGATTTTTTTTTTCGGGAAAAATCCTACTTAGAAGAAGTAACTGTTGACATCAAGTAACGTTTCCTGCGACAACTAGGAGCCCAGCGTAAATTCTTCCGTGCCGTCGTCGCGAACACTCATGATGACCTTTTGATCGCTGCTCTCGTTGCTGTCTGACGTTGCGGATTGCGTTGACATGCCCATCAGCATGACGCCATCTTTCTTGGGCTTGTTGTGTGTTTTGATGTGTTTCGACAAGTGATCGCTTCGCATGAATTTTTTGGAGCACTCGGAACACTGAAACCGTTTTTCGCCTGTGTGCGTGCGACGATGACGTTGCAACTCGTCGCTACGGGTGAAACGTTTGTTGCAATATGGCCAGACGCAAACGAAGGGGCGTTCGCCTATAAGGAAAAAAAAATAAAAATTGTTAATAAAAATTCTTAAAATAAAAAAAATAAATAAATGAAAAAATATAAAACTTATTAAAAAATTAAATAAATAATTTATAATTAAAATATTGGAAAAAAAAATGTTCAATTTTTCAAAATACCATAAAATTATGATCAAATTAATTTTTATTTTAATTTAAAAAAAAGGTAATTCAAAATATTTTTAAAAATTAGATTTATTATTTTTTTGAATATGATTTCATTTGAAAAATTTTCGTATCGAACAAAATTTTTTTTTCAATTTATTTTTTAATGAAATTTATGCATATTTCAACTTAAATTTTCCCATATAAAAAAATATCTAATTTTTAATTGTTTGTAATAATTTTCTTAAAATTTTAATTTAAATTAATTTTTTTTTAACATGAAAAAAAAAATTAGAAAATAATTCAATTTTATTTAATTTAAAATGAATCAATTTTAATAAATTTGAAAATTAGAGCTAAAATAATAAAATATTTTTTTTTTTATAAAACTCAAAAAATTAATAAAAATAATGCCTATAATTATTATTTTAATTTTAAAGAGTTCAATAAGGTCCAAAAAACTGTAATTCAATAAAATATGAAAAATGTCAACAAAAAAATCCATAATTTTGAATTTAAGAAGAAACTTATTTTTTTAAAAATTATTTTAAATATTTGAAAAAGAATAAAATTTTAAATTTAATAATTTATAAAATTCAAAAAGTTCATATTTGTAAGAAAAAAAAAATTAAATAAAATGATTTTGCAACTTAATCGTTTTTTTTAAATTTTGACAAAAAATCACCTATTTGATCAATTATTTTAAAATTAATTTTTAATTAAATTATTTTTTTTTTCAAAAATTAAAAACATGAAAGTTAAATATTTTTTAAAAATATTGATGATAAAATGTTGATTCAAATCAAAATAAAAAATAATAATATAATTATTTTAAATCTAACAAATTATTTTAATAAAAATTAAAAATAAACTGTAAAAAATACGTAAAGAAATATTTATAAGGAACAAGAAAAAAAATTAAAATTTAATTTTTTAATTAAATTTTGATCAAAATTTTTAATTTAAAAAAAAAAAATTAACAAAATTTAAAGAAAAAAAAAACGAAAAAAAAAATTAAATAAATGTAATTTATTATTTTAAAACTAATTTTCCATTTAAAAAAAAATAAAAAAATTAAAAATAAATATTAAACATAAAATCAGTTTAAATTTGATCAAAAATTAAATAAAATTTAAAAAATTAAAAATATTTTTTTTAAATATAAAAAATTTAATAATTATTTTTCATTTAATTTAAATATTTTTTTTTTTAAATAATTGAAAAATAGTAAAAAGGTCACCAAAAATTAAATAAAATCTCTTTCTCACCTGTATGCCATCTCAAATGCGCCCTCAAATGCGAAGTTTTCCCATAAACCTTATTACAACCCGCAATATGACAAATATGTTGTTTCTTCCGATCCGCATGCCTCTCGCCCTGAATGCAATTCGGACACGTACAAGCAACGCGTTTCAACCTCGTCTTCGTCGTCTGTTCCATATTGTCGATCACACTGATGTTCACATTCACCGCTGGCGTCGTGTGTGCCGTACTATTCGGATCCGTATTTGGTCCCGTTGCAATTATTGTCGAGGTCACTGGCGTCGAAGTCAAACTCGCAGTGCTTACTTGAAAAGTCGTCGTTTCGTGTTGTTGACTTTGTTGATTTTGAGATTGAGCTTGTTGCTGATTTTTATTATTTGCTGTGGATTGATTTTGGTTGCTTTGCTGTTGTTGTTGATTTTGCGCCTGCTGCTGTTGTTCGGCTTGATTTTGTTCCTGCTTGAGAAAAACTTTGATCGGGACTTCTTGTTTCATGGGGATTGTTGTGATATTTTGCGTCGCGGGAGCAAAAGTGATGTTCTGGAGTTGTTGGTACGACGGTTGCTGGGCATTGGCAGCTGCTTGCGCGATCGTGTTCGAGTTCAGCATGTTCGAGGGAACAATTTGAACGGTACCCAAACCGGGGATATGTTGAATGGGGAATGATTGGGTTTGTTGCTGGGCGGGCATTTGGATGATATTTTGGGCAGTTTGGGCCGCAGGACGTTGGAGCGTTTGGATATTCTGCAATCCGGGAATGCCTTGGAGATTTTGCAACGCGGGAATTACGGAAATTTGTTGTCCTTGCGCATTCGTGATCGTAATTGGTTGCGCATTTTGCTGCAGCTGCGAAATTTGTTGCGCCATCGAAACGGTCGGCAGTTGTTGAATTTGAATTTGTTGCTGCGCTTGACTCGTTTGCGCATTTTGACCCGATTGACTCGAATTTGACGTGTTTAAGTTTTGACTTGTGTTTTGGGCGGATCCGCTATTGTCGTGCTGCGACGTATTCAAGCTCTGATTGAGACTTTGCGTCGGTTGCGGACTCCCGCCGATAGATGACGTTGTCGTTGTCGTATTTCCCTGCGTTGACGCCATTGTGACAACAGATGTCGTTATTGTCGGAGTCGCTTGAGACGCTTGCATGATGGAAACCGCTTGATGTTGGTCCATTTTGGGAAGTCCCAATTGACTCAGAGGCGTTAGCTGGATCTGTTGGATGCCTTGCGGCGTGATAACTTGCGTCGTTTGTGGCATCTGGGGAATAATTTGCATTTGCGGTTGAACAATTTGCGGCATGGCACCGTGAATGGGGAACTGAACCGTGTGATAAATCGTTTGCCCGTTCCCTAAGGAGATCGGGACTTGAACGGGAATCGTTTGTTGCGTCGCCATGGGCAACTGCATTATCGGATTCATCACTTGAACTGTTTGTCCGTTCGGGAGTTGAACAGTTTGAGCCATTAGATTTTGCGGCGCCATCACATTTGGCGCCCTAATAATTTGTCCTTGAGGCGTGATGAAAGTTTGCTGCTGCGGTTGTTGTCCAAGCTGAATTTGACCTGCTTGATTGATGTGAATTGGTTGCCCGCCAGCTTGTCCCAGCTGAATTTGTTGTCCGTGCTGTCCTGCAAGTTGAATTTGTTGTCCCGCTTGCCCCAGTTGAATTTGTTGTCCTGTCGCGGGAATAAAAAGTGCTTCTTGCCCGTCGACAGTTACCGTTTGCACGGGTTGCACGACCTGAATTTGGCCCGCTTGATTGATGTGAATGGGTTGTCCGCCCGCCGTTTGACCTGCGAGCTGGATTTGTTGTCCCGCTTGACCCGCAAGTTGAATCTGGCCTTGCAGAAAGGGGTTGATGAGTTGCGGTTGCAGCTGCGGCGACGTCATGAACGTTTTTACGGGTGTTCCGGGCAGCGAATTCGCGCCCGATACGTGAATTCCGCCACCCAGGCTCGCAAGTTGCTGCGGATTTATCGTGAATGTTTGTTGTTGTGGACTGGATTGTTGTTGCTGCGGCGTCGCCGTCATTATCGTGATGTTTCCGTCGCTGTCGTGAAGACTCGTGTTCGGGGTTTCCATTTTGATGGAAGTGTTTGCCATTTTTGACGCGGTTTTCGCACTAAATTCACAATTTTAATGGATTTTCTCTTTTCGCTTGTGTTTTGGACGCCATTAGCCGACTTTAAATGTCAGCGCGAACCGTTTTGAGTCAACTTCTTAAACTGTGATGAGACGAATGAAAGTGATAAATTAATTTGACATCGCTAATTCACACTTTAACCAATGAGTTTGAATTAACATGATAGCAAATTAGGATGATACAAATTTTAATTTTCTTTTTGAGAAATTTTGAGAAAATTTAAGAATTATTTTCAATTTTTAGAATATTTTAACAAAATAAATTTTAATTTTAAATTTAAATAAAAAAAATTAAATTAAAAGATTAAAAAAGATTAAATTTTCAAAAAATACAGAAGTTTTCTTCATTTTATAAGCTTGAAAATTAAAAAAAAATATTTTAAATTAAAAACGGAATTTATAAAAACATTTCTTTATATAAAATATTTTGATTAAAAAGAAAACTTAACTTAACTTTTTTAATCATTTTACAACTCAAAAATGCCAAAAAATTGAAACTGAAAAAAATTTTTTTCTTTGACACAGTTTTGATTTGAAAACTAAATCAAGAGCAAAACTGTGTCAAAAAACTATGTCAAAAACTGTGTCAAAGCAATTTTTGTCAAATCTTGCTCCAAATGGATAAAAATTTGTCAGAGGGCTCTAATTTATCATTTTTAATTATTTTATAACTCAAAACTGCCAAAAAATTGATACTGAAAAAAAATTTTTTCTTTGACACAGTTTTGATTTGAAAACTAAATCAAGAGCAAAACTGTGTCAAAAAACTATGTCAAAAACTGTGTCAAAGCAATTTTTGTCAAATCTTGCTCTAAATGGATAAAAATTTGTCAGAGGGCTCTAATTTATCATTTTTAATTATTTTATAACTCAAAACTGCCAAAAAATTGAAACTGAAAAAAAATTTTTTCTTTGACACAGTTTTGATTTGAAAACTAAATCAAGAGCAAAACTGTGTCAAAAACTATGTCAAAAACTGTGTCAAAGCAATTTTTGTCAAATCTTGCTCCAAATGGATAAAAATTTGTCAGAGGGCTCTAATTTATCATTTTTAATCATTTTATAACTCAAAACTGCTAAAAAATTGAAACTGAAAAAAAATTTTTTCTTTGACACAGTTTTGATTTGAAAACTAAATCAAGAGCAAAACTGTGTCAAAAACTATGTCAAAAACTGTGTCAAAGCAATTTTTGTCAAATCTTGCTCCAAATGGATAAAAATTTGTCAGAGGGCTCTAATTTATCATTTTTAATCATTTTATAACTCAAAACTGCTAAAAAATTGAAACTGAAAAAAATTTTTTCTTTGACACAGTTTTGATTTGAAAACTAAATCAAGAGCAAAACTGTGTCAAAAACTATGTCAAAAACTGTGTCAAAGCAATTTTTGTCAAATCTTGCTCCAAATGGATAAAAATTTGTCAGAGGGCTCTAATTTATCATTTTTAATTATTTTATAACTCAAAACTGCCAAAAAATTGAAACTGAAAAAAAAATTTTTCTTTGACACAGTTTTGATTTGAAAACTAAATCAAGAGCAAAACTGTGTCAAAAACTATGTCAAAAACTGTGTCAAAGCAATTTTTGTCAAATCTTGCTCCAAATGAATAAAAATTTGTCAGAGGGCTCTAATTTATCATTTTTAATCATTTTATAACTCAAAACTGCAAAAAAATTGAAACTGAAAAAAATGCATTTGGATACCTTTTGGATGGTTCTCAAGTTCGAAAATTGAAAAATAAAAAATACGTAATTTTCATCTTGAGAGCCCATTTGTTGGTTTTTAAGCTTGAAATTGATCAAAAGTTATGGAAAATGCATTTGGATACCTTTTGGATGGTTCTCAAGCTCGAAAATTGAAAAATAAAAAATACGTAATTTTCATCTTGAGAGCCCATTTGTTGGTTTTTAAGCCTGAAATTGATCAAAAATTACTCAAAATGTCTTTTTGATGGTTCTAAGGCTAAAAACTTTGAAATATTTTGTGCAATAATATAAAAATAACAAGAGACAAATCGAATAATTGCAATGTCCTAAACAAATCCTGAATTAGCGTGCAAAAGTCGTATCACAACAAAAAAAAACATTTGAATGCCTCACAAAAAGGCATAATTCTCGTAGTTTTAGACCTGTAACGTGATGGAAGTTGCTCAGAAACAAAATTAATCCTTTTCTCTAGCTCTAAGGTAAGAAAATTCCCCCGAAATTTGCGGATTTTCATTAATTTTCGGTGAATTTCTTGCTTCCGCAGATATGGATTCAGACAGTCAACAGTCTGGATTTGCTTCGACGCAATCAGATGACGACGAAGAATACCATCAAAGGGCACAATCTGAGGAGCGTACAAGGAAGCGACGACGGAGAAAAGTCAAGAGAGAGGAAAATGCCTCCAGCGCAAAAACTGCCTCCGAAAATATTTTGCTCAAATTGAGAAATCGTCAGGTAACCAAATCTCAGGATTTTTTTTTTGTTGTTTATGTTCCGATTTGATATTCTAAAATGTTTTTGATGCACTTTTAGTGAAATGATTTTTCTGAAAATTTAATTTTTTGAATTTAAAATTTAAATTTCATGAAAAAAAAATTCACAAAAACATTTGAAAAATTAAAATTTTAGACCAAAAAACAGAAAAAAAAATCTTTTTAAAATTTTTCGTATGTAAAAAAATCTTTTTTCGAATATGAAATTACATATTTTTTAACAAGTTGGCTAAAAAAATAAAATTTTAAACAGTAGAATATTCTGAAATAATTAATTTTTAGTCAATATTTGGCATTTTCAATTCTTCATAACAAGAAAATTTAAAATAATTTTTTTTTAAATTTTATTTTGAAGAAATTTTAATATTTTTTTTTAAATTTTCCTTCCAAAATACATTAAAAATTAATTTTCTAATTTTTTTTTTTAATTTTCGTTAGATTTGTTTTTTTTTAAATTTATTTATTTAGTTTTATTTAATTAGGTATATTTTTAAATTTATTATTTAAATTAAAAAAAAAATGCAAATTTTTATTATTGAATTTTATTTCTTTTTATTTTTTTTGTATTTTTTTTATTTTATTTTTGTATTAATATTTTTATTATAAAATTTTTCTTCAACTTTTAGATTTTTTATTTTTTTCATATCGAAATTTTTTTTAATATTAATTGAATTTAATTTAATTAAAAATTATTTTTATTATTTATTTAAACAAGAATTATTTTTTTTATTTTTAAATACTTTTTATTTTAATTTTTTATTTAATTTAATTTAATTTATTTTTTTTTTTTTTGTATTTTTTTCATAAAATTTTTCTTCAAATTTTAGATTTTTTATTTTATTTTCATATCGATTTTTTTTTTACTAATTTTTTCCTTAAAATTTTATTTCTGTAAAAACTGATTTTTAATTTAATTATGATTTTAATTGATTTTTACAATTGAATTTATTTTTTTGTAAAATATTTTTTTTTCTTAAAAAAAAAATTAATTTTTTCTTAATTTTATTTTGATTTAAATTATTTAATTAAATTATTTTAAAAATTTTTCAAAAATTATTTTTATAATTTTAATTATTTAATTTAAATCTCTAAAAATTTTTAAAAATTTTTTTTTTTAATTTAAAAAAATTTCACTAAAAATTCTTCCTTTAATTCCAGCTCTTCGGCTACTTTTCGAGCCACCCGAAGCGACGATGCAAAGAACAACCGTTCAAAAAAGTTCCTGCTACTTTAAGTTTCTGCCTCAAGGATATCATCCCGTGCTGCTACCTCGACGGACACATTTTCATGGGCCTCACGGCATGCGGTCAGTTCCTACTCAGCTACAAAGTGCACATTGACGACGAAATATCCGCGACATACGACTTCAGCACTGTCTACCGCTACAAACTCTTCTTTTGGATTTACCGCCCGCACAACCCGCTTCACAAGTACTTTTCGATCTCGCTATTCGACGATCACGGCATCGACGGCATGAAAAAAGTCTCGATGACGCAATGGAGCACGCAATCCGCCGTTCTTGTCGTTCACGGAGAAAGCGATAATTTGGAAACGGACTCGTATGTGACATATGTTCGTGTCCCGAAATTAGGTTGTTTGGATTGTCGCGAGTTACGGCGCGATTATTTTGATCCTGTGATGCCACGAGAAGCGATGTTGTGCGTGAAATGTGCTCTAATGATCCACATTAAGTACCGCGGAGGCGAATCTTCGCCAAAATTCAAGCCGGAGATCAATTTGAATGCACCCGGGTTCATTTTGATGAACGAAAATACCTTTATTCATGCCATCAGTGTGGATCTGGATATGGCGCGACAACGCGAACCCATCGGAAATGGTCCTCGTTACACGCCATTCTCGATGATTTGTCACAAATCGATGGATTGCGACGCGAGAAGTGAGACTGTTAGTAATATAAGTGAGAATGACGCGGCGGGAAGACGTTTAACGATCGCCGACGAGATAATTGCCGACTTTGAAGAGTTCGAAACGGAATCAATGACGGGCAAATCGACCCAAGAAGCATCCCCGTTGCGTACTTTAACCGAAAAATTGCAGAAAAAAAGTTTGGAATCCCTTCCGTCATCATCTACGGTGACTTTGGAGCAACAATCGGGCTCATCTCCGTTGAAAGACATCACAAGTACATCGCCCAAGGAGAAAATTAAGCTCTATGAATTCGAAGAAGAGAACGAAAAATGTGAAAAAATCAGTACTTTCCGCAAAAGAAGACTTGCCGACAAAAAATATGAATTTATTGAAGACTCCTTTGACAGTATCTTACCTTTCAACCGCATCCGGGATCGCATTCGAAGTCGACTTCCTGCCAAAATCGGTCAAAATTCGGAAAATACAGCGTCGCATCTTCATCGAGCCTCGCCCAATCAAGGATTTCGTTCGCCCTGTGGGTCTCCCGTGGGATATCGCTTCCTTAGATCACCTCCGGGGATGCGTTCGCCCAATTATTACACCCAACGATCTCCTTCCTACCACGCCAATTCGCCAAATTTCGCGATGAATCCCAATTTGAAGTACTTTGGATCGCCCCGCGCCCATAATTCACGCGGAATTTTCCCGCTTCGAGCAATTTCTAGTCCAATTCATCGGCCATACGACATCGAGAACAACGAAAATCAACCGTCGCTCAGTAATTTATCGGTTCGGAGTCAAAACGAAGCGAAATCTGATGAAATTTCTGAACCTTGGAAAAATTCGTGTTCGAAAAAATTCACACGTCGCTACGTCGAAGAAGACGATGCCAATTCTGTGATCACGACAACGGAGGAAGACGACTGCATCTCGCCCGGATATCATACGTCACTGCCATTGGAGGTGCATGGGGCTTGTTACTCGAATATGCAGACCGTTTCGCGTGCCACGTGCTCCCAACTCAAAAATCGACCCGTAGTTCATGTCACCCAAAATACCTTCGACACGGAAAGTTTCACCGTTAACGTCGCCACGTTCGTTTGCAAGCAAAATAACAAAGTTTACGACATGTTGTGCGATTCCACGTACGCCATTTGTCATGTTTGCCCAATTTCCGCGACGCTCACGTGTCTCATGAAAATCGAATTTTTCGCAAATGACGCGCCAGACACCGAAGTTTCTCGGAGAATTACGTCGAGGCCTAAATATCAACTTCGCACTCTTTTCACGTGGAATGTCGCAGATGGCGCTCTAAATGTCTTGGATTACGGAAAAATGGTGCAAATTAAGGGAAAATCACCCGTTGGAACGATTGACGTGAATGAATTAACAACAAAACTTGCCACGACTCAAAACCAAGTTTTTAACCATTTGCGAGTTTTAACAGCTGACACGTCAAAATCCAAGCAGAAACTCGTCGACATGCAAAATATGATTGAATTTTATCGCAAGAATCGGAGTAATACGACAGATTTTTCGTCTTTTTCTGATGCGACGAGTTTTGACGATGAATCGAGTGATGAACAAGGGTCGTTGAGTGATTAAAAAAAAGCATTTCTCTATTCAGGGATTCCTTTGAAAAATTTAAAACATCGATCAATGTATTTATTTTTTTTTTAATTTTTGCTTTTTGTGTGAACAATTTTTTTTTTCTAAAATTACAAATGACGACTGATATTAATATTTAATGAAAAAAAATACGAGATAATTTGTAATAAAAATAAAATAAATAATATTATGGTTGTGCTAAAAAAAATTGGAGATATTAAATTTTAAGACATATTGCACAGATGACTGTTTAAGTTTTTTTTTATCAACGGAAGTCAAGATAAGAAATATATTAAAAATAATAATTAATTGTAAAATTTAAAAGCACTTTGTGTGATTTTTTCCTCAAACATCATGATAATGAAATAAAAATACATTTAAAAATTCATTAAAAAATAAAAAAAAAATGTTTTTTATTTAAAAAAAATTTTTTTTTCAGGATTTTTTCATGTTGAAAATTTTTTTAATTTTTTTTTATTTCATACCTAAACGTTTTTTACTTTATAATTTTTTTTTTAATTTCCATAATTAATTTTTATTTCAGAAAAATTAATAAATTTTTTAAATTGTTTATTTTATTATTTTGAAAAAAATTCATAAAATAATTGATAAAAAATTATTTTTATGTATATTTTATAGTACAAATTAATTTAAATTATAAATTGATTTTTCCTTAATTTGAAAAAAATAATAAATAATTTTCCTTAAATTTATTGATTTTTTTATTCAATAAACAAAAAATTAATTTTTTATTACATTTTTTATATGGATAAATTTTTTGAAAATTTAATTATTTAATTTTTATTTGAGAATTTTTTTTACTTTTTTTATTCATTATTATTAAATTATTTTCAAAAAAAAAATTAATAATAGAAAATATAAATTAATTTGATTTGTTAATTTTTTTATTGGTAAAAATTCTAAATTATTTATTATTATTATTATTATTTCAAATCAAAAATTTTTAAATTTTATTACACCCATTCAGTTCAGAAGAAAAATTTTTAAATTTGAAAAATTTTTTAAAAATCAACCAGAAAATTTTTGTTATGAATTTTTCATGTTTTTTTTCTTTGATTTTTTTTAAATGCATAACAATTATTTAATTTTTTTATTTATTTTTTAATTTAATTATTTTTAAATTCTTTTAATTCAATTCTTTATTTAATTTTTAAATTTTATTTAATTGTTAATTAAAATTATTAAGCATTATTATTTTTTAAATTAAGATAAACATGACACTAAATGTTAAAAAAATAATACATGATAATTAAAATAAAATTATTTCAGTTAAAATTTCAATTATTAAATTTTAAATTGTTAATTAAATAAATTATTATTTTTTAATTTAAAATTAAATTTTTTTTAAAATATTTAAAAAAAAATTAATTTTTTCAAATTATTTATTTTTAATAAAAATTATTTTTTTAAAAAAATAAACTATATTTAGTGAAAAAATTAATTTTTCAACTACAAAAGTATTTTTTAATTCAGAAAAGAAAATTGAAAAAACAAAATAAAATTTCGAAATTGAAGGCATTAAAAATTACTCACCATAAATCTTAATTATTTTTTTAATTCAACGTAGAAAAAAGACAAAAAAAAATTATTTAAGTTTGACATACAAAATAATTTATTTTTTATTTTCATCCGTTTGTTCAAAATTAAGTTTAACAATTTTTTTTTCATTTATTTTTTTTTTAATTATTATTTTTTTTTTCTTACTCTTCTAAGCATCTGAATGGAGTTCTCAATGTTTTACTATATAAATATAGTTTATATAATAAAAAAATAATATAAACGTAAACAAAAATAAAAAGGACAAAAGCTCGGACCGATTAAAAGCAGCGCATTACACACACGTTTTTAGCATCCGTTTTTATTTATTTCATTTATTCATCATATTTTTTTATTTATTTACAAAATTACATGACTAAACTCGATATAAACTTTAATATATCATTAATTTTTATTTATTTATTTTTATTATTTTTTAATGAATCATTCTTCCTCATTTATCAACTAGAATAATTGCACTTTATCTAATAGAAAATTAAAAATTTTACGACAAAAATATTTTTTTTTTTAATAAAAAGGCGAATTTTTTTGAATGTTTTTTTTTAACTTAAGTCTCTTTCTTACACATTTAATGTTTTTTGTTAAAGTTTTTTTTCTTTAAATATACAAAATATTATTAGTTGTAAATCTAACTAACTACCAACTAGAACGACTTATTTTTTATTTTTTTCTATTGATTTTTAATAATAAATATTTTTTTTTCTGAATTTCATAATAATTATTGCTCAGTTAATAGTTCTCAGTTGAAAAAATGGAGCAAAAAAGTGGAAAACAATTTTTTTTACGGAATTTGAATTAAAAAATATTGCTTTATGACTCAATTTTTTTTACATAAATTATTTTTTTAAAAAATATGCAAAATTACCCCTTTTCCGTATATAAAGTCATAAATTGAATATTTTTATATTTTTTATACATTTATATAATTTTTAGCAAAATTGAGTCAAAATATTTTTTTTAGAAGTATTTTGTGTGGAGGACAAAAAAATATTTTTTTTATCACAACATCTGACGATTTAATGTTTGATTGTATTTTTTTTAAATATTTAGACTTCCTATTTAAAAAAAAAGAAAAGAAACCCAGAAAATGAACTTTTTTTTTAATAACAAGTACTTTACAAGTAAATATTGATTCATATTTGGTGGTAAGTGTTTCCTGTTGATTAATTTTTTTTTTCTAAATATTTTTTTTTTATTTTTTTAAACATCATATAAAGCAAAAAAGAGACGGATAATAATAACAAAAAAAAAATCAGTACGAATTTGGCTTTTCATTTATTTATTTTATTTTTATTTTAAAAAATAATAATTTTTTTTTCGTTTTGCAGACTTAATTCGTAAGTAATTTATTTATTTATTTATAAACAACAGAAAATATTTCAGCATGAGTTGGAACTTAACTTAATAATTAAAAAAATCCCCATTTTTATTATTTTTAATATAAAAAAAATCATTAAATAAAATAAAAAATTAATTAATAAAAAAATAATTGGAAAAATATTTACAAAAAAATAAAAATTGTTTTAAATTATAAAAAAATTGTATTTCATGATGTTTTCTCTGAATGAACTTCCCTCCCTTAATAAATTTAATTTTTAATGAAATATTCACATTTCTAGTTACTTTACATTTTTTTGTTAATTAAAATATCTAGAACTGTTCGATGTACGGTTTCACTATTTTTTTTTTAAATTTTCTGTTCAATTTATTCTATTTTTTTGTTAGTACACACGACACAATTTGAAAAATTTAATTGTAAGGTGTAGCAGTTCTTTGTACCTATTCATCATTATTTTTATGCTTTTTTCCTTCATACGTATTTTAATTTAAATTGATTGATTGTTCATTGATTTTTTTACTTTTTTATCCACAAAACACTTTTTTTTTGTTACCCTATATAATATTTTTTTTTCTTTATATAAGTTACACAGTGCTGCTAATATTTATAATAATAATCAATCTTAACATAATTTTTTTTTCGTTTTTCTGCCTTATTTATAACTATTATTGTTGTTGTTGGTTGTTCGACAATCCCGCTTTCCTCACTTGACCTTTCGTTGTGTCAGTTCGGCAGGTACATCACCCTTGACGTAGTAGTCGGACGCCTTGTTGTGCCCATTTTGCGTGATGTGTCCGTTCTTTTGCTCGTTGACGTTCTGATCCGGGAAGCATGACGACTTGTGCATACCGTTTGTGAGATTTTTCGAGTTCTATAAAAAAATTTAAAAAATATTAATAAAATTTTATTTTAATTAAATTTAAATAAATATGATGGAGATGCCAGGTAATAAAATAAAAAAAAATAATAAATAGAAAGTAAAATAAAAATTTATTTAAAAAAAATGCCGAAATATGTGAGATAATAAAAAAAATAATAATTAAAAAAAATATTTGTTACGTAAGTCGAGATCAAACAAAAAACAAAAAAAAAAAGATTAGGGTTAAATTTCTGATTATTATTAAAATAATTTTTTTTAATTGAAACCGATACTGGATTTAAACGTTGACGATTGACATACTTTTGGCAATGTTTTTTTTTGCTGTTTGTTTGATTAAATATTATGCAGTGTTCGATATTTAATTGTTTGTTCGTTTTTTTTTGTTGTTATTGACTTATTAAGGCAAGCAAGTGTTTTCAACTTGAGTTACTATTTATTAAAGTAATTTCATGTAATTTATTTTTTTAAATTATTTTTAATTATTTTTAATTTTTTTTTTTTAATTTAAAATATTGTAATTTAAAATATTTTTTTTCGTTCATAAATTTAAAAATTATTCTAATTTTTCAAAATTATTATAATAAATAAATTATAATAAAAAATTAATAATAAAATTTTAATTTTTTTCTATTATGATTTTTTTTTAATTTTTATTTTAAATAAAATAAAATATTTTTTCTTGTTAAAATCTTAATTTTATATTTTTTTAAAAATATTATTCAAAAGAAAATTAAAAATAAATAAAAAAATCATCTATTTTAAACTGAAATAAAAATTTAAATATAATTAAATTAAATCAATCGTTAAAGATATAAAAATTAAATAAAATAAAATTTAATTTTTTTTTTTAAAAAAAAAATTAATAAAATTTTAAAATAAAAAATAATTATTATTAATTTTTGAATTTTTTAACCAAATTTAAAAAAAAATATTTTAAATCAATTTTTTAAATATGTAAAAATAATATTTTATGAATAACATACATATTTAATATCTTTTTAAAATTATTTAATTTTAATTTAAATATTTGTTAGAATTTCATAAAAAAATATTTTGTGTTAAAATATACCCAAATTTTATAATTTTTGAAAAATATTTTTTAAATGAAAATAAAAAAATAATTCTGACAATTTTTTTTTAAAGAATTAAAATTTAATTTTTAAATTAAAATTTTTAAAATTTATCAATAAAGTTAAAAATTTTTAAATTACGTAAATTAATTTTGATAGAAATAAAAAAATAATTTTTATTAATTATTTTTTAACTATTAAAATTTTAAAAAATGTGAATAAATATTTTTTTAAATTTTTAATAATTTAACTTAAAAATGATTTCAAACAAATTAAAAATTCAATAAAATTAATAAAAAATAATTTTATGTAAAATTAATAAATTTCTACAAAAATTCCCATTAAAAATTTATTGCCCGCCCTTTTTCCAAAAATTCCCTTCAAGTTGAATGTCATTGCCACCTGCATGCATGTAACACCAAACAGGTGTCGACTTACATTTAAAAAAAAACGCAAACAACGAACCCACACGAACACTATGAATCCAGTTGCACGCATAAATGAATGAATTAAGGGACTTGTTTTAAACAATTGCTCACAAATTTCAGTCAAAAAAATCAGTGAAAGTGAGATTTATTTGAAATTAAAATTTGTTGTATAATATTTTTATTTACGAGAGTAAAAAAGAGTTACAAGGGAGTCTTATTTAATGGTCATGATAATGAAAAAAATAAATAAATAAAAATTTAGGGTTTTGGAATGCGTTTCGTTCGTTCGTTTTTTTTTTATTTTTGTGAAGAAAGTTGAGTCATAAGTGTTAAAAAAATTTTAATGAATGAATGATACGCATTGTTTATTCATTTTATGACATTTATGGTTTGTTTGTGTGTTGTGTTGTGAATATACAAAACGAAAAAAAAAATAAAAAAAAAATCTGGGTCAGAGTGCTTGATACTAAATACTTTTCGCATTAACTTGCTACATCGATGCATGTCTTGAATAAAATTCGCTCTGTGTGCAGTACGGGGAAATATTATTTGAAGGTCGATTGTAGCAGCATTTTTCTAGAATTTGCTTTTTTTTCATGCCGCGCGTTTTTTTTACAAATTGTTTGGATAAATGCATGTTTGATGACGTTAAAATTTTTTACTTTAGAATTTTTTACTGAGAAAAATAGCAGATAATGTTTAATTATATTTTACGAGAGAACACGAGATCTTATGCAATGCTTTTGTATAATTCTTGACAACATCAACAACATGAATGAAGTTCTGAAAACAATTGAGCGGGAACAATATGGAAAAATGTTTCACATTACAAAGTAGGTTTTTAGGTAGAAACAAAATTTTTAAAATTAATATTAATTAAAAATCTTGTAATTTTAATTTTTTTATGTTTGAATTAGCAAAAAGCGATTTTCAAATTTTTTAACTGTCAATTTTTTGAACTGACTTTTTCAAATTTTTACTCAAAATAGGCAATTTTTCAATAATTTTTAATTTTTTCAATAAATTTAAATTTTTTAAATACATTTTAATTTTTTAAAAGTGAAAATTATTTTTTTTTTCTCGGAAATGATGAAAATTCCTTTGAAAAAATTTTAAACGGTTGATTTGAATTGACATATTATTATTATTATTGACAATGAAAAATTATTTTTAAAATTATTAATTTTTTTTTTTTTAATTTCTTTTACAAAAAAATTAAATTGTGAATTAAATGAAATTTTTGAATTAGCAATAATGCGATTTTCAAATTTTTCAACTGTCAATTTTTGAATTGACATATTTACGAATTTTTGATGAAAACAAGTAATTTTTAAACAAATTTTGAATTTTTTAAATAAATTTAAAATTTTTTAATTGAAAATTTTTTTTTAAAAAAAATTTTAATAAATTTTTAACGGTTAATTTTTGAATATCAAAAATTTTTAAAATTTTTTTAAAAACTTATTAATTTTTTTAAATTTTTAAAATTTTTCTCCTTATTAAAAATTCTAAATAATTGGGATGAAAATTATTGAATTAGCAGAAATGCAATTCACAAATTTTTTAAATGTCAACTTTTGAATTGACATTTCCCTTATTTTTTTATTTATTAAAATCTTATTCTGATGAAAAAAAATTGAAAATTTTAATAAATTCCTTTTGAAATATGAAACATTTTTCCCGATTGCCCTCGCCTTTTATATGAAACACAACAAAAAAAAATAATAAAAGAAAATTTGAATTTTTTATTTACATTCTGTCCAGATGCTGCGACATTCGTTCCATTTCGTAATGATTTTTGGTGTTCAAGGTACGCAAGCTATAAAAAGTTGGAAGTTAATTAGGGTAACGGGTGAGAAGTTTATAAATGTCCGTCAATGACTGCTTGCTTATTTCGTGTTTATTTTCTGTTCTTATTAATTTTATTAATTGAGACAATTCGATTTTGAGTCTTTTATGTGTGTTATGAGCCATCACCAAGTAAGGGAGAAGAAATTTTGATAAAAATTTTGAAGGGTACGGGAAAAAATAAGCAACCTCAAGCCATGGATGAAACAAAAAATAAAAAAAGTAAATTTTGAGGGAAGGGGAAAAAAAGATTTTTTAAGCGAAATACTTACTCTCTTTTTGTAGGTTTCTTTGTAGAATTCGTTGAACAAGAAGAAGAACATGACGGCGTGCATGCCAATCCACCAAACAAATGCACGGGGATAGTTGCAGTCGATGAAGAGAAGTTGGAAAGCGTGGAGCATGATCAAAATGAATTGCACCTAAAATATTAAAAAAATAATTTTTGGTCAGTAAATGGATTTTTTCATTAAAAAATTATTTTTTTTTATGTTTTAGTTGAGAATCTTACCATTTGCAATGATGTCAAATACTTTTTCCACCATAAATACTTTTGGAATTGGGGACCCATGGCAGCGAATAGATAATAACTATACATAACAATGTGTACAAATGTGTTCAAGAGACCGAAGAATGTGCTGTGACCGCCTATTTAATTATAAAAAAAATTAAATATTTATTATTTATTTAAAAAAATTAATTTTTTAAATATTTTTTTTTTTGAAATTTATTTTTTATTTAATTCATTTTTTAAATAAATTTTAATATTTATTTATTTTGTAATAATTTTTAATTTTTTTTTATATTTAAAAATTTTTTTTATTTATTTCATTTAAGTAATTTTTTTAAATTATTAATTTTTTAATATTTTTTTCTCAATTCAAAAAATATAAAAAAATGTTTTAATTTATTTTTTATTATTTTTAATTAATTAAAATTAAATTTAAAAAAAATATCAAAATTTTAATTTATTTTTTAATTTGATATTTGATTGAAAAATCAAAATTAAAAAAAAATTATTTTTTTAAAAAATTTATTTTAAATTAATTAATTTTAAAAATTAAAATTAAAAATTTGAAAATTTTTTTTTTCAATAAATTAAAATAAAATCTTAATTTTCAGAAATTTATTTTAATAAAAAAAAAATTAAAAATTTTTTTTAAAATTTTTTTTTAAAATACTAACCTGGGGTGAATTTAACTCCAAACCATACGGACATTGGCATGCATCCGTGATGAATGACGTGAAGTGTCGATACCTGACTTGTCTTTTTCCGCATAACGAAGAAAATCTATTTAAAAAAAAGAACAAAACCATGAAATTTCGGGTAAAATTTCTCATTAAACCAAAAAAAAAAATGTAAACGAAACACTCAAATTGGAATAAAGCACGAACGAATTCATTACATAAAAAAAGATCAAATATACATTACACGTAACACGCCTATCATTAGCATCATTTCATTACATATCGCACACATGGGTTTTTCGGTTTACTTTTTTTTGTATTTTTACTTTTTTTATGACATGACGCGAAATCGAAATTAATTTTTTTTACACTTGATTACTAATTAACATGTGGTGTCCTATTATTGTATGAAAAAAAAAATTTTTTTTTCGGTGTTATCGAATGTGTTGTGCTTTTGACACAGAGCAAAGTCTGCGAATTGGGCAATTTTTGTCATAAATATTTTTTCGTGGTTTAACTGTTACCATTACCAAATGTTGACTTTCTAAATTATTATTATTTGGTAAAAAGTCGTTAAATGATGTGTTAGAAATGGATTTGTGACAATTTTTGATTTTTCTTATTTTATTTAAAATTTTGGATATAAAATTTATTATTAATTTTAATTAAATTTTTTATTTATTAATTTTAATTTTTTTAAATTTTTTTTATTTAAAATTTATTTATTAAATTAAAATATTTTTTTTTTAATTTTTATAATTTGTTAATTTAAGTGAATTTCATTTTTTAAATAATATATTTTATTATCTAAACGAAAATTGTTAAAATAAATTATTTAACTTCAAAAGTAAGTTAATTATTTTAAATTTTATAATTAATTATTTTTTTTTTAATTTTAATTATTTAAAATAAAATTAATAATGGCTCATTAATTTAATAAATAATTTAATCAAATATTTAAAATAAATTATTTTTTATTAATTTTTTTTTAAATTTTAATTAAATTTTTTAAATAGATTTTTTTTAAATATTATTTTTTATTTTAAATTAAAATTTAAAGAATAAAATTAAATTAATTAAATAACTAATTACTTCATCAATAATTCAAATTAAAAAATAAATAATATTAAAAAAAAATCTATTTAAAAAAATATAATTAAAAATTCTAAAAAAAATTCTAAAAAAAATTAAAACCTGTCATAAAATAAAAAATAATCGAGAAATTTCAGACAATTTCTTTTCACAAAATTGACATTTTAATTTCCAAACCGAACCATTTAGATGTCATGAAAAACCACAACAACAATGTAACTTATTTTTATACTTTAATAGCCTTCACCTGAACTTCCTCATTTAAACGTTCACCTTTTTATGACAACAAATATCGTAAAATAGTTAGCCATCAAATGTTGCTGCACGCGACCAACCGAACATTGATAACTATTAAATTTATGGATTAATTGCTCGCCGTGTGTTTGATAACGACAAACAACTTTGTCTCGTCTTTGAAAAAAAATCTGAAAAACAAAAAATTCCTCGTCTTCGTAAATCGCATCGTGACATGTAAATTATAGACCTCTGGTAGTTTATTTACGTAATTTACAATAAAAAACAGGTACAATTACACTCCATTATATCGATTCTCACACACATGAAAAAAAAAATTTTGTGATCGCCGAATGATGAGTTTGCGTTTTTTTTTGTCGTGTTTGTCGTAGAATTGCTCAACTTTGAAAAAAAAAATGTCTGATTTTTTTTTCTTGTTTGAATTGTTGTACTGATATTTGCACAGCGTAACCTTGTGAATTCTATTACTTTTGTATTGGTGCTATTATCAGGCATGTTTGATGATCATCCATAACTCATAATAAATAGTCATAAAAATGCACGTGAGTGATTTCCTCTATTTGCTCATCTAATATTAACAATGCAGCACAACACAAAAATTCTTCCGAGACAATTAAATTGTTGTTGTCAAGAAAATCGATTTATTGAACGATTAATGTTTCTTTTTGACGATTTGAGTGTTTCGTTACATTTTTTTATATAAAAGAAAGAAGGTTAACGTGTTATTTTTGTAAAAAATTATTTATTTTTTTTAATTGTGCATTGGGATATTTTTTTTTATTAAAAAAATTCTTAAATAAATTAAATATTAAAATTATATTTTTTTTTATTTTTTTTTAATTTTAATTAATATTTAAATTTATTAATTTTTAATAAAATTTTGCTAAATTTTTTAAATCCCAATGCACAATTCATTATTTTTAATTTTTTTATTATTTTAAATAAATTGTGCATTGGGGCAAAAAATTTCTTTTTATAAAAAAATCTTTAAAAAATTAAAGAAATAAAAAAATAAATTAAATTAATTAATTTACTTAATTTTTAATTAATTGAATTTTTTTAGTTAATGAAATTTTTAAATTTAAAAAAAAATATTTTTTTATTTTTAAAATCCCAATGCACAATTTTTTTTTTATTCTTTTTTTAAAACGTGCACAGGGAAAAATTCTAAAAAATAAAATAAATTAAAATTAATTATTTAATATATTTTTCGTTTGATTTAATTAAATTTTAAATTAATATTGAATTTTTTAACCCCGATGCACAATTTAAAATTTTTTTTATTAATTTTTTAAATTACAAAATAACACGTTTGCCCTTTAATAATAAAAGAAAGAAAAAAATAAAATTAATATACTTACTGTGTCGAAGAACTCAGTGAATTTCGAGAAGTAATACCACCAGCAAGCGTGCACCATCTAAAGTTCAAACAAAAAGAACCAACAAAAAATGAAGAGAAAAAAATATTTATTAGAAAAGTTTATAAAATATTCTTCTTTTATCACAAAATAAAATTCAATAATAAAAAAATAGGAAATAAATAGTTTGAAAATGGCAAAAAATCTTGAAAATTTTTCATGCGAACAATTTAATAAAAAAAAAATTTAAATAATTTTAACAAAAAAAAAAAAAAAATGTTGACATGCCAATTTCAATCTACCATTCGACTGTTAATAAATTTTTATATAAAAAAAATAGCTTAATAACGTAAAAATTTCGTTTGCGCTCTCTCGAAAGAAAAAATCCAGCTGTTAAAATGGCGAAGCTAAAAAAATGCTGGGTATGGAAAAAATAATAAAAATAAACATGGATGCAAAACAAAAAAATATTTGAAACTTCACGGGTTAGTTATTGATTAATTTTTATTTACAGCAAAAAATTTTCGCGATTTTTTTTTAATTAATAAAAATAAATTATTAATTAATTAAATTAATTTTTAATAAAAAAATAATTAAAAATAAAATATTTACAAATTAAATTTTAATCCTTTCAAAAAAATAAATAAATAAACAAAAAAATAAATAAAAATAATAATTTATATAATAAATTATTTTTTTGATTAAAAAAATAAAACAATAAAAAAATAATTATTTAAAAAAATTCTCATAATTTAATTTAAATAATTATTTATTTATTTTATTATTAAAAGAAATATAAATCTTTTAAATAATAAAATAAAATAATTATGAGAATTTTTTAAAAATAATAATTATTTTTTTATTGTTTATGAAAGTAGGTCAAATATTTCTAACGTTAAAAAAAAATAAAACAATAAAAAAATTTGAAAGGATTAAAATTTTTATTAATTAATAAAAAAATTAATATTTACAAATAATGTTATTAAAATAAAACACACATAAAAACGCACATAAAATAAATCATTAGTTAATAACTATCTACTTATAAAAAAACTAAGGTTAATGATCTACAACTACAAACATCATAAAATTAAACGAGAAACAATATTTACAAGCAACAGAGGAAAAAATAATAAGAAAATTAAGCAATAAAGCCCAAAAAGACAAAAAACAACACAAGAAGGAATTTGGAAGGAAACGAGAAACAGAAAAATAAAATTTTAAAGGAGGTTAAAGAGGAGCTAACTAATAAAAGTTAAAAAAAAAATAATTTCCGAGCAATTTTTTGTCTTAATTAATTATTCAGGAAATCAGCGATTTTTCGTTGTTTTTGTATGAAACCTACCCTCAATGTTTTAGGGTGATTACTATAATCAACTGGTTGACATCGATAACTATAACGGCCGGTTAACCAACCGGAAGTTCCTATCTGGAATACAATAATACAAATAATTGTAGATTTTTTTTTGTTTTTTATTTTTTTTGTACGAAGAACCACTTTGTGTAAAAATTTTTGAATTATTAAAAGAAAAAGATTTTTTTGTGTAAGAATTTTTTTTTTGTAAAATTTTTAAATAAAAAAAAAATAAAATAAAAAAATGGGTGCAAAGAAATTGTGTTGATTTTTGGTAAAAAATAATAAAAAAATTCAATAAAAAAAAAGAATGTCATGATCATCGAAGATCTTTGTCCAACATCCAAGGCGATATATTTAAACAACATGTGACAACAACAAGAGAGACACAAAACAAACATCTTCTTCGTCGTGATATCGTCATGTGTGCGTTTCGATTTTTTTTTTCATATATACTAAAACTCATGAAGGACAATACCAAAAAAAAAAAATTTTTTTTTTCTTAAAATTGAGACGCAAAGTACTTGATATATGTGCGAGTCAATAACATCTTCACCTTGATATTTTGTTAAAAAAAAAAATTATGCAACTTGAAACTTGTTTAACAATTTTATCAAAGTTTGATGATTTCATCCGGATTTTTGCTTCGTTATTCGGAAGTTTGTATTTTTTTGCGACGAAAACTTAAATTTATTTAAAAAGAAAAAAAATATTAATAATAAAAAAAAACAATTAAAATAATTGCCTAGGTCAATGCTAGGTTTTTTTTTGTTTAATTTTTTTAAACCATTTTATTTTAATTAATTTTTAATAATTAACCTAATTAATTTTTTTAAAAATAAAAAAAAATATTTTTTTTTAATTTTAATTTTTTTTTCAACTAAAGCACTAAAAATTAATTAATTAAAGCAATTATTATGTATATAATTAAATTATATATTATTATTATTATATTATATTACGTGTATAAAAAACTAAAAAAAAAATAAAAGCAGAGTCTCAGGTTACGCAATATTGGTAATTTATCTAAAAACTCTACTTTACAGCAAAAATGTGTCAAAAAAAAAATTTAAATATTTTACAAAGAAATTGAAAGTATTAAAAAAGCATATATAAGTGTTGTATTGTATATTATATATGTTTGTATGTTGTTTACTAAAATGTATGTTAAACAAGTGTAACAATGTAAAATTAATACAAATCGCTTAGATATCGTTTTGTGGATATTTTGTGTGATTTGTCTGTTTTTGTAATTAATTTTTTTTTTGTTTCCATGAAAATTCACCTTTTTTATTTTTTTTTTGTGTAGAAGCTTCAATAAACCGATGAAGTTTTTTTTTCTAATTTATTTCTGTATCTTTGGGGATTTCGAGAGCACGCGATGATTTTTTTTGTTCGAAATTGTAATTTTTTTTGTGTATTTTTGTGTGAAACTTACTCTCATCGGTCTACCATAATTTTCATGTTCGACTGGTTGGCATCTGAAACTATAGGCGTTCCACCAACCTCCCATTAAACACTAAATAATAACAATAAATAAATTATAAAAGTGTGTAAAGATGAGCAAAATCTATTAAAATTACGAGCCCACGCCTTTTTTGCGTTCAAAAAAGCGTTCAATCGACGTACCAAAAATTATTTAACTAAAAAAGAGAAAATCGACAAGCGATCTAGGTCATGGTCAATGGCTAATTTGTCTCAAGTATTAAAATAAAAATTATTACAAAGTCAGGTGATAATTTTTTTCTGCGTGTAAAATGGAGGTGTCTGGTTGTTAACGCAACGGGTCAATGAATTCTCCTCTTTGCATGATGACCATTGAGTAAAGTTCGTACTTGAACCCAAAAAATAAAAGAAAAAACTTCCTTGGTCACGTAATCAAAAAAAAGGAAAAAAAATACAGAACGAGAAACATCCTTGATGGTCGATCTCTTGCACTATTATTCACGTGAGATCAGAAAAAAAGGAAAATGTGTTAATTTTTGCAGCATAATAAACTGAAAGGAATTTAAAAACGCCATCAAGGGCAACTTAAACTTGAAAGAAGTGAAAGGAAATATTTGTCCCGTCGTCATGAGAGAGACAATAATAATCGATTTTGACATTGCAAGAGGTGTTTATTATCAGCAATTTTATTTTTTTTTAGTTTTAGGAGAAAAAAGGAAACAAAATGCGTGAAAGTCGAATTAATTGTTGATAAATTGTTGTTGTCGATGGCTTCGTCGGAAACGTCAAAGTAAGTAAAAATAATTTTTTTTCTTTGTAAAAGGAGGAAAATTAAGTTTTTGTGTTTGTGTTGAAATAAAAGACAAAATAAGGAGAGACAATTGGTGTACAGGTGTGTGGCTTTTTTGTAAGGGAATAATTTTTTGATTAATTATTTTATTTGCTGAAGTTCAAGAACTTTTTTTGACAATTAAAAATTATTAGTTTTTTTTAATTTTTATTTAAAATTATTTAATTTTTAATCATTTTAAAATTCTATTTTATTTAAAAAAAAATATACGAAAAAAAATTTAAAATAATTTTTTAATTATTGAATTTTTAATTTGAGAATTTTTTTAAAAATTAATTGTATTTTTTTAATAATTTTAATTTTTTTTTTAATTATTATTTTTGTCTATTATTTTAATTAGAAATTTTTATTTTATTCTAAATATTTTTTATTTATTTTTTTTTTTGTTTAATAGAATTGATTAAAAATTTAAAAATTAAGTACTTTTTGAATTTTAAAAATTTGATTTATTTAAATAAAAAAATAATTTTTAAATAATAAAATTTTTTACAATATAATTAAAATAAATCACATTTGAAAAATACTTAATTTTTAAATTTTTAATGAATTCTATTAAAAAAAAAATTAAATAAAAAAAAAATATTTAGAATATTAATTAATTTAGTTATTATTTTTTTAAATTTTTAAACGCATTAAAATTATTTTTTTATTTTATTTAGAAAAAAAAAATAAATTAAATTAATTAATAAAATAAAATAATAAATAAAAAAATCAAATAATTAAATAAATAAAATATACTAAAAAATTAAAATATAAAAAATTGAAAGTTATAAAAAAAATTATTTTAAAAATTTTTCGCAATTTTTTTTAACTGTCAAAATAATTTCATGAACTTCAGCTTTAAAATTATTTTTTTTAAAATGAAAATTTTCCAACTTACCTCATAAAATAACCATGAACTAAAGACAACTTGGAGGAAATTATAAACTATTAATGTGTTTTTTAGCTGGAATGGCTTTCGATTTTCCATAAGTCGAGGGCCCAATACCTACAAAATACAAAAAAAAAAGTTAATAATGATGATGCATTTAGCGTGCATTAAAAACGTTACAAAAAATTAACTAATAACGAAAACAACACTAAATAGCTAATGAAATGGAAAGTAAGTCGTCACATAATCAATTATCATCATTATTTTTTTTTTCGTTTTCTTTCTTATATCATATCATAACGCGCGATAACGAAAAGAAAGCAAAAGGGCTCGAATTCCACAAAAAAAGTATAGAAAAATGCACCGCTAAGCATTTTTCTTTAAAGTTTAATCGGCATTTATTTATTTATTTATACAAAAAAAAAAAAATAATAAACTGGTTTTAAATTTTATTGAATCATCATATCATCGCTCGTTCGATAACTGACCGACTCGAGATTATCGGACAACAAAACTCGCTTTGCCTACAATTTTTTTTTCCATTTTTTATTTTAAATGCAAGTAAATTTTGTGGTTTGCCTTGACAATGCATTCATTAATAAAGTGAGTATAAAATGTAGGCACCTTACAATTAATCATTCGGCATGAGCGAAAAAAAACACGCGCGCGTTGGATGAAAAATTCTTAACTGAGACAAATAAAAAGTAGAGAAAAAATCTAGGTTTGCGCTACTTGTCGCTTTCTGCGTGAATACCCAGATAACGCTCGACATTGAACTAGCAGTTAGAATTAATTTACTAAATTCTAAGTAATTAATATAATTTTTTTTTATCTAGTTTACGGTCAAGGTAGACAATTTGTCCATTCAATTAGCGAAATAACTGTAAAAAAGTGAAACATTGGAAAAATACAACGAAAAAAAAATGACTTACTTTAACAATATATACATAGGTTAAGCAGATCGCTAATGTGGGGAATGGTGACGACATTAATGGCCAGTCTTTGGTTCGGGGATCTGAAAAAAAGATGGAAATGAAATGTTTTTAATAGAATTTCTTGTTATTTGTGCGGAAGTTGAACAGTTGAGTAAATTTTGTGAAAGGGCAGAAGCGTAACGTTGAAAGGGCAACATATGGGCAATGGGTGCCCATTTTTTAATTATTTAGATTGAATTGGATAAATTTGTGTTCAAGAAATGTTTTTTTGCCCTTTCGTTGCCCATTTTTACCCATTTTGTCAAAATTTTATAAAGTTAGCTTCAAAAAATAAATTTGCCCTTTTATTGCCCTTTATACTCATTAGGGCAATATTTCTTAAATTTTGTTTCAAGAAAAGTATTTTTTCCCTTTTGTTGCCCATTTTTTACCTAATTGGGCAAAATTTCATAAATTCAGCTTTGAGAGAGTATTTTGGCCCTTTTGTTGCCCATTTTTTACCCATTTGGGAAATATTTTATAAACTTAGCTTTGAAAAAAGTATTTTTGCCCTTTTTTGCCCATTTTCTATCCATTTGGACAAGATATTTGAAATTTCGTGTCAAGAAAAGTATTTTTGCCCATTTGAACAAAAATTATTAAATTTAGCTTTGAGAAAAGTATTTTTGCCCTTTTCTTGCCCATTTTATACCCATTTGGGCGAAATTTTATAAATATAGCTTCAAGAAAATTAAAATTGCCCTTTTATTGCCCGTTATTCCCATTTGGGAAATATTTCACAAATTGTGTTTACAAAAAGAATATATGCCCTTTTGTTACCCATTTGGATAAAATTTCATTAAATTTAATTTCACGAAAAATGAATTTGCCCTTTAATTGCCCTTTTGTTGCCCATTTCGGATTAAAATTTACAATTTTTATGAAAATCCATTGCCCTTTTCTCAAGAAAGCCCTTTATCTACATTTCTGCATCTTTCGAAGAACATTCATGCGCATGGAAACGTGTCTCAGTTGTTTGCAAACAAAAGCCTTTTCAGAAAAGAAACAAATTGTTTAATAATGATATCGTGTCTCGATCTGAAGGTTAATCCAAGTAAGCAAGCAAGCACTTTATTGATGATGTTAAATTACTGTTTATTAAATAAAAAAAGTATCTTATTGAAAAATCATTCACTTGTTTCGAAAACTACTCAAAAGTCACAAATTATTTTGTTTTTTTAATGAAAAAATTAATAATTAATCTTTTAAAAAGTTTTTTTTTTCACAGCATTGGCAAACTGAAAGGTGAATTATTATTAAATGACCGTTAAATCAAAATATGTTGAAATATAAAATTAACACCAATAGCTGTGTGTGTAATAATAAAATGTGAGTTTTTTCGCAACAATTGCATTAAAAATTTTTTTCGAGCCAGCTTGAATAGATAATTAAGTGCAAAAATTTTATTATTTAATTATAGAGAAGTGAACCAATGTCGCTTGCCTTTAATCGGGCAGCGATTAGAAACCATCGAGAAGAATGTTGCTTAAGCGCTAAGGCATTGCAATGTCAAATCAATCGCGAGATTTTACCAGAAACGAAACAGGTTCTCTCTTTGGCACGAATGTAATAATTAATTTTATTTCCGATTTTTTAACGATTTTGCGTGAGACACGGTGTCATTGAATGTTTTTCTAGAAGCTGTTTTGCAACGTGTGAGACTTTTTTTTTCTTGCTTAATTGAGACAAGAAGTCGCGAGATCACTTACCTCCATATGTGTCCATATAATGGTGCATTCTGTCTATGTATTTCATGATTAAGGCCATTTTTGTGTGTTTTTGTTTTGTTTTATCCTACTTGATTAATTTTTTAGTAATTCTGAAAATAGAAAAAAATTAAAAAAAAATTAGAAAAATATTTTTTAAAATTTTTTAATAATTTTTTAAATAAATTTTGTAATTAAAAAAAGATAGAAAAAATTAAAAATAAATTTTACAAATTTTTGAATAATATTAAAAATTAAAAAAATCTTAAAATTTTTCATTTATTAAAAAAAAAAATAAAAAATTCCAAAAATTCTTAAATAATTTTAAAAATAAATATAAATTATTCAATTAATCCAAACCAAGCCAATCACTTTCATTTTCCATCAAATATTCAGTCAGAATCGATTGAAATTCTCCCCCGGAGGCAAAATTATTGTAATGAATAAAACAAATGTAAATGTGTGTCACTAATGATTCATTTACCTTTTAATTTATTAAATAAAACCCCGAACGACGACGCGTCGTGACCGTAGCACAAACATTTACAAAACAAACCAGCGCATCAACTCGCAGGCGGTATGGGGGCACGTTTTAATAATTCAACCTTACACACAGAAAAAGGTTCGGAAATCTCGTGAAAGAACATGTTGTCGCGACGCGAGCTTAGCAACGAGATTCATCCATTAAATGAAAAAAAAATGGGCAACACGAACCATTTCATTTGAATATTTAATTAATTTGATGGTCCTTTACATGAATTAAAGGTGAAAAGTCACTTGATTCTTATTTGTGGTTTTGACATGAAGGCTTGAAGGAAAAAAATATTTAAAAATATATAAGAAAATTTTTCATATATTTTTTTGTTAAAAAAATAAGAAAAAAATTTCAAGAATTTTTTTTTAATTTTAGAACATAATAATTTAATTTTAAAATAAATCTTTTAATTTTATTTTTTATTTTAATTTATTTTTTTATTTTAATTAATTTTTTTTTTATTTTTATTAATTTTTTTTAATTTTAATTATTATTTTTTTTTTTAATTTTTTTAAATTTTAATTTAAATTAAATATTTTTTTAAATTTTATAATTTTTTTAAAATTTTTAAAATTTTATTGAATGTTTATTAATTTTTATTCAAATTTTTAAATAATAGAATTATTTATTTTTTAAAATTATTTTTATTATTTATTAAAAAAAATGAACTGATTTTGCGTCAAATGCAAGTTTTTAATATAAAAAATAGTTTGTGAACTTTTTCATAATTTAAACAAAATATAACTGTGTTATTAGGTTGATTTTTCATAAATATTTATTTATTTTATTTTATTTTTTTTTTTTTTTTGAATATTTTCACGAAATTTATTTAAATAAACAAATAAAAATTTTAAATGAATATATTTAATCTTAATTCAGGAAATTATTATTTTTTATTTGTTTTCATTATTTATTTTAATTTTTATAAGATTTTAGTTAATTTATTTACTTAATTAAAATAATTTTTATTTTTATTTAATTTTAATTAAAATAATAAAATTATATTATTAAACAAAATATATTTATTTTCAATTTTTTTTTTAAATTTAAAATTTTTTTAAATAAAATTTAAAAAAATCAAATTAAATTAAAAATAAAAAAAATTGTCAAAGAAAAGAATTTTTTAAAATAAATTTCAATTAAAAAAATATTTTTTTTTCCCTTTAAACGCCTTCACAAATTCTCCACTCCTGTAAACGGACATCCGTTAAAATATTAATTCATCGCACAAAACAAAAGTTCAATGTAAAATTACAAAATAACTTAATTTTACACCAAAAATTCGCCATAAAATCCACAAATTTATTTCATTTTTGATATTAACATTTTTGACGCGTAAACCTCAATAATACCGCAATACATCTCTAAAAAGTGTGCCACACCTTTTTGTCCATTTTATCCATTTTTGTCCATTTTCGCTTGTATACGTTAAAATAATGCGTTGACAACACGAATTAAAATTTAGTCATTTTGTCGACATTTTGTCAAAAAAAAAATAATAATAATTCTAAGCAAAATTACAACATCAATTTCTCGTTAGTCGTCTCGACTGACGTACTTAATGGATTCTCGGCAACTCATTATTAGCTAATTAGGAGTCTTTTTTGCAAAAATTACAAACTAATCGAGTAATCAGTGACTTTTCGGAATTTCCGGATTTACGATAAAATTAAATACGAAAAAAAATTCAAAGTCAAGTCTCAATGAAAAAAAAAATAAATTAAATAAAAAAAATTGCAAGTTGAATAATTAAACTCGAGACACTCAAGCAATTATTTTACAAGACCGTGTAACGAAACTGTTTGAACAGTTAACTTCCGTGTAGAATATTAGTTTTGTTTTGGTAAACATTGGATGTTTTGTGTTTCGAGCACAATTTTTTTTTTATTTATTTCCAGCAGAATTTGTCCTTGAATTCGATTTTTCTCGCTTAAGATTTTTTTTTCTCGACCAAAATTCGAATGAAAAATATTTTCGAGACGGTAAAAAAGTTCAATAAACCTTTTATCGTGACATGTTTGTCGCCAACATTCAACAACGAAAAAAAAATAATTCTGATTATTATGTCAAATACCAGTAGAACACACAATGCGCCGCGTCACTTTTTTTTTCTTTACATGAATATGTATTGTTTTAGTTTTTGTGTTACAAAACATCGAATAAAATGGGCGACAAACTGTCTGCGCCCTATATGTGGAAAAATGAAATCGCATGCGATATTCCTGATGTTGACCGCGTTTCTTTTTTTTGCTGTGTTTTTTTCTTTTTTCAATGAAATGAAAAAAATGGGGGTGAATTACCTGCCGAGTTGAAGTCATTTGTTATTATCGTGATCAGTGATTTATGGGTAATCATAATTATTAATTTTTATTTGTTCAATGCACTGGAAAAAGGATATCTAAATGTCAATCAACATAACGAGGGATTGGCAACGCGAGTAGCAAGTGAGTTGGTTGAGACATGGCGGCTCCATTGAACAAGTTTTTTTTTTATTTAATTATTTTTTTTAACTTTTCATTTTATTTTTATTATTAATTTATCATTAATTTTTATTAAATAATTAATTGATTTTAAATGATTTTTATTTATTTAAATAATTTTTAAAAAAATAAAATTTTCAGTAAAAAATTATTTTTTTTAATTCACTGATATTTTTTAAATATTTTTTTCATATTCATTTAATTCTTTTAAAATTGAAAAATATGATAAAAAAAATATTTTAGAAAAAATCAATTATTTAAAATTATTTTATTAAAAAAATTAATATTTAAAAATAAAATTGTCTTAGATTTACTATTTTCTTTTTCTTTTAAGTTTTGAGAGATTTTAAGATTTTTCTGAATATTTATTCATTATTTTTTTTTACAATATTTATTTTATTTTATTATAGTTTTAATAATTTTTAATTTAATTTAATTTTTTTAAATTTAATAAATATTTAATTATTTCTTCATACAGATTTATTTTTATTAAAATTATTTTTTTTAAATTTTATAAATAATTTGCTCCTTTAAATAAACAAGAATTTTTCGATTTAAAAATTATAAATAATTTTAATATTTTTTAAATTCATAAATTAACAAAAAATAAAAAAAATATTTTGCTTAAAAACAATTATTAAAAAATTAATGAAAATTCAAAAAATTTATCAAAATTAAAAAATCTAAGATAAAAATTATTTTTTTTAAATAATAATTTATTTTTTTTAAATAATTAATTTTTTTCTAAAATAATTTTTTTTTAAATTTTAAAATAATTAAAATTTTAAATAAATATAAAAAAATTAAAAAAATTTGAATAGATTAAAAATAAATATTAATTTTTAACTGAAAATTTTATTTAATTTTTAAAATTATTTTAATAAATAAAAAAATAATTATTTTTTTAATTCAATTTTTAATTAATTTATAATTTTGATAATTTAACTATTTAAAAAATTTTCACAAAATTAATTAATTTTATAAATTATAAAAGCAAAAAAAAAAATTAAATATTATTTTTTTAATTTTTAATATTTTTTTTTATTTATAAATTTTTATCTTTTAATTAAATATTTAAACCTTTTTAATTTTTTTTTTATGAGTTTATGTTTTATTTTTATTTTTCACAACAATCAGCTAATTTTCAATAAAAATCCATTGAAATGCCTTTAAAAACCACAAAGCACCTCTTATACAAAAAATATTCCATTAAACTCTTAAACGACACAATTTCCTCTCAAAATTCATAAATTCTCGTCATTGTCTCCGCATTGCATTATTGCATGCACTTTGTGTGCATCGCCAACGTTCACAAAACTAATTGACACTAATTACTTAATAATTCTCTGCGAAAAATGACATGATACGACCCTTTATTATTTCGCTGTTGTTGTTTTGTTTACGAGACTTGACTTTTAACTTTTACTATTGTCAACATTTTTCTCACATAATTTACAAGAGTTGTGCGGTTGACAGTGACCTTCATCATTTAACATCGTTTTTTTTATCATTAAACAAAAAAAAAAAAAAAAAATTGACAAATTGATATTTTTTTTTGTTAAGCACAAATTTCTTTGTAATGCGAGACGCGACGACGACGACAATCGTCTTTTTTCTTCTCTCTCTGTCGAAATGTGCACATGTTGAATTTGTGTCTCTATTTTTTTTTTCAAAATTATGCAATAATTCGCATTTGCTCGACGACGAAGCTGTGTTGCCTGTCGTATGTCGGTCGCGAAAAATTGAAACAAAAATCAAATGTACTGGATTTTCGAGTCGCTCGTTGTGTGTCGAGCCGATGTTGATATAAATAATAAATTGTGCAATTTAACTGACTGCATGAATTTAAATTAGGAATTGTTGTAAATTTTTTCGTTATTTTTTTTTTATTTTTTATTTTCGGTCAAACTGACCTAATAAACATTTTTTTGCATTATTTTCGTTCGTCAGTGCACAAAGTTGTAAAAAAAGTAAGGTGTTTAAAAACGATACGAATCGAATTGGAGATTGAGTTGAGCAACGTGTGAGAGTGACACCACGGCATAAAACATGTAATGTAAATAATTTCTGTCTCTGATCAAACAGGCACATTCGTCAAACAATTACAACACTATTATTATCACATTGACTCCCCCTTTTTTGACGTTTTTTTTTGCTCTCTTAAATTTATTCAAATCAATCAATTATTTTTTTTTATTTCGTTAGATAATAAAAAAAATCACTTCACTCATAAATTTGGGTTTCATGTCAAAAATTTATTGCTAATTAATGGGTCACATTTTTTTTTATTTTTTTTTTACATACCTTTTTTTATTTATTTATTAATATTGCACTTTTTAATTTTTTTCACTTTTTTTTGTTGAGCAAATATTTTCGTTGATTTTTTTATTTTTTTAATAATTAATTTTTTTTCAGTCCATTAAAGTCCGTTTTATTAATTATTATTTTATTTTTGCATCCGGATATTTTATTTTAATTTATTTAAAATAAAAAAAAAATAAATAAATTTTTAGTTTAATAAATTTGCGCAGAGACAAATATTTTTCATAACTGAACACAACGAGAGCTAAAAGTCAACTGACTTACGACTGGCAATTGTCCCGCAATCATATGTTACCGGTTTCATATACTTCTACTACTACTCTCTTGGCCATGTAGTTAAAGCTCTGCTGTTTTCAGTTTTAAAATTGTGTGTATGAAGCGATTTTTAAGTTGGATGATTTAATATTCAATCTATAATATACACAAAAGTCTTTATCGTACACAATCGTTGAACAGGTATTTTTTTTAGTTTCGTACAAAAGTGAGTGAATATCGGATTGAGTGTATTTGCTACTAACACAGAAACACTGACGACAGCGACGACGATGATGACGGCGGAGAGTTGAATTTGTGCTAAATTGGCGTGCACCAAAGGTGTTCAAAATGCGGTCTAAGTTCAAAGAGCTCAGTTGGACTTTAGTTTTTGCAGTGTCATGAAATTTCTTGATGACTTGACTTGAAATGGTTTGAGAGGTTCTTAAAGAGTCACCTTGAAGGTACAAAGAAGTTACTTGAAGTTGAAGAAGAATAAGAAGAATTTGCGAGAAAATGTTCTTTTGAAGTGTTTAAGAAGTTTAAAAGTCAAACTTGTAATGCGGTACTGTTAACTCAATGGATTGTACAAGCGAATTTTATTCAAGTAGCTTCATGACAAGGAGGTTTTTACTCAGAAAGCATTTCTACGTGCCTCTTGGAGTCCTACAGATTGAAAAGGATTGATATTAATCCCTTTTTATCATTTTAGTTCTTTTAAGAAGAGAACTAAAAATGATCAAAAGGGATTCAAATAACATTCCAAGGCATTAAATTATCTCATATAATGTTAAATTGATCCATTGAGGGTTTAACTTAACTCTTAAGATGTTACTTAAACCGTTACCTTGTTACTCCTTTGAAGTTGATCATCAACAGCTTTCATAAATTAATCTCTTCAGGAGGTTATTTTAACTCCTTAAGTCTCTTAAGAAGTTAAATTAATCCCTTGAGAGGTAATTTTTTATTCCTTAAGAGGTTATTCTTATCCTTGATCTTCCGTCTTGAGCTTCACAAGTGATTAGAATAACCTCTTAAGGAATTGAAAAGTCTCTTAAGGGATCGATTTAATCTCCTTCGAAGTTGATCATCATCAACCTTCATTATTTTATAACTGCAGGAGGTTAATTTAACATCTTAAGAGGTTCATTTAATCCTTTAAGACTTAAAGTTTAAGTAGTAAAACTAATCCCTTGAGAAGTTAGTTTAATTCCTTTAAGAGGTTATTTTAATCCCTTGTGAAACTTAAGAAGAAAGATCAGAAGGGATTATAATAACCTCTCAAGGTGTTAAACTAACCTCTCAAGGGACTAAATTAACCTCTTAAGGTTTCAAATTAACATCTCAAGGTATTAAATTAACCTCTTAAAGGATTAAATGAATCTCTTGAGATGTTAAATTAACCTCCTGAAGGGTTTCATTTATGAAGGTTGTTGATGATCAACTCCAAAGAAGGTTAGATCGATCCCTTAAGAGGTTATATTAACAACTGAAGGGTTAGATTAGCCCCTTTTTGAATACAAGGGATTAAAATAACCCTTCAGAGGTTAAAATCAGTTCTGTAGGGAAGAACCTTAAGTAATTCTAAGCTTTGATTTTTTCGATTGTGAAGGATGGCTTCAAAAGAGGCTCATGTGCTTCATTTGAAGCCATCCTTCACAATCGAAAAGATCAATTCTATCTTCAAATGTTTACTTAACCCAAAAGTATTCAAGCTACAATCAACTTTAGGTATAGCTTGAAGACTTAAAGGATAAAATACGTGAGAAAATTAACTTTTTCAGATTGTTTCAATATCTTCAATGAGCTTAACATAACCTGTCATAAAAAATCTTTATGAAGACCTTAATATTGTCCCTTAATTGAATATTAATTAAATATACAAAAAAAAAAATAGATAACAAGTTTCATATCAGAAACCCATAATTCAATAACACGTTCTTATAAGAAGAGCAAAAAAAAAACTTCCAATAAGATCTACTAATCTCAGTAATTAAATTCAAATCATAAAAATATCACACGTTTGACCCATTGACCATCTCCAAACACCTCATTATTTGCATTCTATTATTTTTCTCACTGAAAACTTGTTTGCTCTACAATTCAAAACATTCGAAGACGTCATGATGACAAGAATTTTTTTTTGTTTTCAGCTAAAAAAAACGGATGTGTTTGCGTCAACTGTGTCCCACTTCAAGCGCAAAGTAGTTTGAAGATATTTTTAGCACGCAAAAAAAAACTAACTTCAAATTACTTTCCCGTATTTGACGTCATGACGACGCGATGCGAAGAACAAGAAGAAGAAGAAGTGTTGAACGTCAATGAGTGGTCAATGGGAGTGTTTTTATAAAGATGATACCGTTCCTTGAGAAGAAGTTTTTTGACGACTTTGACGATCGTTTCAAGTTCGAGTAAACAGTAAAATTTATGCTAATTTTTCGGACTCGAAGCATCTCGAAAAAAAAGCGAAGCAGATAAGAGTTTTTAATTGATAAAAAAAGGATGGAGTTGATGCAAATTTAATTCGTATAAAACAAAACTTTACCCTTGACTTTGAAAAGTCGCGACAAAAAGAAATTGAATGACTTGATTTTTTTTTTAATTTAAAATTTCAAATCGTTGAATTCTGAAATTCAAATATTTTTTTGGTTGCTTTTTAAGTCAATGTACTTTTAAAAAGTGTCTCGGTATGTAAATTATCCAACGAAAGGTTGAGTTTATGGTCAAAAATCGCACGTGAAAGAATATTGACCACAAAAAAAGACAGAAAAAAGTGTTAATTTGCGACGATTTTTCAATAAAAAATTTTTTTGTGAACACCTGTTGATTAAATTCACAAATTAAAAATTCTAGAAAGAAACCTGATTTCGGGAGAAACTCACGCGATTTTTTTGACAAAACTTGTTTTATTTTATTTTATTGCAGTTTTTATTTTTGTCAAATAACTTGAACTGACTCAAACTTTGGTTGGTCATGAAACGTGTGTGCGCGACGAAAAAAAGACGCTCTTCAAGGTTACTCCAAATATTTGATAGATAGTTACAACAAAAAAAAAATACAAACAAAGCTCATGAGAGATACACGCGAGTAACCATCCGTCGTAACTTATGCTAAAATTCATTGACAATAAAATCTTAATTAGACGGCGTGTACGTGAGATGTGTTCAGATCTCTTTGAACTCGTGTTTGTGGTAAGCATGGCATTTTCAGCTTCAGTGACGAGTAAATCGTAGCTTTTTTTTCAAGCAATTTACTCGGAGGAGAGGAGAAAAAATTGAAAATCATTACCACTCGAGTTGAAGGTTAATGAAACAAATTAAAAGTGGCTCGCGTTTACAATTATTTTATTACTTAACGAGAGGCGTAATTCTAATTTTATGATTTATGAGAGAATTTTTATTTTATTTTTTTTGATTAATTATTGACAATTATTTTAAAATTATGGTTTTTAATGAGTTTATATGTTTCTTGAAAATTTTATACGAAAATATTTTTTTCAAATTTATATTTAAATTTTATTTAAGATTTATTACACAAAAGTAAAAAAATTAAAAAAAGAATAATAAATTATTAAAAAAAATAAATCAAATTTAAATTCATTTTTTTTAATTATTGAATTATTAATTAATTTTAATTTAAATTTTTTAATAATTATTAATTTTTTGAAATTTATAAAACAATTTTTATTAATAATAAAAAAAACTAAATAAATAAAAATTTTAAAATATTTTATAAATGAAAAATTTTTCTTATAATTTAAAAAATTATAATTACAAATTAATAAATTATTCACAAATAAATTTTAAATAATTTATAAAAAAATTATTAATCAAATTTATAATTAAAAAAATAATAACTTTTTTAAATAAATAATTATCAGTAAAATTTACAAATTTTTTATTTTCAGAAAATTAATAAATCACAAATAATTAAAAATTTATCCAATAAATTTTAATTAATTTTTATTTTTTTTAATTGTTTTAATAAAAATTTAAATTAATTATTTTTTTTTTAATGTATTTAATTTAAAAAATTAAATTATTTTAAAAAATATTAATTTAATTAAAATTAATTTTTATTTCTTTAAAATTATTTTTAAAAAAATTAAACCTTTAAATTAATTATTTTTTAATTTATTAAATTTAATTTAAACAAAATTAATTTAACTTAATAAAATTTCTTTAAATTTTTCATTTTAAAAATAAAATTATTTAATCTCCGTTTCTTCTATAACTCATTTCTTCATTCCCGACACAACATAAATTCTACCTAGTTGATTATTTCTAAAAATAACTAATAAATAAATCAAGAAACATGATGACGTCAAAAGACACAAAAGTGCATTGTCATGGCAGGCAACAACTTCTTGTTTGTTTGTATACGCGCGCAAAAAAAAAGAATAAAAACCACAATCCGATCAAGATTATTGCAAGAAGAACGAGCATTTTAATGCATCGCAATTCCTGTGGTAATACTTTTATGACACACAAACTCGTCTATCTAGCAAATGTAACTAAGAACTAAACACGGGAAAAACCGAATCGCACTGGTTTTGATCGAACGCGGGAGCAATGTGTTGTTAAGTGTGCTAACATTCTCTCTGTGCAAAGAACGAAACTTCTGGAAATGGAAATTTTATTATTTTTATATTGACAAAAATTGAAAAATGACACAAACAAAAAATAACTCGAGGCAAACTTTAAGTTTAAATGAAAGAAAAAACAATTTCGTGTTTTTAATTATTTTAAAAATTTTATTGTTTGTTTCTGTTTCTTGATAAAAGAGAGATGCACGTGCTTTTATCACCTGTTTAAGAAAGAAACATGTTTTTGGATCGCCTGTCATTAATTAGATCTTTCCAGATCTTTTTGCATGTTCTTGATTTTCATGTCGACGGATTTTAAATAATGTTTTTTTTATCTAATTAATTTTTGTATTGATGTCTTTGTGAGACATGAGAAAATTCTCTATGGCTTTTATTTATCAAAAAAAAAAAAAAAAAAAAAATAATAATAATAATAAAAATAAAATAAATTTTGATTAAAATTCAGATTTAAAAAATTTTTCAATCAAAATATATATTTTTTTTTTTTAATTTTTGTTAATTCTTTTATTAAATATTTTTTTAATAAATTAAAAATTAAATAAATTAAATAAAAAATAATAAATTAAAACTAATTATTTAATTTATTTAAAATAATCATTATTTAATTATTTTAATTCATAAATTAATTAAAAAAAAATAATTTAATTTATTTATTAATTAAAATATTTTTTTAAATAAATGAAAAAAAAATTTTTAAATAATTTTTGTAATTATTTTATTTATTTTTTATAAACATTTTTTCTAATTCAAAAAAATTATTTAAATAAGTTATTCTAGTTTCATTAAAATTTTTGGATTTTATAATTTAGTAAAATATCAAAAAAAAATTGAAAATTTTACAACAATTAAAATTAATTAATAATAAATAATAAAAAAAAAATAAAAAATTTTAAAGCTAAATTGTTCAGAAAAAATTTAACTTAAAAATTTTTAGTTATGAAACGTAAATTCTTCACAAAATTTCAACTTTACCATGAACATGAAAACAATAAAGAAGGTCAATGTGGCGTTTAAAGACACGTTACTGAATAAAAATAAATCAGATTTCCTTTCTTAAAGGCACGAAAAAAAAATTTTAAGCCACATGCAAAGAAAAGAAAATGATTAAATCTATCCAGAAATAATTATTATTCTCATTGAAAAGCTGTTAAAAAATTATTAACATTTAATTATCTTGCTCTCAGGAAATAACACGTTTTTTTTTTTTAAAAAGTAAAAGCTTGTCTGTAGAAAAAAAATATATTAAAAAAAATCATGAGCTCTTATCACTTTTGTTCAGCCATTTACCCATCATAAATGAAAATCTCCATAAAATTTTCGCATTTTATCACACATCATCGTAAAACCCCCTTTTTATCGACAAAAATTAGCTAAATAACGTTTACTTTTTTCTTCGTATTTTCGCGTGTCGATAAATTTACGAGTGCGAGATAACACTCTTTTTGTGCAATCAATTTTGATAGCTTGCCCTCTTATCTCTTATTAAACATCAATGTCATCACATTAGAAAAAAAAATCGCAAAAAATCGAGCACAAAAAGCTCACATGTGAAATTCACATTTAATAAACGTTCAACTAACAAATTAGCGAATCGTGCTTTTTTTCGCATTTTATCACTCACTAACTAAATGTGAATCATTAAGCGACCGTATATCGATTTAACGACGACAAAAAGTTGTGATCATCTCTTGTTTTGTGTTACTTTTACACCGCGTCGTAGTCGGTGATGAGGTCAAATCACGCTAATGGCATAAAAATCCGAAAAGCGATGTAATTAAAATTAAGTGATAGTTTTTTCCGTTTTTTTTTCTACTTCAAGACATGCGATCACCTTTTGCCGTTCTTGACAATTCAAAGGTCATGATCGCAGGTAATTCATCATCATCGCTCGTCGAGTTTTTGCGTGAATTAATTTGCCGTAAAAGCATCGCAGTGAATGCGGCTTGTGCATTATTATTGATGGATTTTGCAACTCACACGTTTTCCAACAATTTAATTGAGTTAACTGAGAAAAAAGTGTGCTTCTTATTAGCTTACCGAAGGCTAATTGTAGATGCTTGTAGATTAAAAGTTAATCTGTGGTAATTAATCAAATTTTACGATGCGGGGAAAAAAGTGGGAAATAATTGTGATGAGTATCAATGACATATGGGAAATTTCCGGAGCTGAGTTACTCACATTTTTAAAATCGATTTAAACGAATTTTTTTTAATTGAGAAGATTTGAGATAAACTCAGATACTCTAAATTAATTAAATAAAATTTTTTTATTTAAAAATTTAAAATTTTCGAGAATATGAGCTATTTTTACATTTTCGAAAATTTCAAATTTTTACTCAAATAATTTTTATTTAGAGTATCTGAGTTTATATCAAAACTTCTCGATTTAAAAAATTCGTTAAAATCGATTTTAAATATGTGAGAATCTTAATTCCTTGAAAATTTGTCTAGTTTTAGAGTTTTTTGACTTACAATTAGTCTTGAGTTGATAATCGATAAGTTCAACAAACTTTTCCATAAATAGATTTTTTTCTTATTTTACTTTTTAAAGCTAATTGGACTTGTTGAAGAATTTTTATTATATTCTCAAGTGTTTCTTTAAAGTAGCTCTTAAAAATGCTTTGAAGTCTCAAAAGTTATCAACATTCAAGAAGTTCAACTTTTAATAGGTAGTTAAACATCCTTTAAGGTTTGAAGGACATTTGAAGGTCATTGTCGAAAAAACTTTCATAAAAAGCTTGAAATGTGAGTATTTATAATTTTTTTTCGACAAATTTATCTTTTACAGATGATGTTAACCAATCAGCTTCTTTTCTATTGGAACAAATAATTTCTTTCCATGTGAAGTTTGAGATCATTTGGAAAATTTGATATGAGTCAATCAATGGAATTGTTTCATTTTGTTGTATTCATTCAATCCTTTGTAATAAAATGAGTTCTGTGCTCCAATTGTCAAGTAATTTGGCAGTCTAAAATCACTTCTTCTCCAAAGCTTGAAGACTTTGAACTTCAAAGTTTGAAGTCTCGTAATCAGTTTATCAGTCAAGTATTCAGGAAGCAGACCATTCTTGGCTTTGTTAATTTTAGCTTAAGTTTGTTATAAAGGATACTTACCAACTCTGTTTTGTCTCAAGTTAACTTCTTTCTCCCAAATTGGCTTCTGAAAGTGCTTTGAAGGTCAAATTAAGGTCATAGATCTCAAAAGAGATCCAAAGGTCAAAGATTCTTCATTTTTTTGTTTCAATGAAGTTAATTTTTTGTTATGAATCAACTTATCAAGCGAAAAAATCGCTCAGAATTAAATTGAATGCCCGTTAGTTTCAGCACAAAAAAAAACACATGTCGCAAGCCATAAAGATGCCCGTTCGCGACATAAATCAAAATCAGCGACGACGTCTTTTGTATGCAAATCGTACTTTTTTTTTGAATAAGTAATATATGCGATTAGCTCTCTGAAACAACGACGAATAATTGTCTTCTGTGCAAATAGTTATATAATGTTTAACTAACTCTAAGAACAATACAAACAAACTCGCGTTGAATGGCAATTACGCGTGAGTGAATAAACTTTCCTCCAAGAAACTAGTCATCGCCGAACATCTTCGACAAAAAATATTTGCATGGACAAACAAATTAAGAATCATGCGAACCGGATCTAGCACAAAGTTCGGAAGATCGTCAACGTTCTTCTTATTTTTAGCACCTGTATTTGCTCATTGAATTAACGAATTGCTACGAGATTTGACAAGTGTGCCATCATAGCTGAAAAGGGAATGATGAAAGAGTCTAGAGGTTAATTTTATGGGCAGAACGTCAGTCAACAGCAAATCGTGAGTAACTGTTAATTCTGAAATTTTTGAATTGTGAAGTTTCGTTTGAAAATATGACTAGTTCTCATAGTTTTTTGTTATATAAAAGTTATCATTAGTCGACGAAGGTAATTATAATGCATTTAGCCTATCATGACATGAGACACGATTAAATCTATGTGATTAGCACGAAACAACTCCCTTCGTTAGGTAAGCAGTTGCAGCTTGTTGTTGTTGAATTGTTAAAGTTGAATTGATTTTTCGGATAATTTTGATCTTATGACAAATTAAATCTGAACCAGTTTAGGTTAAGGTCACAATTCACGTCATAAGAGCTTGACGTTTTTTAATAAGTATTTTTGGATTGTTAATTACTTTGAATTTTTATCAAAAGTTTTTTTTATAGAATTTTTTATAGTAGCAAACAAAGGAGTTGGTAAGTACAGTGTGATTTGTAATTTTTTTTGTTCTTTGTTAAATTGCTTTTTGAACTTTTGTTTACCTTATTATTAAAATTTGTTAAAATTTAAAAAATAATAATAATTCTTTGTACTTTCTTGAGGCTTGTTGAATTTTGTTGAACTCTTAAAATTTTTTGATATAAATATTTATCAGTTTTCTTTATTTAAAAATATAAATTAAAATAAAAAAAAAATTAAAATTATTTTTACTTTATTTTTTAAAAACTTTTAATTTTTTAAATTTTATTTTTAACTTTAAAAATTTTTTTTTTAGAATTATATTATTTTTCTTAAATTAATTTTTTTTTAAGAATAACTTTTTTTTAAATATAAAATAAAAAAAATTAAATAAAATTAAATAATTTTTTTATTACTTTTTTTTTTAAATATTTTTTATTGTATTTTTAATTTAAAAAAATTTCTTTAAGAAATTCTTTTTTTTTTTGAACTAAAAATTTTTTCAAAAATTAAAAAAATATTTTTTTTAATTGAAAAAATCAATTAATATTTTTTACTTTTACAGCGAAATCAATAAAATAAAAAAATATAAAACGTAGAAAAAATTACGAAAATTTCGAGCTCAAGATAAAAATATTTCGAGACTAAAATGAGGATCTATACAAGATGATATCGAGATAATATAAATAAAAGGCTTTGAATTGTGTGATTGAACTCAGAAGAATTTACGAAGAAGTTAAAAGGTGAGACAGATTAATAAAACAGTCTGAAAAATTTTATGATAACAAAAAAAAATTATAAACTAAAAGTTCAACGAGCCTCAAAACGAATTTTTTGTTCAAAGTCATGTCTAAAATAATCTAACAAGATTTAAATACTTTCTTAAATACCTTTTATTAACCAATTATTAAAGGTAAGTTAAAATTGTTTTTAATTATTAATTTTATGTCGATTTTATATAACTTAATTAAGTTAAATTAAAAGTTTATCTTTTGTTTAAAAAAAAAATTGCGTGATATTGAAAATTCATTTTTTTCTAATCTTTGAATTTTTTAACTTTTTAAAGAAAGAAGCCAAACTTTGCGTGAATTAAGTTACATAAATGCCGTGAAAAAGATGAAAAATTTTCTTTCAATAAGACTAATGACTTTAAGTTCTATTCAGAATAGCAGAAATCGACTCGACCAAAGTCCACGAACCAAACGTCACAAACCAAACCAAAAAAAAAGAAACAAAACAAAAATTCCAAACAATTACTTTGCAATCCCCCATCAGATAATTAGCTAACAAGTTAAACAAGACCTGTTCTGGACTATTCTACAACATCATCAAGAATAGATATGCGAGTGTGTGTAAATAACACGATTTGATGACGCACAAAGCCTGAAATGTAAATACCAAGCAAATCGAGATGCGACTCTATTCATTACAACTTACAAATAAATAATCGTAATTTTATCGATGAACCGATTATAAATTGATGGAAAGCTACTCCGCCTGGACTGGATATTGACTGCGTTAATGAAGTTAGCTATTTTATGAATTAATGAATAATAAATCCAAGTCATCGGAAATTTCCTATTTACCTGAAAATAACAACAAGCTTATAAAATAGCAAGTACGTTGACTTTGAGATTTTTTTCCCCATAGTTGCAAAAATAGTTCACCCACGTTTCTCGCAAGCTACTTTACTGAATGAATGCATCAATCATGAATTATGTTAATTGAACCTGTTTCAACATCGTAATATTCAAAAAAAGACTACAGGTGACTAAATCATATTCACGAAAAAAAGAAAAAAAAAAGTTTTGTGTAAACAACGGTTATATGGCAAGTCTACTGAAATCAACTAGTTATTGCTTTTACATTTTTAAAGCATGATTTTCTTTTGTAAATGCAACGAGTACAGCACACAGTTAATTTTTTTTTTGGTTAAACCATTACATAAGTGACAAGGTCGTCGTACATAGTTATCGTCATCCATTCATGTAGCTTTTACTTATTTTGTAGCTGTGAGTGACCAACGCGATCGCCAAATAACGCGCGGTGCGACGAAGAAACAAAAAGTCCGTTTATATGCAAGTCAGTTGGTTATGCGATGTAAAATTACTTTTAAAATTTCGTGTGTGTTAACAAAATTTTTATTATTGAAATATCAGAAGGTACCTATTGAAATGCTATGTTATGCATGTCGTTTTTTTTTGTAGCTCGGTGATCAATTGTTTGTGGCGTGTATACCGCGGCGATGGAGAGAGATAGATAACTAAAACCTGAAGTTAGGACAATGTCTAATCGGTTGTGAGTATGTATGAACGTATATGTAGCAAAGTTGTATAGAGAAAGTGGGTCAAATGGTTTTTTTTTGGTAGGAAATCATAACATGCCGATTGAAAAGGAGGTTAAGAAGGTGTCAAGTCCTAATTAGAAGGATCGAGGTACTTTTATGGAGTTGAGGTAGATCAGGTAAGTATTGAATAATATTTTTTTTAAGTTACAGGGTTTGACTTTTGAGAGAAGACTTTGGATGTCGATGAACCATATCTGATGGGTAAGTAAAGTGCAATAAAGTAGTAAGTAGCATATTGTGATCTTTTTCTTTGTTAAAATCTGTGCCTTTGTAGAATTCCTTTAAGAGTTTATAAAATTTTGTATGTAACTTAAGTATAGCCGTTTCATGTAAATTAATTCGATGGAATAAAACATTATTAGAAGTATACTTTTGGAAGACAGATATGCAAATTTGGGTGAAATGCTGAAGTCTCTTGATATCTTGGATGTAAAAATTAAAAATTATATGATGCCTGATTATTTGTCAAGAAATTTTATACAAATCAAGGATCTTTTCAACCTGATCTACTGACAAAAACAACGAATTTGTGATGATTCAAAGTTAAAGTTGCATATTTAACTTTCGGTGAAGAACGATAAACTATGCAAAATATCGAAGATGATTCTGAACGAGACTTATCAAGACAAACAAACGTGAATAAATGAAGATAACGTAAAATCACGAAATAAGCTTCAGAGTCTTGATTTGAGTTGATGTTTAGATGTTCAACTTATCTGATCTCTTGAGATAAGGAATGTAAGGAAATGATAAATTTTCCGCTATTTGATAGGATCTTCTAAAGTTGACACGAATATGAGTTTTCAAAGTTAAGTCTATACAAAAAAATCCTTCAAAATTAGTATAAAAGCTTTATTTTGGAGAGCTTTAGTTTAAAACTATATAGATGAGCGTTGCATGTTACCAAAGACCAAATCAAGAAGTACGTCAAATGCCAGTATTTGCTAAGATTATTATTATTATTATCGTATGATTTATTAAAATTTTTCAAATGGAATTTAAAATTTTATTATTGGGTTTTCCAACCATATTAAGGCTTCTTTGGAAAGGTTGTCAAGGTCTAGGTTTGTCCCGTTAAAGCGTGTTAATAAGCATTCAAAAATTAAATGTTCCATTGTTTGAATTGATCCGCATTCGCATCTTGCATTGTCTGTTATTCTCCATTTATTTAAAAGATATTAAAATTATTGCTAAGATAAAGTCGCGAGTGAAAAAATCTAATATCATCCTGTAAGGATGGACCAAGATAATAAGTAACTATATCGAGCCGAATGAACAATTTATGAATCTACGCCAGCTTCTAACTCTTGAATGGGAATTCATGATGAGTTAAAACTTTGAGAATCGTTAAAAAATGATACAAATCAACTCTGTGCAATCAAATTTCATTTCACAAACTTCATCCTTTCAAAGAGCTCCTTTTCAGTTAAAAGAAGCTTGAAATCCCATATGGCAATCTTCAAAACATTTCTTTTATTATTATCTTAATTTTTTGAGAAAAATTTAATTGAATCAAAATTAATTATATCAAATCAGAAAAAAAAACCTAAAAATAAAAAAAATATTTTGAATTTAATTTAAATCTATTTTTCTCGAAAAAAAATTAATAACTTAAAACTGTTTAAAACTTATTGAAACATTTCAAGCTTCTTTTAACTCAAAAGGATCTCTTTAAATCAAAATGATAAAGTTTGCGAATTGAAATTTTCCACAAGGTTGATTTGTATAATTTTTGATCTGTGTTTCATTTCAAAGGAAATATTAAAAATAAATCTAAAATCGAATAACCTGACTTGAGGTAAACAACATTAAAATTCCGTTAAGTTTATTATTATTTATTAAAATTAAAACTACTCATAAATAAATCAACTTCTTTGTCCTCGCTGAATTAAATTGCACTACTTTACAAGGAACTATAACTATAAAGAGGTTATTATTATGCGTTCAAATCAGTTCCAATTAGTTCAATGACTTTTCATTTTTGTGTTAAATTTAAATATTTAAAACCAAAAATCAGCAGTAATTCGAAAAAATTGCCCTTTTTACAGTTTATCGATAATTTTATTTTTTTTTTGCTTGTTAGACACAAAAAAAAAAAAAAAAATCAAATTGTCACTAAAGCATAACGCTTTGAAAATAAACACCACTAATGGAATGTGAATTATTATGTAAATAAAGAATATTGTTATATTATTTTTTCTTCACATTTGTAAAATACGGTGAGGGTCATTATAAATTAAAATTTTACATAAAAGTTGAGTGTGTCTCGTTGCTGCTTGTATATTCCGAATATGCATTGATTTTACATAATAAATTGATTATGTGTGGATTTTTTTTTTGTTATTTATTTATTTATTTAAATATCTGATGATGATGTCTTGTGCTCTCTATATATCAAGTTGAAAAAAAAAAATAAGGGAAACTGCGCGACAAAGTTTCATCAAGGTTGCCATTGACATTCTGTATCTCTCTCGCGATGTATTTAGGAAGTTGCAAAATTTATCGATGTTTAATGTTATGTGGAATTCCCTGTACTTTTACACTTTTTGCATTTTTAAACTTTATTTCTCAATCGCAGAAAAGTGACAAGGAACGAAAAAAAAATTATTCTATAATCGCGTAATTTGTATTCAGAAAGTGACCAAAGTTTCTTCAGGATTCTTTGTGGTTGGATTAGTCATCGATTCGATGCAGTCATGCCACCACGAAGATTCCGAAAAAACTTTTCTCACGCTTTTATTGCAAAATCCCCGAAGAGGTTTCAGCAGGTCGACAAATTAATCGACTTTTGATCTTGCATGATGTTCGAAACAAAGGAAAAAATCGCGTTCGAACGCGTGTTTAATACTTTGTTTGTAAATAAAAACAACTTATTTACATAATAAATAAAATATTAGTTTTTTTCGTTGCAAAAATTCAATAAATACTCGTTTATGGAATTCTCGGCAATTAGACAAGTTTTTCTTGTTAAATCTAATTAATCTAAAGGAATGTGGCAAAGAAAGTTTTTTTTTCGTAAATTTCTATTTTTTTTTTGTAGTTAAACTTGTACTAAATAAATGTTTTTAAATATTGCCAAGTCAAAATCAGGTTTGACTTGTATTAATACTTTTTTCGTGGTAAGATAAATTACTTAGTAGAAACCGACAAAATTTCGAAACTTCTGTCATTTTTAATTATATTTAACGAGTTTCAATGTAAAATGGAAAATTTTAATTTTTTGCCTATGAAAGTTCTGGATTTTTTTTGACTTAATGACATTTAATGAAGTTTATTGCTAAATTTCTGTGAAGTTAAGAAATGAAAGAATAAGAAAAAAATTTCACTTTTAACAGTAAAAGTTTATGAAACTGGATTTTTGAACAGGTGTTTTTTTTTGCATATTTTCAAGTTTACTTAGAATAGAAAATTTCTAAAATTATTGAAATTTTTCCAAAAATTATTTTTTTGTGTTTCGTTATCAAATTTTTAGAAAGCGAATTTATTTTAAATTATTTTAAGCAAATTGACAATTCAGAATTCATATAAAAAATGAGAACATGCAAAAATTATTTTTTTCGTGAAAAAATTATTTAAATTTTTATTATCATTATTAACTTTTGATTTTAATACTTTTTTTTCTCTTTTTACAATTTTAATAAAATTTAAGCCTAAATGACCAATTTTTCTTTGAATATTAAATGTTTTATTTATTGATAAAATAATTTATTAAATCAAAATAAATAAAAAAAATTTTAATAAATAAATTAATTAATTAATTAAATGAATTAATTTAAATAAAAAATAAAATTTAATTAAATAATAATTTTAAAAAAATTTTATTTTAATTATTTTATAATTATTAAAAAATTTTAAATTTTAATTTTAAAAAATTAATAAAAATTAATAAAAATTAAATAAAAATAATAATTAATTTAAAAAATAATGAATAAGTCAATTTATTTTAATTAAAATTTAAAAACAATAAATTAATTATTTTTAAAATTTTTATTTTAATTAATTAAAAAATAAATTAATTCATAGTTAAATTTTTAAGATTTTTTAGTTAATTAAATTTATTAAATTTTATTTTTATTTATTTTTTATATATTTATTTTTTAAATTAAATATTTTTTTTAATTTTTTTATTAAATTAATTTTTTATTTTTTTTTTAATTTTTTTTTAATTAAAAAAATAATAATTTTAAAATAATTCATCAAAAAAAAAAAAAATAAATAAATTTTTCCTTAAGATCAATAATTCGCCTTCTTACATTAAAAAGTCAAAAATTACTCCAATTCAATAAAATATATTTTAAACTCCCCCCACAAATAACTTCTCAAATTTCATTCTCACCCTCAAAAAACTACATTTTCAAAACCACTCAATCAATAAAACTTTTTAATAAATTAATGAATGAATGAAAGAACTCACCTCACTTTTTACTCCCTTCTCGTTATTTTTTTTTTACTTTTTTTTCGTTGTTTTTGTTGATATTTTGTGTGATATAACAACAACAATGTCACTTTAATGCACTTTTTTTTTATCGTTTTTTTAGATCATCAAACTTTCCCTTTTTTTAAGTTGATCGTCATAAATATAGGAATAATTAGTGTATCTCGTGTTGTCTCTCGTTTCAATGGTATGCTCCTTCTAAAATATTCAAATTGATAAATAACTCGCAACGACGCGGTATCTCGACACAGACGACAATGTAAGAGTAAAAATTCATGTGATTACACAACTTTTTTTTTTACTTTGAGCTTTAACAATAATATGTTAATGATAATAAATAATTTTTTTTTTATTTTTTTTTTGACGAATTTTTTTTTTACTATTATAGAAGATACTTGATAAGAAAAAAAAAATGATAAAAATTTTTTTTTAGTTTCTTATCAAGGTAAAAATCCCCCAAAAAAATAAAAGTAAATAAAAAAAAGTACTAGATAGTATTAAAAGTTGGCAATGTAGTTGTGAAATTCTCTCTTTTCTCTCATTTTCGTCTGTTTCTTCACCTATCTTTTTATTTCTTTTGTATATATATATCGATATGTACCTTACTGAAATATCTTGGCGCTTATATCTCTCAAGTTCTGTGACATACGCGTGTACGTGAGAGTATTACAGATAAAATTTTACCGATTTTGAGGTTATGTAATGTTTAATTTTTTGAATTATATTTTTTTTATAATTTTTTTCCGTATGTCGATGACGTTTTAATAATTTTTTTTTAATTACTGATAAGAAAAAAAATCTTCACTTGATTCACTTTTGAGATTTTTATCACTTTTTAACCTTTTTTTGATGTTTTTTTAATAAATGGAACACTTGGGAAGTTTTATCTTTCTCTCTCTCTCTCTCTTTCTCTCTTAAACTCTTAGCTGATTAGACGAAACACCGGGATGTAAATTTCTGGCTTTTCTGGCTCCTTGCGTTTCGACAGTCAGATAAACACTGATTGCAATCCTGTGAAATATTACGAAAAAAAGATAAAAATTAGTAGTGAATGCCGTAACCCGTACAGCTTGCGACGAAATGAAAAAATAAAAAAAAAATGTTATGTAGATGCAAAAAAAAATGCATCACAAGAGTAAAAGTTGAAGTACTTGGAAACGAGTTTTTATCGAAGCGGGTCGAAAAAGCGGGACACCTATCACATCACTCTGATCTTTTGTTACCTGAAAATTTATTTTTTGGATTATTTCCGAATAATTTAATTCGGTCGCAAAATTATTATCTAATCGGCGGCGGCGGCGAAAAATGTTTAAAATTTCGCAAGTTTCCAAAGATTTTTCTAGAAGTGCCTTGCTTCACTTTTTTTTATTATTATTGCACAGAAAATGTGTTTTTTTCTTTACTCGTTTACCTCGAAAGTGAATGGAACACGTAATTAAATACGCGACGACGTCGACGAAAAATCAAGAGAGACACCGGGTAAACTGGAATTCTTTCCTCGTCACAAAACTCCATAAGTTCTGCTCTGGACGACGACGACAAAATTCACATGTTTCGCTGTCTCTGTGTTTGTGTAAATGCAGCATATGTCGCCTTTCTCGTACATCACATGTTTTGGAACCAAAAAGTAAATAGACACCAATACATACGCAACATCCGAGTAGTGAGAGTGAAATGTGCCGCGCGCGGAGAGAGAATTTAAAAGTTCAATTCTGTATACAGAAACATTTTTTTTTTTTGTATTTATCACGAAGTAAAAAAAATTGTTTATGTAATATTTGTGTTTTTAGAGCAAATAATTATATTATACAATCTTCCCTTTTGGTCATTTTTACTTTATGTAAATTATTTCCAATTCTTAGAAAAATTTCATTCGATATTTTTCGTTGTTATTTTTTCGTAGAAATAAATTAATGATCGTCAATGTCAGAAAAATACTACTTTTCGGGTGACAATCAATGAACATTATTGAATGAAAATCGAGACACGTGTTCTTTTCACTCGTTACAACCTACATCAATCATTATTTTGGTTCCTTTGTCAGATAAGTATGAATTAAGTGCTGTAAGGATTGAAGGTAGTAGATTGCTAAATACAAGAGAAATATATAATTTTTGCTCGTTAATATTACTATCGTGTTGTAAGTTCATGAAATGATGCCTATGAATATTTATGCGTACCTATAATTGGTCGAGTAGTTCGATTATTTGTTGGGGTAATGAGTTTTCAAAGGGAAATTTTGGTTTTTAAAAGGGTTGAGGTACGTCAGAGATTTTATTGAAGGATTGCAATTTCTTAAACGTGTTGACCTAATGCACATTTTGAAATTTGTTTACTTATTTCTATTAAAAATTTTTGAATTAATTAACATTTTAAATAATTTTCATATAATTTTGAATTTGATTAATTTTGAATAATTTTATCTAATTTTCATTCATATTTTTTTTTTGACCCAATGCACATTTTAAATAATTTTATCTAATTTTCATTTATATTTTTTTTTGACCCAATTCACATTTTAAATAATTTTATCTAATTTTCATTTAATTTTTTTTTTTTTGACCCAAAACAAATTTTTAAAAACATTTTATTTGATTTTCATTTAAAAAATTTTTTGACCTAATGCACATTTAAAATAATTTTATCAGATTTTCACAAAAATTTTTTTTTGACCCAATACACATTTTAAATAATTTTTTCTAAAATAATTTTGACCTAATGCACATTTTAAATATTTTTTTCTAATTTTCATTTAATTTATTTTGACCTAATGCACATTTTAAATAATTTTATCTAATTTTCATTTAATTTTTTTTGACCAAATGCACATTTTAAATAATTTTATCTAATTTTCATTTAATTTTTTTGACCTAATGCTTATTTTAAATAACATTTTACTTGATTTTCATTAAAAAAAATTTTGAAATAATGCACATTATAAATAATTTTATCAGATTTTTACAAAAAAATATTTTGACCTAATGCACAATTTAAATAATTTTATCTAATTTTCATTTAATTTTTTTAACCCAATGCACATTTTAAATTAATTAAAATTAAAATTTTCATTTAATTTTTTTTGACCTAATGCACATTTTATAAAATTTTATCTAATTTTCATAATTTTTTTGACCTAATGTACATTTTAAATAATTTAAAAAAAAAAATTTTAAGTCCTAAAAAAATTTTTACTTCAAAAATTTCAAAGAAGAAAATCTTAAAAAATTAAAAATCCGATAAATTAACTCTCTTTTCAATAACTGAAAACTTTGTCCCCAAACATATCATAAATTTTCAATACAAAACTACCAAAGAAACTCGAATCGGTCACCGACTATTTGCAAATACCACACACTCACTTACAAGGGAGGTTCCATAACAACTCGCGAGTATTCAAAAAAGTGTTCACACATGCACATAAAAATTGAAATGTGCGAAAAAACGACCACTCTTGTGAAACAGACAAGAAATCAAGAAGTAAAGTATCGTAAGACCTTGACATCATAGTCTAAATAAAAAGTGTACGTTTATTGAATTATCAGAAAAATATTATTATTAAACATCATATTTAATATGTATTTAGCGGTTAATTTTTGTGTAATAATTTTTTTTTAAAAATATTTTTTTTTTGCGTCGTTGATATTGAAAACTATGCCAATAATGTTATTATTTAATATTCGTTTGAGTATGTTTCTCATCGCAAGTGGCATCGACCTAACTAACTTACTTGCACGTGATTCATACTCAACTCGCACACACATAGATAGATAAGCAGAAATTATTATTAGGCGAAGAATGACTGAAGGAACACACTTCCCGTGTATAAATCGATGATGACATCAACTGCTACACTTTTTTTTTGGTGAGTTAGTTGCACTAACACACGTCGAGTAAACAAAATTTCAGCGGAATAAAAGGTGTGTCTCCTTTGAGAAATTGTCGTACGTACGAGTTTCCATTTAACGAAACGGTTTGTTATCATAAAATACCGAAAATAGCCTATTATGCAATTGGATTTGAGGTCCCAGTGCATATTTTAAGATTTTAAAGTATTTTGCACTCGACATTTGCCCCATTTAATATTTTAAAATATTTGCCCCAATGCAAATTTAGGATTTTTGTCCCAATGTGAATTTAAAAAATGACCCAATTCGCATTTAAAAAATTTTACCCAATGCACATTCAGCATTTTTGCCCCAGTTGATATTTTGAAATATTTGCTCCAATGCAAATTTAAGATTTTTGTCCCAATGAGCATTTAAAAAATGACCCAATTCGCATTTAAAAACTTTTACCCAATGCACATTCAGAATTTTGTCTTTATTGATTTTTTTTAATATTTGTCCTAATGCATATTCATGATTTTTGAACCAATGCACATATGAAAAATGACTCAATGCAGATTTTAAAATTTTTACCCAATGCACATTTAGCATTTTTGACCCAAAACACATTTCAAATTTTTTCCCCAGTTGGCATTTTGAAATTTTTTCCCCAGTTCACATTTAAAAATATCGACCCAATGCACATTTTAAGTTTTTAACTATTTAGCACTTTCGTTAAATAGGAAGTTTTACGTATTTTGATAATGTACTTTTACATTATTTTTGATAAAATCACCCTATGTGATTACAAATAGCGGCATGGCGCTATGTCGCGATAGTGTTGGCGACACTGTCTTGTCATTTTTTAGTCATCTTTTTTCCGTCGTACACTTCGTCATGTATATGTATTGCATAATCTCCATGTTATTTCAGCAGATATAGAACTATTTCTGTACATTTTATAACAAATAATTGTAAATTTCTCTAAACAGACATGTGTAAGAAATTATTGAATATTTCCGCACTACCTCTATTTATATTTCAGCTGACGGATTTTCTGCTCTATGCACAATTTCTAAAATTAATAAACCAAAAAAAGTTTCACCGCTATTGAGAATTTAATGTAGAAGCGCGAGACAACTTCGGCAACAAACATTCGAAACGCCCAATCTCTCACGACAGACTAAAGACCCAAACTTTTCTTCAATGAAAAACCTGTAGAAGAGGAATTGTCTGCGGCGTGCGTACACGATGTTACGATTGCCACGTAGAGCGGCGCGCCAACAACTCAACAAAAAAAAAAACTAGAAGAACAACGTCCGATATGAAAATTCATGCGTACGTTTATCGCAAACGCCGCCATATGGTGTGGTGAAAATTGTGTTTTTCTCGTGCGGGAGAGAGAGAGAGAGTGAGAGTTTTGCTGCTATGTACGATGGGTGACATGCGCAGTGAAAGCATACATAGAAGCATTTGGTTAGGGAGGCAAAGTAATGTTTTTCAACACGCATTTTCCGGTTTTTATCAAGTTTTATTGGAAAATTTGGGGTGAAAATTGGTTTGGTAGAATTTTATTACTTTTTTAGGAGAAATTGTTTAGTTTTGTAAATTTGAATATTTTTGCTTGGTTTAGATAAAAAAAAATATTTATTTATCTAAAAAAAAATTATTGATTTAAAATTTTAATTTAATTTTGTTTAAATTAAAATTAATATTTTTTTTTTAAATTAAATTTTAGTTTTTTGTATTTAAAATTTCTATTTCAGAATTTTTATTTTATTTTTTAAAAAAATATTTCAGAAAATAATTTTATAAAGATTTTACTTACTTTTATTAATTTAGAATTTTTTGTATCATTATAGGAGGAAATGTTAACCTCCTTAGAATCACTTTTTTCGTATCAACAATCTTCAGAAGATTCAGAAAATTTTTAATTAACAATTGAAATAAGAAAATCAATATTATAATTTTGAGATAAAATCATAACATTTATTAAAAATTAAAAATTTTTATAATAAATATTTAACAAAAAAAAAATAAATAAAAAAATAAATAAATAAAATACAAAAATTGAAAAAAATAAAGAAATAAAAAAATTAAATTATTTAACGCATAGTTTGGCTCCCAACCCGTTAGCAATATTTTTTGTTGAATTCATTAAATTTGGTAAAAAAATAAAAAAATAAAATAAAATAAAATTTAACAAATAACATTTTTAATAAATTTTTAGAAAGATGAAAAAATTTAAAAAATTTTTAAAAGTTACTTAAAAAATAAAAATAATAATTTAATAAAATTTTATTTTTTTTAAAACTTTTTACAAACTTTAAGTAAATTAAAATTTAAAAAAACAAATAGCTTTAATTTTTCTGAAAATAATTTTTTTTTCAGAAATATTTATGAAGTAAAAAAAATTTAAAAGTAAATATTTTTTAAAATAATTTTTATCAATTTTTTAATTAAAAAAAAAACGAAAAATATTCAAAATAAAAAAAAATAGTTTTTTTAATTTATAATTTTTTTAATTATTTAAATATTTTTATTTAATATTTTTTATTTAATTATTTTTGAATTAAATTATTTTATTAAAATTTTAAAAATTTAATTTAAATTTTAATTAAAATTTTATAAAAATATTTTAATTAAATTATTAAATATTTTATTTATTTATTTTTTTTTTTATTTTATTTTTTGAGTTAAATCTTAAGTTAATTTTTAAGATACAAAAAAAAAACCAAAAAAAATAATTTTCAAAAATGCATTAAAATTTTAGCCTTGAACGAGTTCATGAGACACTCCCAATTACCTTGAAACCCAACATTGATTGATAAAAAGAAAAAAATTCTTTTCCGGAAAAACAAAGTCTTCCATTAAAAAATACTTAAATCCAACCTTCAACCAGCTATCAATAAATAAACAGCTTCACCTTTTGAGCATTCCAACCCAGACATTTAACAAATTTGTTCCAAAAGTAGGTTATGTTGACGTTAAACAACCGAAAAAAACGCTGCTCTTGACATTAGACGACGAATCGATCACGAAAAAAGAGGGCACACACGCACAAGTTCAGTGTCAATGTTCAAGCGACGACGACGACGACGCATATTTGCCAACACTTGCGGATCGCATCAGTGACTTTTGAGCTTTTATAAATATTTAACTGACGGAATTGCGTATGAACTTTAATTTTGTGCAAATGTAATTCGTTTATGTTGTTTTTAAATTTTTTTTAATAAAAAAAAGAGAGAAATACAAAAATTAAAGTGCACGACTGGTATCCGCTGTAAACTTGACCTTTATCGAAATATGTGAATTTTATTAGGTTTTTAACAACTTTTTATTCAACTTGGGAGTTGCAAAATTGTGTGAATTAATAAAATTATTTTTTTTTCTGCTATGACGTAAAAATTACGCGAAGAATCTTCGAGAAACATGAAAAAAAATTAATTGTTCGGATAAAAAATTTAGAATTCATGAAAAATGATCTTTAACGACTTGAACCATGACTTGAGACACTTAAAAAATTTTGCGCCGCAATTTTCGGTAATTACCGCAAAAAAAGTTAGTTCCTGTATTAGTTGAACGTCAAAACCCGCCAAAAGGGTTAAATGAACTTTTTATGAGGTCCAAAGTTCATTTATGCAGACGCCTTTTATTTATTATTTTTTTTACTGCCGATAAGCATCATTCAGTGTCAGATTTTGTGCACTCGTCCATTAAAAAAAAAAACAAAAAAAAAAATAAATAATCATCATATCGCGAGGCAATAAACCTTGAAGACAAGTCAAGAGACGTCAATCTCGCAAATTCTTCACTTTTTTTTTGTGCCAACTCATTAACGAACTTTCAATACTTGAGCCTTCAACAAAGAAAGTACGTCAATTACTGATCTTCTCTCTTTTTTTGCACGTCATAAAAAAATTAAGAAGCAAAAAAAATTATTACGTTCAAATATCTTGTAATGGTAATTTAATCGCGAAACTTCCAAAGGTACAAAAAAACAAGAATTCTGACGTCAATTCGACATCAACAAACATCAACAGGTCAAAAACATCTTTCGAGAAAAAAATGGTTTAATGATTTATAAATATCTAATAATAATAACAAACCGTTTGGAACTAAAAAAAATAGAAAAAAAAATCACGAAGAAGTGAAACAACAAATATTTGAATTAAACGTCATTGACGTTCTTGAGTGATCAGTGGGCGAAAGCTACTAAACCGGAAATTATTTGAAAAAAATTGTAAAATAGAAAATTCACGAATTTTTGGGTGAAAGTTGATGTCTCCTGAATGAGGAATAAATATTAAACCCTTTTAAAAATTTCTACTTGAAAAAGTGACATTTTTGTAAATAATTTCACTATTTTATTTTTTTTTATTTATTTAATTATTCGCAAAAAATAAATAAATAAAATAAAAAAAATAATAGTCAAAAAAATTAATAATTATTTAATTTATTGAAAAAATATTGAAAAAATAAAAAATAATAGAAAAAAATAAATAAATTTTAATTTAATAAAATTTTTAAAGCTTCATTTTTTTTAAGAAAATAGACTAAAATTTGACTTAAAGAAAATGATACCGAAATAACATAAAAATAATTATTTAAAATTATTTTTTTTTCATTTTAAAATAATTTTTTTAATAAATTTTCCAATATTTTTAGTTTTTACCCATTTTTAGCTCATTAAAAAAATAAAAGATTCAAAAAAATTTTGTTAGCATATTTTTTTATTCTAAATATTTATTTATTTATATTTTGACGCATTAAAAAAAATAAAAGACGTTAGCATATTTTTTTATTCTAAATATTTATTTATTTATATTTTGACGCATTAAACGAATTTTCGACTAAAATATATTTTTATTTTTTTTTATTTTCATAATAATATTTTAAATGCATTTTCCTAAATTTTTGTTTTTTTTTGTTAAATACAACAGGTTTACATGTTTTTTTTTTTAATTTTCCTCATTTTATTAGACAACAAGTAGAAAAATATCACGTTCTATGTTTTTGTTAAATATTTTTGTTTTTTTCGCTATCTTAAATAGACATCTTTAAAAGCTAGCATAAAATCATCATTTTTTTATAATTTTAACAAGAACAAGGAAAAATGGCAGTTTACATTTTTATTTATTTTGTTTGATTAATGCATGAATTATTGGAGAGCAAATTAATTATTTATTTTATTTTTTTATGAAGATTGTCTTGTTGTTTGATAAAATTGTACAACGAACAAGTTATTCAAACACTGATTATTGAAATTTATCATAGATGGCAGTTTAGGTAGCTTTAATGCAAAAATATTGAATTTTATTTAATGAATAAAAAATTAAAATAATATAAAATCAATTAAATGAAATAAAATAAATAAAATAAAACAAAAAAAATAATTTAATAAATAAATAAAAAAAAAATAATAAAAATAAAAAATTTAAAAACAAAAATAATAATTTGAAAAATAATTAAAAAAAAATAAATTAAATAAAAAAATGAAAAATAATAATTATCAATTTTAATAAAATAAAAAAAAAATTAAAATGGAAAAAAAATAAATAAATTTAAAAAATAAAGGGAAAAAATAAAAAAAATTCAAACAAGGAGGAAAAAATTAAAAAAATATTTTAGGGAAAACTTACATTACGGGAAAAAGGAAAAAATAAAATAAAACAAAAAACTGGGTTCTTCATCAATATTTATAATTTTAAAAATAAAATAATAAACTTAAAAAAAAACTTCCATATACATAAATGTGTCTGGTTTCTTATAAATATGACTGACTCTGATAGTGTTGATCAGATCAATTTTTTTTTTTAATATTTCTATTTCATCCGTTAATTTTTTTTATTATTATTTCTTTTTAATTTTTTACAAAAAGACGTTTAACGCCCTTTTTATACAATTTGGAATATCAAAAAAAGTTATTTACATCTAGATTTTTAATTATTTTTTTTTTTTTTTGTAAAAAATTCAAATTAACAACACTATCAAATAAACTCTTACTGAACTAACAAAAAAATATTAATTAAAATACTTAACAACGGAAAAATTTTTAAAAAAGAGAAAAAATGGTAGAAGAGTATCAGATCGATGTTTGTTTTAATGTAAAATATGCACCCAACAATAATATTAAATATTTTAATTATTTATTATGCGATGAAATAAAGTTTTTAGCTTAACACATATTTGAGCAAAAAAATACAAAAAATGGTAAATTTGTTAGAAAAATGCTGTAATTCTATTTTTTTGTTCCTATCCGATTTTTTTTGTTCCTCTTCATTTTTTTATTCAATTTATTATTGTACATTTTTGTAAATTTTTATTCCAATATTTTTTTTTTTAAATTAAATTTTTTCCATTTTATTTATTTTTTTTTTCTAATAAATAGTCATGATCTATTTTTTTCTGATTGTTTCTGATTTTCTAAAATTACTTTTTGCCTAAAAATCTTGTTAATCTTTCCTCGATTTCAGTCCATTGCCGTTCACCGTGCCGTTGTTGTTGTTGTAAATGTGTCCATTCGTGTATCCATTTGTGTATTTGTGCCCATTTCCATTCATGTGAACGCCATTTCCGTTCTTCAAGACAGGTTCATCTTCTAATACAGGCTACAAAATAAAAAAACACGAATTAATAATTAACTTACGAAAAAAATGCCAATAATGATTACTGATCATGACAAGTTCTGAGATCGCAAGCAAAAAAAAAATAATGTAAGACGTAATTGAGCAATTTTTTTGTTTGAGATTTTTTTTCTTGGTAGATTTGTTTGACGTCACATTTTAAAAGAGAATTGAAGGACGATCAGATAAATTGAATTATTTTTATCATCATCAATTTCTCATTATTTTTTTTTCACGTGTTCATGATTTTTTTTTTTAATTTATTCCTTTTTTTAAATTTTACGTACCATGCAAGCGCCTTCATTTGTTCCATTAAGTTTTCCGTTGGCATGACCGTTTGCCATGATTTTACCGTTTTGGTAATCGTCGAATTTTTTGTGGGCAGCAGCAGCACGTTTGTTGTACGCTTGTTTGTAAAAGTCGGAGAAGAGGAAGAGGAACATGACACCATGCAAGCCGATCCAGACCATGAATCCTTTGGGGTAATCACATTCGCGGAATAACAATTGGAATTGATGTGTGAAAATAGCGACGAATTGTACCTGAAAAAAAAATAAAATTAATTAATTTATTATATTATATTTTTTTTATAATTTTCATAATTTTTCAAATAAATAATTTTATATTTATTTATTTTTTAATAATTTTTTAAATAAAATTATTATTTTTTTATTATTTTTTTTAAATTTTAAAAATAATTTTTTACTTATTTATTTTTTTAATTATTTTTTAAATAAATTTATTACTTTTATATTTAATTTTTGATAAAATTAATTTTATATTTTTTTATGTAAGAAATTATTTTTAAAATTTTATTTATTTTTTTAATATATTTAATTTTATTTTTTAATATTTTCAAATTCTTATTTTTTTTATTTAATTATTTATTTAAAAAAAGTTTAATTTTTTATTATTTTTAATTAAATTAATTTATTATTAATTAATTTAAGTAAATAATTTATTATTAAATATTAATTTATTTAATTAAAATTATTTTTTTTAAATTAAAATAATTTTTTTTTTAAATTTAAATTTTTTTTTATTTTAAAAAAAATCATTAAAACATAAATAAATCTTTAAAAATTATTTAATTTATTAAAAAAAATCAAATAAAAATTTTCAAAACTCACCATTTGGAAGGCTGTAAGATATTTTTTCCACCAAATGAATTTTTGGTATTTTGGTCCCAATGCAGCGACCATGTAGTAGAAGTACATGACGATATGCACGAAGGAGTTCAACATAGCGAAGAAGGTGCTATGACCGCCTAAAATTAAAAAAAATAATAATAAAAATTGAATTAATTAAATCAGAAAAAAATAAATTATTCGTCAAATCATTCAATAAAACGACAATTCATTCAACTCTGTTAGTGACCTATAATCAACGATCGACGACGTAAAAAAAAGTCGAACGAAATTTGCTTAAATTGCATAATAGACAAAAATATATTCCGCAAGTCATTAATAAATTTTTTTTTGGTTGTAGATGAAAAAAAAATAAAACGAAAACAGAAGTGATTTAAAAATTTAAATTTTTGACAATAATCAAAACAAAGGGGCATTTCTTCTCGTATTTTCTTCTTTTTCTGTGTTACTTGGTCACAGATTTTGCATAAATTTTTGGTTAATTTTTTATGAGTTTACTTTTTTGATATTATTTAATTAAAATTAGGTTAAACGCGTGATTTTTTAATTATTTTTTTTTTGTCAAGTTTTTATTTTTGTTTCAATTCACTTTTTAATTTATTTTATTTTAATTTTTATTTTAAATAAATTTAATTATTTTTTTAATGAATTATTAATTTATTAAATTAACAAAAAAAAAAATTATTATTAAATAAAATTAATTCTTCTTTTAATTACTTTTTTATATAAAAAATATTAAATTTCCTTCAATTTTATTTAATAAATTTAATTTAGTAAATTAATATTTTAAATAAAAAAAAATAAAATTGTTTTTATATTTTTGCCAAAATTATGATATTAATTTTTTTTCTACTCGAAAAATTTAACCTTTAATTTTTTTTTTTAATTTTCAATTAAAATAAATTGAAATTAATTTTAAATTAATTTTTCTTTTAAATTAAAATTAAATAAAAGAAATTTTAATATTATTTAATAAAATTTAATAAAATTTAATAAAATTATTTCATAAAAATTAAATTTAATTTTTAGAATAAAAAAAAAATTTAATTAATAAAATCATAAAATTTTTATAATTTATCACAATTTATATATATATTTATATTTGAACTAAAATTTTAATTAAAAAAAATAAAAAAACTTTAACCTTTAAAAAAAAATTTTTTTTTATTTTTATTTTATTTATTTTTTTATTATTTTTTGTTTTTTTTTTATTTGTAATAAAAACCCACACTCAAAAGTTCATTCACGCCTTCCCTCCAGCAAACCTGTTCAACCCGAAAAAATCTCATTAACTCCGGAAATTCACAAAAAACAAGAAATTACAAATACATAAAATAAAAAAGAGCCTTGCGCAAAAAAAATGTCTTGAAAAAAAATTCACTTCTGGTTACGAATTAATTTTCTCGAACAAATCCATTGAATAATGTGTATTTAATAATATTAACGTAATTAAACAAAATGAAATATAAAATAAAATAAAAAAAAATGTGCGAACACAGCGAAAAAACGGGCTTGGCCAGACCGTGAAATGAAATTCATTTTGAGGAACTTTTTTACATTAAAAATTTTGTTTTTTCGCCATAAAAAAAAATATTTGCAATAAAATTTTTTTTGGTGTTTGTTTTTTTTTCGAATCTCTCGAGCTTTTGACAATAATAATAACTTTCACTCTTTTTTTTTGGGTTTAAAATTTTTTTAAAAAATTGACGGAAAAAGAGCTTGTAATTAATCGTACGATTTTGCTCAGTCAATATAATTTTTATTTTTTTTTTTATCATAAATTATTATCTTCTATCGAATATTTTCGAACAAAAAACAGGTTTCGTCGTCGGAGATAGGTACATAAGTGACATACTTTTTTTTTGTTGCGCGCGCGAGAAAAAGACTTTTATTGTTCAGTTTTTTGATGAACCGCAACTACTTCCATTTGTTTCAGTAATAAATAAAAAAAAAAATATTGCGTTAACTCTTTTTTTTCTCTCCTTAATTTATTTAATATTTAAGTCTTTCGTGTTAAAACGCAAGTGTAACGTAACACAAAAGAGAATTGGTCAGCCAGACAAACTCGTGTATGTGAAATATTAATAAATACGGAGCAAGAAAACTCATAAACTATGTAATCTTATTTACTGAATGGATGAAATTAATAAATAAAATGTTAATAATATGATCGTTACATAATCCGCGTTCACCACACAGCGCGCAATTTCAACGCATTTCTTTTGTTTTTTTGTGTCTTTACGATCGTTTGTCATTGCTTTGTTGATTTTTCTCGCAATTAATTGAAAAAAATTTAAATTTTCAGATTTTAAGATAACATTCAAAATTAATCACACGCGAAAAGACTTTTTTTTTAATTACCTGGCGCAAACTTCATTCCCATCCATACCGAGAACGGCATGCATCCGTGATGAATGACATGCAATGTCGAAACGTGATTGAACTTTTTTCTCATCAAGAAGAACAGCGTATCGAAGAATTCTGTGAATTTGGCAATGTAGTACCACCAACAAGTGCGCGCCATCTAAAATTGAAAGTAAAAATTTTGTTTAAAAAAATCTTGAGACGTTTTTGAGAGGAGAAACTTACCCGAAGAGCCATTGGATCGTTGGAATAATCGACAGGTTGACACTTAAAGCTATAATGACCCCACCAACCGCTTTGTAAATACTGCAAAAAAAAATTAAAATAAATAAATTTTTTGTCAAATCATTTTTTTTAAGTAAATATTTGAGAAAAAAAAGTTAAAGTCAATATTTTTTTTTATTAATTCGATGTGATTTTTCATTTTTATTTTTTTTTCGTCTCGCAAATTTTTTTTTAATAAAAAAGACATAAATTAAATAATTTTTTTACAGATCGTGAGTTTTTTGTTTATTATATTTTATTTTTTTATTTATTTATTTTTTTATTTTTTTTTTTTTTGATAATTTATTTTAATTTTTTTATTTTATTTTTATTTAAAGAAAAAATAATTAAATATTTGTTTAAAAATTAATTTCAATAATTTTTTTTAAATATAAAATAAAAAAATAAATTAATTTTAGTCAAAAAAATGAAAAGATATTTTTTTTTAATTTTTTTAAACATTATTTAATGGAGCAACCTGGTTAAACAAAATGAAATTGTAGAAGAAGAATTTTTTAAAAATATTTATTTTCTTAAAATATTAAAATGCAATTTAAAAATTGTTTTAAAAAATATAATTTAATTTTAAATAAAATTTTTAAATTATTTTAATAAAAAACTTTTAAATAAAAAAATAATTTTAGAAAAAAAAAACTAAATAAATTTTATTAAATAAAAAAAAATAAGTTTTAACGAATAATTAAAAAAAATAAATTAAAATTTTAGATAATTATTTAGAAAAAAAAATATTAATTTTCCAAAAAAAAAAATAAAATAAAATAAATAAATAAAAAATTTAATTAGTTTTTAATTATTTTCAATTTCATAAAAATATTTTTTTATTTATTTTTTTTATATTTAAATAATTTTCATAAAAAAATAATATATTTGTAAAAATTAATTTAAAAATAATTAATTAAAATTAATTAAATAATTTTTCGCGTGCTTTTAAAATTATTTAAATTAATTAAATTAATTTTTACAAATATTTTTAATCCTTTTTAGAAGAAATAATCTGAAAAATTTCTTTCATATATAAAAAAATATTTTTTTTTAATAAATATTATTTTTTTTTCTTTCAGAACTCATGCGGCAACGATCCGTAAAAAACACATTGACCATAATACCGGTTATTTATTTTTTTATAAATCTCAAACTTCAACAAAAAAAAAATCGAAAGTCATAACCCAAGAATTAACAACGTCACAAGTGCGTCATTTCACGTTTTCAACTCTCAAGAACGGTCGAGGAAAAAAAATGTAAATAAACAAAAAAGAGTATTTGAACAAGTTCGAGCAGCAACAAGTGGTCTGCAAGCAAGCAAAAAATGTTAAGTAGATGTAAAAAAAAATTGCAGCTTGACGTGAATTGATTACAATCTTTGCTTTGTTTTCCGGATTAAGAACACACGACGCGTTACGTTAAGCGACATGCATTAATCACCTCCCCTGACGGCTAATTGCATTTTTAAAGGTCATGCCGTGCAATTCGAGTTCACGCCTCGAATTTGGGTCGATGTCAAGTTTACTCACCTCGTAAAATATCCATATGCTAAAAACTGTTTGAATTAGATTATAAACAACTAGAACGTTCCTCAGGTCGAAGGGTTTTCTGTTTGCCATGATTTTTGGCGCTAACGATTTGCTAAAATACGCGTAGAAAAGACAGAGGGCGAGTGTCGGAAACGGCGAAGACATCATTGGCCAGTCGTTAACTCTGGGATCTGCGAAAAAAAAAACAAAAAAAAAATTAAATCTCTGAAAAAAAAATGCGCGGGAAACGATTTCGTCACATAGCTGCTGCTTTCTACTTGAAACGAACGACGAACGAACGAAAAAAATATAAACATCATCATCATAATAACAATAAAAGATGAAAACGCTACAATAATTTAAATAAGTCGGAAATACACGACGAAATAAATGAAGTTTGTAACCGTTTATTGTCCATTACATGCGTCGTCGTCGTGTTGCGTATAGCGGAGAGACGAGCAGTAAGTAGGTGTTGCGTGCATTTGTCACGTCGCACTGGACTGTCGAAAGTTTTTTTTTCTGTTTAATTTAAGTTTTTTTTTTTGGGTGTGAAGATTTTGCTGAACATATTTTTCATCTCTTTTTAAGGGAATGGAATTCAAACGATTGTCAAATAAATTTTGTCTTTTTTTACCAATTTTGAATGATGCAGCAAATTTTTTAAAAATATTTTTCAGAGAAAAAAATTAAATAAAAAAATGAAAAATATCTAATTGACAAAAATAAAGTAAAATACAGAAAAGTAAAGTAAAAATTAATTGATTTCATTAAAATAATTCTTTTTAATTTTTATTATTAAAATTTTATTTGTTACAAAAATTTAAATTTTCATTTAAAAAAAATGTATCAAAAAATAGTTAATTAATTTAATTTAATTTTATAAAAAATAGTTCATAGAAGAAAATAAAAATAAATTAAAAAAAAATACTTAAACTACAAAAAATATAGTAAATTTAATATTTTTAAAAATTATTTTTTTAATAATTAATTTAAAATAATTTTTAATTAAAATTTAATTTAATTAAAATTATTAATTTTTTTTTTTTTTGAATTTTTTTTTAACAATTTAATTTTTTTCATAAATGATTTTATTTTATAAATATGATTTTTTTAAAAATATTTTTCATAAATGTCAAAAAAATAATTAAAAAGTTAATTAATAATTTTCTTTTTTTTATTAAAAATAGTTTATAAAAGTTAATAATTTAAAAAAAAAATATGAAAATTAATTTTTCAAGTCAAAAATGTCAATTCTTTAATTTTTTTCCATCGAATTTTTTAAAAATGAAGCTAAATAAATCTATTCTTAATTTTTATTTGTTTTTATTTTTTTTTTAATTTATTAATATTTTAAAATTTATTTTGTAATTCTTCTGTAAGAAATCTTGAAGTTCTTTAAAAATTTAAATAATTTAAATCAACAATAGAAAAAAACAAAAATAAAAGAAAAATAAATAAAAAATTTAATTAATTTTCATTATAAAATTAATATTAATATTAAAAAAAATAAAATTAAATAAAATAAATTATTAATAAATCAAAATAAAAGGTTAGGTAAGCCATTTAAATTTAAATAAATAAAAAAAATAAATAAAATTTTAAAATAAAAAAAATAATTAATTTTAGAAATATTTTTATCATTTTTTATTTTAAAATTTAATTAATTTTTTTTATTAATTTAAATTTAAATGGATTAGCTAAACCATTAATTTAATTAATTAATAATTTATTTATTTAATTTTATATTAAATTTATTTAATATTAATTTTATAATAATATTTAATTAAATATTTTATTTATTTTTCTTTTATTTTTTAATGAGTTATTTTTTATGAGAAAAAGTAAAAAACATTCATCAAACCCATAAAAAAAAATTAAATTAAAATAAAAATAAATTTCATGCACTTTAAACCATTTTAATTAAATAACTTTCAATTATTTATCACTCGACTACCCCTTGAAATTTCTTTTTCAACTAAAACAAATAATGTTAATTATTTGTCAATGGAATGTCTGGTATGTGTACCTACAATGCAACATGCATAGACGAAAAAAAAAATTGTTTTTGGCTACTTTTTCTTTCCCTCGTTCATTCATTCGTTGTTCGCACCGAAAAGTGATCGTCGTCATTGAACTTGACTGTGCGACACAAATTCTTCGATTTTAAATCAAAAAGCAGCAGGTATTCGAATTTTATCAAATTTCATTTGAAATCCAATCAAAAAAGGGTTTAATACTCACCACTTTTGTTATCCATTAAATCTCTATACCAGTCGTGCACATCTTTGATTATTTGCGTCATTTTGAATGTTTTATCTGCAAAGAGACACAAAATGTTGATTTTATTACTAATTTTTCGAATGAATTAAGATGATTATTTAATTGTGTTTCGAACGAGTTACGTATGAAAAACCCATTTTCGTAATTAAATTGAAATTGTCTATGCAAATATTTGATCGCCAGTGACTCTCGAGAGACGCGTCAAAAATTATTATTGGAATTTATTATTTGTTGGAATTTTATCACGTTTTTGCTCGATTTTTTTTTTTATTTTAAAAATCAAAAAAATTTGTGTCAAGAATGCATTTCTCTCGCATTTGATTTTGAAAATTTGTTTCAAGGTTCAGGTCACTTTGTTAATTATTTCGAATTATTTCTCGTTAAAAAAAATTATTTAAAAAAAAAATAATTAGCACCTGTAATTATTTTTAACTACTAACTAAGTATCTATCACCGCTCGTATTTATCACTTAAAAAAAAATATTTTTACAACTAATAAAAAAATAAATATTTAGACTCAATTTGGTTTCAAATTAAAAAAATACTTCTTCAGTATATCGCGTGTGTGTTGTCTCGAAGACGCTCTATTTCAAACTGACTCCCGATCAAGCCAGCAACTCTTTATACGTGAGTTATATGAAACAAAAAATTACTGTACGACTTGTTTTAAAGTTCTTTTGTGTAGCGAATGCACGATATCGACGCCGTTCGACACATAAAACTTTGAATGACTATTTAATTCTGATTTTTTTTTCTTCGATCAGAGACGTAAGAGATCCTCCGAACGTTAACGTCAATGAGAAAAAAAAATAACAAGTCGATGTACGCGTTTGCAAATTAATTTTTTTGTCTTAGAAATTTTTTGTAAACTAGATAAAAAAAAAAATAAATTAAAAATAAAACGTAAATAAATGTTTTGGATTAAATTTAGAGCGAACAGGTCGTTGTCGTGCCATGAACAAGAAGTCAAGCAGCGGTCAAAAAAACAAATACGATGTAATAAACAAGTGATGATTAATTACGGGCGATTCGATTGGTTAAGAAATTTCCCAATAAATGATTTGTTTTCGTGCGGAAAATTATTGTAAAGAGATGTCTTTATCTTGTCAATGGAGTAATTTATTATTATTTGAGAAGATGCAGAAATTTAAAGTTTCTTTGTTATTATTTTTTTTTTTGAGAAATAAAGCTTGTATTTTTATTGTATAAAATTTAGTATTTTCTGCAAATTTATCTTATTTTTTTAATATTTTTTTTCCATTCAATAATAATTTTTTATTTTTTTTTTTTAATAATTTTTTATTAATTTTATTTTTTATATTTTTTTCCTTTCAATAACAATTTATAATTTTTTCTTTTTAAAAAATAAATTTAAATAAATTTAATTTAAAAATTTAAATTAATTAATTTATTTATTTTAATTTTATTTTTTTTAAATTAAAATTGTTAATTTGAAAAAATAAAAATTTGGAAGATTTTTATTTTATTTTTAATTTTTTTTTACGATTTTTTTTTTTTAAATAAATTTATTATTTTTTAAAATAAAATTAATTAATTTATTTTTATTTATTTAATTTATTTATTTTTTTTAAATTAAAATTGTTAATTTGAAAAAATAAAAATTTGGAAAATTTTTTACGATTTTATTTTTTTTAAAAAATAAATTTAAATTAATTTATTATTTTTTAAAATAAAATTAATTAATTTATTCATTTATTTATTTATTTTTTTTTATTTATTTTTTTTAAATTAAAATTGTTAATTTGAAAAAATAAAAATTTGGAAGATTTTTATTTTATTTTTAAATTTTTTTCTTATGATTTTAGTTTTAAAATGATAATTTAAATGATACGTTTTTATTTTTTTCTTGAAAAAATATTTTATTTAAGAAAAAAAAATTTAAATCATTTGAAGTACTTTTACTAATTTAATTAATTAATTTTATTTAATTAATTTTACAATTTAAAATACAAAAAAAAATATTTTAAAAATTTTGCAAGAGAAAATGATTTAAAAACTTATTAAAATTTTTTTAAAATTATTTAATTTTATTAATTTATTAAAATTATTTAAAAATTTTAAGTAAAAAATTCATTTAAATATTTAAAATATTTTTTTTACTTTTAATAATTTTCAAGAACATTGAAAAATATTTTAATAAATTTAATTCTGTTAAATAATTATTTTAAAATAATTTTAAAAAATTAAATATTTGGTACAAGGCGTCTCCATGAACCCTTCATAAAATAAAATATTTTCACTTGCCTTTGAAATTCTCAACTTTTTATTTTAAATTCGAACTTTAATCTGAACTTTTTTTCGTTCTACTGGATAATCTGTGGCGTGTTTGTAAAATTTTCCACTTATCTCAAGGTTTGTTATTGTTATTTTCGCATGCGACTATTTCAAAGTCACCCGCGTTTTCTCTTGCTTTCCTGTTCCTAAAGCCGTAATTTCTAAAAAAAAAAATAATTCAATCGAGCACGTAAATAAGGAACTAATAAAAATGAAAATTAATGTAAAAAGTTAACTGTTTCGATAAATAAACGAGTTATTTTGATTCGGATTCTATCTTCGAACGCACGATTCAACCTGATTTACATGTTAGAACGGGCTGGATGCCGGGCGACCTTCAATCTAGTTCATGTGTGTGTGCGATTTTGTAATTGACAATGAATTCTCGACGTGCGTCGATGGGTTAACGCAAAACACACAACTTTGAGGTAAGAGTGCTGAGAAATGCGACTCGTTTTGTTATTTTTTACATAACAACGAAATGAAATCCGTGAAACAGGTTCTGAGTTGCTTCTTTACGGGTTTTAGAAATTTTTTTTTTCGATCGTTCGATGCAAAAAAAGTAAAACAACACGAAAGGTGACGACGATCATCGTGTTAGAACAATTTGTTTGCCAAAGACCAATAATTTACTTAATAAGTCGATTCCGATTCTTGTGACGAGGTGAGCTGCTTGGATCAAATCTTCTGCGTATGAATTTTATGAAAACATCAAATATTGAATTTTTTTTATTTGTTTCCATTTAATGGGTTTTTGTAGAAAATCATAGACAAAGAGACGTCGTTTAAAAATGCTTCTTTTGGTTTTAGATTTTAATTGAATTATCTGCCTTTATCTGCTTCCGATTTGGTTTAAATGCGGTCGGTTTTGTGCTTATGTGTGGTGTTAATTCAATTATTCATCAAAGCAATGTAAATTCTTGACAACGACGATAAAATGACGATGATGAGGGGGGCAATAAATTTATTTTTATCAATATCTCAATGCTCAATCATGCTTAACAATTATGATTATTTATTGTTGCTGTTATATTGTAGTTTATTAGTAACGGCATTATTTGATTAGATTAGATCGCTTCGATAATTTTGATTCGTTTTTTTCTGTCAGGAAATCTTGAGAGTTTTTGTTTAATTTCTTCAGATTTGAAATCTTATTGGAAGAGTCTACGAATGAGATAAGGATATCGTAAATTAGGAAATGAAAATTTTTGAAAGTTTTTTTTGAACTTTCATCCTTCCATATACTCAGTGGCGGATTAACTGGAAAGAGGTCTAAAGCTATTGCGGCTTTTTCGATCATTTTTGTTCCTCTTTTAAATGATTTTGTTCTACAGAATGCTCGGAACCTAAGGCTACAGCCTTATTAGCTTATACTATTTTTGTCATTTCTTGTTCTTTCCTTTTATTGGAGTTTTTTTGTCTTTTGATGAGTTTCAATTTTTATTTTCTTGGTTCATTGAACTTTCTTTATTGATGTTCATAGGTTCATTTGTCAATGATTTGATGCACTTTTTACGTATTTCAGGAAATTTTTCTTGAATTCATTTATATTATCACAGTTAGTTTCGTATAGTCTTGACATTTCATTGAATATTTTGACACCTTTGTACCACACTGATCCTTGTTCGTTATATGCATAATTGAAAATTATATTAAGTCAAAACCATTTCACTTATGACTTAAGCTTGAGTAAAAGTCACAAAAGTTTAACTTAAGTCAAATTATTTGACTTAATTAACCAAATTTTTCAATATATTCAAAAAAAAAATTAATTTTTCCTAAAATTTGCTTGAAATTTCAAAAAATTTGGAAAATTGAAATTTCAATTTTTGACTTAATTCAACTTTTACTTAAACTTAAGCTTAAAATTAAGTCAAAATATTCATTTAACTAAGGCTTAAGTTAAAGTTTAAGTTACATAAGTTTTTGAAGCTTAAGTTCAAGTCATAAGTTTTTGCAGCTCTGGTTATATGATAAGTTTGCCATAAGATAAGTTAAGCAAATGATGTTTCATTGGGAAAAGATTCCTTTGCTTAATAATTTTCAGCGTATCTCCAAACAAAGTATACTGTAAGTTTTTCTTCCATTTGAAAATGTTTTCTGTGAATGGAAGCATTTCTTCCTCATATTTGTTGGTAGTTTGACATCAGCTTCGTATTCATCTGTAAGTTGCTTTTTGAGCTGTCGTTTCTTTTCATTAAATAAAATTAAAATAATATTCAAAAAAAATGATCAAAAATTTATTAAAATTTAAATACTTTAACTATTAAATTTAAAATCATTTTAATTCCTTTATTTATTCAAGAATTCAGAAAGATTTTATTTTTTTAATTAAAATTTATTTTTTATAAATTTTAATTAATTTTAAAAATTTATTAAAATTGATTTAAATTTTTTTTAAATTAAAATATATTTTTTTTCTTTATTAATTTTTAATTTAATTAAATAAATTAAAATTTAAACTCAAAATCTATATTAAATTTGAAATGCTATGACTTAATTTCTGCTTCCCATATCTCTATGATTTTTTTTGTATTATGTCAAGATTAGCTATGAGAAGGTTTTGAAATAAAAAAAAACTTAAAAATCCATAAAAATTAAGAAAATTATTTGATATCAAAAAAATACCAAAGGTATTGACAAAAATTACTAAAAAAATTACTATGAAAGAAAATTATCTCATTCTACTAAATATAGAAGTAAATTTTGTGATTGTTAGAAACCCTTAAAAATTTTCTAAAATTTTGTTTGTAACCTAAGTATAGCCTTAAATTATTTCGTTGCAATAAACTATCATTATATTGAGACGTAGAAAATTGTATTCTTTTGGTCGAAATTTGCAAAATTATAGCTTAAAATTTTACTTTAGTGTAGATTTAATGATATGGAATCACTTAATTGGATGAATTGTCAATTTTTACCCAAATTATCTTCAAATGGAAATCGACATTTTTTTCATGGATTTGCTTCTTTTTGAAAACCTCAGGGAATTCAATTTAATGTATTTTTCTGAGTTGGGTCACTATCCTTCATTACGATCCTTTTCATTGATAAAACGAACCTAAAGTTCAATATTCTTCGATTCCTTTTAAAAATTTTATTTCCGCTGCTCTTATTTTTTCTCGAACATTCTTCTAAAGGACAACAAGTTTATTTTTTTTTTGAAGGCTGTTACAATAACAACAACGCGTCTCGAACGGAACTGCAAAAGACAAACAGTTACACGCAATTTACTCGACATTTCATTTTACTTTTACTTTAAACAGAAACTGGTTCCGAGTACTTACTGACTCATAAATAATAAACGCATATTTTGAATCTCCTCGTGATCGTCTTAGCTTAGTCGTCGGTTGATGACAACTTGTAAAAGCGCTCTCATACTTTTTTTTTTCTTTCACATACTTTGTCGGCAAAAATATCATCGTTTCGTATAAAAAGTGGGCTATGTAAATTTTTTTTATATTAAGATGGACTTATATTTTTATAAGATATTATTACATCAGAAACGATAAAAAAAAGTGAATTTTTGATCGGAAATTTTTTTTCAACATTTTTTTTTTGTAAAGTTGTTGTGCTGCTTTCTGCATAATATAATAGTTGAGCGAGAAAAAAAAATCGAGACTGAGTTCGAAGAGGAAACGTAAACAAATGCGAGTTCACGAGGACAATAAAACGTTGCACAAGTGTCGTTTTTCCTGTGATTCACGTGCAGTTTGATGACAATTGACGACTTGGCAATAAATGCGGAACTTTTTTTTTTTGTAGAGAATTGTTTTTCAAGAGTGTTTACTCACTCTCTCTTTATCTGACTCTCCAGTTGAATGGGAAAAAAATTATCTCTTGGTGACGATAACAGAAAATGATTTCTTTTGAGGAGTTCTTGTGAATTGTGTCAAGTGCTAATGTGAGGAAAATTTTGCTTTGGTAGAGTTGAGTTGAAGCAAGAAATATTGAAGTTTGTCTAAAATAAATGATCGAAAAATCTCGAAGCTACTGAAGTTCATGGTAATTTTTTTTTATTTTTTTTTATAAAAATTTTAAATTAATTTAATTTTAAATTTAATTAATTAAATAATTAAAATTAATTAATTAAATAATTAAAATTTAATTAATTAAATTAATTAATTTAATCAAATTTTAGTTTTAACTAAAAATAATTATTAAAAAAAATATTAATAATAAAAAAATAATTAATTTAAATAATTAAAAAAAATAAATTTTATTAATTTTAGTTTGCTTTAACTTGTAATTTTGCTTAAATTTTAAAATAAAAAAAATCAAGTTTGATACTTTATGTTTCAATATTTGTTGGAATTTCATTTAAAAGTTTTTTTTTTTGTATTTCTTTCAGTTTTAGTATGTTTTGATGGAAAATAATCAATATTTTCATTAAACCATATGTTAGTAAATATATTGTAAACAATGTAAAGAAAAAAAATTGTAAACAAGTCTGTGTTCTACTTTTTGAGTACTTTGTCAATTAAATCAATTTTTTTAGAATATTTTATTCTTCTAATTTTTATTAATTTTTTAAAATTTATTTTCTCCATTAAAAATTAATTTTAAAATAATTTTCCATAAATATTAATTAAATTAAATTAATTTACTTAAAATTCAGAAAATAATTAAATTAATTTATTTTATTAAATTTAAATAAATAAAAAAAAATAAAATTGAATTTATGAAAAAATTATTTTAAAAATAAAATAAAAAATAAATAAATGAAAAATTAAAATATAATATTAAAAAAATGAAATTAAAATTTAAAAAATAAATAAATAAAAAAATTTAAATTTTAATACTTAACATAATTTTTGACATATGAAAAAATTAAAAACTTCCCATTTTTTTACTAAAAAAAAAAATTTTAATATAAAAAAATAATTTTAATTAAATTTTTAAATTAAATTTTAAAAAAATTATTTTTAATTTATTAAAACAATTTAATTAATTAATTTATTTAATTTAATTAATTTTAATTTTATTTTTTTCTTAATTTTTATTATTTTTTTAATTTTTTTTTTTTAATAATTTTTATGCCTTTTCAAAGGATTAATAACCTCAATAAATCCCTCAAAGATATCAAAAAAATACTCTGAAGTCTATCAAACTTCCTTCCTTTCGCATCAACATGACTCACTTACGACTCAACTAAAATTCCACATGATAAGACGTACAATTAACGTTACGTCATCATTAAATACTTTCGTTCGCAGTACTGTGATGCGAGGCAATTAAACAGGCATTGGAGGTCAGTGTTGCGAATATTTGTGAAATTTTTTTTCGTACGTTATCTCAAGAGACTGCACTTATCTTGCACACGAAATAATTAACAAAGTAGCAACGATCGCTTTTTTTCATAAAAAAGTAAAAAATGCTGAATAATGAGCAACCTTTCTTTTTTTTTTTGAAGTAAATACTTAACTGCACTTCTCTTTTCTCGCTCTCTTCATTCATATTAAAAAAAAAACAAAAAAAAATAATTCAAGGACGTCACACACGGAAGTTGTCCTTTTGAGAAGGATAATTCGTGTACAGAAAAGTGACACTTAACTGTCAAAATGGGTGTCTATGGGGTGCATTTGAAGAACGAGGGACAGGGTGTCACAAGACGTCGTCGTCGATTACTTTCGCTCAAATTGCGTAAAAATTGTCCAAATAAATATTTTTCGAAAAAAAAGCAGACACTGCGTTGATTAATATGTACATAACGTCTACTTTTTAGCATTGAACTGCTGCGGAGCGAGATATATGGAAGAGAAATGGATAGTTATCAAGTCTTACGTAAAAAAGTGTTATTAACTTTTCCAATCTTTTGTTATGTTTGTTGTTTTTTACACGCTTGTGTGTGTGTGTGTTTGTGTATAAAAATGAGAAATTAGGTTAATTTACAAAATTTGTTATTTTTTTTGTGCTTACCTGTGGAAATGTTGATGTTTACAATAAAAAATTAAATAAAAATTTTTTGCCGCCTTTGGTCCTCGATTTTTTCGTCGTTCCCGTTCGAATTTGAGGTTAGAATAAGTAAAAGTTTAAGTAACGAAAAAAAAATTAAAATTTCGACAATTCAATTTCTCTGCGCCGCACTGCCGGTGATTCAATAATTTTTTTTCCTACACATTCACTCGCAGTAATTTCTTTACACGCCGCCGTATTTTTTTTTTACTCTGTGTCTTTCTCTCTAATAGAAGAAAAAATTTACACACAGCGGAATGCTTTCAGCCTCTTTTTTAATTTTTCTTTTATTTTTTTTTGAATTTTTTTACAGCATGTGTCACTTTATTAGTGTATTTAAGCTCAATTACGACGACGACGGTCCAACGCTAAACTATTCGGTAAACAAATAACTTGTAAAATCGTACAAAAAAGTAAATACTTGGAGAAAAGTATGCGATATCCCCAATTTTTTTTTTATCTTATTAAGGGTGTGTGTAAAAAAATATTATTTCAACGAAAAAAATAAAATAAAAAAACTTCACAACTTGAACGCTGTGTGGCTGTAGTTATATGCGAGCAGCTCGTTATATGCGTGATGTTGTTGTGTATTTTATTTTTTTTTATTTTGTATTTTTTTTGATTTGAGAGATGATGATGAAAAATAAATTATAAAATACACATCTACTTTCTACGACCGTTGAAACTATACTGTTTTCACTGCTGCGAGAGTTTGCAACGAGTAGTTTTGTCACAGCGGATACAGCGGCGGCAATATTGCCGTACAGTAAGGGCACGGATATCAATTATGCTTGTGAAAGTACGGAGTGCATAGGCGAGTGTGATGAGAGGTAGCTGTCTGAAATTGCCATGTGTTGATTCGAGTTTTGCGGTATGACTCATAGCTGTGTGGGATATACGGGCTATAGGCTGTATGAGATGTACGAGAGTTGAGAAATCGCTGTATGTTGATTCAAAAGTTGCCCGATGAGAATTTTGAATTGAAACGAGGCGATTTTGTTAACTAATTCAAGAGATATTATTGGATTGTGATTGGTTGAAGTTTTTGAGAAGAAGCCAATCAGAGGGATTTGATTTGAAGAGAGATATCAGCTGTTTATTTGAACGAGGTAAGTATGCAATGAATATTACTTTTTCTGTACTTTGTATTTTTTTAAGATCCAATAAGTTGTTAAAATTAACCAAAAGTTATGTTTCATGATTTTCTCATAATTTTTAGTTAATTTAAATTTTTCTTTTAAATTATGCAATTAAAAATTTTGTTTTTAAAATTGACTTTTAATTTTTTAACGATCTTTTGAGATCTGTAGATCAAATAAAAAATTTAAATAATTAACTATTAAATTATTTTGAAGCATTAAATTTTCGAATTTGTATTTATTAAATAATTTGTTTTAAATTATTTGTTTAAATTTTTATTTATTTTATTATTTATTTATTTTGAATAAAAAAAAATAGATAAAAATTACATTATAAACTTTATTCGTGATAAATTAGATTAAAATGTTTAAATTCTTAAAATTTTAAGAAATATTAATTTAATTTTTTTTTTTTTTCTTTAAAAATTTCAATTTAAGATTTTGGTATAAATATTTAATGAATTAAGTAATTAAATATATTAGAAGTTTTTTTTTATTTTAAGTATTTTTCATAAAATAAAATTTAAGAAAAATGGAGATTTATAAAATTATGATTTGTGTCATTTAATAAATTAAATTTCAATTGATTAAATATTTTTTTTAATTATTAAAAAAATTTAAACATATTAAATTTTATTTAAATTTTAATTTATAAAAAAAATTAATTATTAAATTATTTTTTTTATTTAAAAAATAAAATAAAATAATTATTATTTATTTAAATTTATTAAATAAAATAAAATTTATTAGTTAATTAAATATTTTTTAATTAATTAAATTATTTTTTTATCTAAAAATTTTAATTTTAATTAATTAATTTATTTTATTTTTTATTTATTAAAAAAAAATATTATTGAAATATTGAAAAATAAAATAAATTATTTATTTAATTTAAATATTTTGAATTAATTAATATATTTTTTTTAAATTTTGTTTCATTAATTAAATTTTAATCAATTTATTTTTTTAATTAAAAATTTAATATTTTTTATTTAGTTAAAAAAAAATAATTAATTAATTAATAAATATAAAAATTAAAGGAAAATACACAAATTTCAATTGAACCTTTCAAAGTAAAAAACCTGAAAAAAATTTAAAAATAATAAAAATCTTTTTTTTTTTTATTTTCTGAATAAATACTTTATTTATTCCATCATCAAGAATAATATCAAAGATTACAAAAAATAATTTTGAACCATGATCTAAGTTAACGCTATCTACCTATAAACATATTAAAAATTAGAATCAGTTATAAAATTAAAGCTACTTTAAAATTATAAACTTTTTTTTTTGTTGTAGTACGTAATGATGAGTCTTCTGCTAAATTTAAAGAGAAAGTAAAACCATTCCTTAATTTAAAAAAAAAATATTCTTTTTCGTTATTTTAATTTATTTTTAATTACAACATGAGTCTTGAGTTAAAATTTAAATTTTTCATCAACACTCGAGTTATTGGAATTTTTTGATTTGAATTTGAGCAATTATTATTCACAACCATTTTGATGAATTTGACAAAAGAAAATTATTTTAAAGAAAATTTCATGAGTGTCTTGTTCAAAAAAAAAAAATATTTAAAAAAATTAAAAATAAATTTTTAAAACTAAACTAAACTTAATTGATTTTTTTTTAATTTCTAAGCTCGCGTTTTTTTTCTTATTTGTGTATTTACAGGATAAGTTTTTGAGTGAAATGAACTTATTTATTACTCGTTTCAACGAAGACTCGTTGCCGAGTGGAAGAGTAACTGGTTTCCAGCGGATGAATGGATTTGTAGAAGGAGCTTTTGCCATTTGTGTAAGTGTGTCCATTGGCAGCTTTTCCATTGGCAACTGCAGCTTTTGTGCCATTTTGAACTGTTTGACCGTCTTTGTCCTTTTTCTTTAAAAGAAAAAAAATAATTTTAATTTTTTTCTTTTAAAAAATAAAAATTTTTTTGTTACTTACGGGTTTTGGAGTGTAAGCTTTGTTGTAAAAGTTGGCAAACAAGACCAAGAAAAGCAAGGCATGTCCTCCGATGAAATAAACGAAAGCCATTGGGTAGTTACAATCGTTCCAGAAGCAAAGTTGGAAGGTATGGATCAATACAGCGATGAATTGAACCTGAAAAAAATTTCATGTAAGTATTTTTTTTTAATAAAAAAAATGTCAAAAAATTACCATTTGTAAGATTGTCAAATATTTTTTCCACCAAAGGTACTTTTGTACTTTAGGTCCCATCGCAGCTAACATATAATAAGCATACATGACGATATGGACAAAGGTATTTAAGAATCCAAAGAATGAACTGTGACCTCCGGGAGCGAATTTGACACCCCACCAAACCGAGAAAGGCATAATTCCGTGATGGATCACGTGCAATGTCGAAACTTGATCATAACGTTTGCGCATAACGAAGAACAAGGTATCGAAGAATTCAGTGAATTTACTGAAATAATACCACCAACAACCGGATGCAGTCTATTTTGAGGTAAGAAATTCATTAATTCTCAATAAAAATGTTTAAAAATGATTTTTGGGACTTACTCTCAATGCTGTTGGATTATTTGAGAAATCTACAGGTTGGCATCTCCAGCTATATCCCGTAAGCCATCCAGCGATACAAGCTTCATAGAATAACCACGCGCTGAACACAACTTGGAAGGCATTGTAAACAATTAAAACGCCACGTAACTGGAATGGCTTTCTATTTTCCATCAATCTGGGACCTAAAACCTGTAAAAAGACAAAATATTAACAACCTGTTAAAAAACCCGAAAAGAAAATCCTTGAGGTAAGTCATGTCCTTTCACTTTTATAACTTTTACAACTCTTTAAAGGTCGTTCGAAAAAAAAACTGCAGAAAATCATCGGAAGTATTGTACAGAAAAAAAATTGCATAAAAGTCAAGGATTTTCAAGGTAACTTTTCCCTACTTCCTCTCTGATTACGAGCCAATGAACTTACCTTAACAAAATAAGCGTATGATAAACAAATGGCGATTGTGGGAAGCGGTGAACTCATCATTGGCCAATCTCGTGTTCGGGGATCTGATTTGTTGTTCATCAAATCATCCCAAAAGTTGTATGCGTTTCGCAAAGTTTCCATCTGAAAAAAGATAAATTAATAAAAAACATTCAGGTCAGTATATTTTGCAATATTCTCCGAAAAAAGATATCCATTAAAAATAATTATTTAATCACAAATTACATTTATTGAAAAAGTTACAAAAGTTTCAGTCGATGAGTTCATTTATAAAATTCATATGGAGCCATTGACTCCTTTAACAGACACTCAAAAAAACCTTTGTTGAGGTAGGTCATTCGCAAATTAAAATTGCAGACATCAAAATTATCTGTGGAGTCATTGTTGTAATTTTTCTTCTTCATCAATTAGCTGTCAGACTTGTCGATGCTTTGTTATTATAATGCATTTTTAATATCGAGGTAAGTTTTTTTTTGTTGGTCATTATTGTCAATGGTATGTTTGCGTTTTTTTTTTGTTTTGACTTTTATTGTAGCCATTAATATTTATGTTAATAAAAAGTTGTAAAAAAATCGACCGGAGGTGAAAAATTTACAAAAAAAAATACAGTTTCTTGCCCTTGATGTCGCAGTAACGCGAGATTCAAATGTGTCTTGAATATCATTTAGAATGAGGCGGATGAAATGTTGGAAAATGTTTCAAGTTGCAAAAGGGGTAAGTTTATAAGAATTTTTTTTATAAAATTTATATTGTTTTTGCTCTGCAAGATCTGTTGTGACCTTATAACTCGAGAACGATGCGTCTCCGAGCATATGTTTCATGGAGAAAAATTATCTACTCGAGACAGCGCACAATGTTAGCGAAAAAAATTTGATCAAAAAAATTTTACCCAAAATCCCCCAAAATCTTCCAAAATTTGGTCAGGTATATTCCATAAGGAACTTTTTAAAACTTCATTAAATACATTTTTTCAATTTTTTTTTAATATTTTATTTTTTAATATTTTTTTTAATATTTTTTTTAATTTTTTTTTTAAATATTTTTTTTTAAATATTTTTTTTTTTATATTTTTTTTTAAATATTTTTTTTTAAATATTTTTTTTAAATATTTTTTTATTTTTTTTTAAATATTTTTTTAAATATTTTTTTTTAAATTTTTTTTAAATGTTTTTTTTATTATTTTTTTAAAATTCTTTTAATTTTTTTTAATATATTTTTTAATATTTAAAAAATTTTTTTTTTTTATATTTTTTTATCTTCAAGATTTTTTTTACAATTTTATATTTTTATACGTATTTTTTTAATTTATTTTTTTTTTAATTTCAGAAAACTATATTTGAGCTTATTTGATATGTTCGAATTACTAACATTGACAAAATACCATCTTAAGAGATTCATTACTCAAAAGTTGATAAAAACAAACAAATATGGGTAAAAAAATATCAAGACTAAGTAATATTGCCGAAGATTAAAAAGATTAAAGTATTTCTTCGCTGAGTGGATTTATGTAATTAGCAGATTTGGAAGCTTGGAGATCCATCCAATACGTCTATGCCGAAAACTATATTGTTATTGACTCAAGGGAATCAAAGTTAAGAAACCATATAAGAACTTTAACGTGAATAACTGACACCATCAAGACTACTATCATCATGGAGATAAAAAAAATCGTACCTCGATATGACTTTCGAACGTTTGATATGCAAAACATTAATTCTTATGGGCTCATGAATTCAAATATCCATGGTTTATGGCACTCACAGACTAATTTTTAATTACCACAAATATTTTTTCTTTAAACTGAAATTTTATTAACTTGAAACTCAGTTGAGGAAAGTTAACTTCCTCAGTTAAAAATCTTCAAACAGAAACAACTTGAGAAAGCTTTTAAAAAGAACTAACGGCGTAACACTTTTTTTCATTGCCTTAGCCTAATAACACATTTTCGTCTCATCTAGAAGATTCCTCAAATTACTCATTTTTTATTACTTTTTTTTACTTCTTCACTTCTGATAGATGAGTGCGATATTTTTTTTGCGCGGATGTTTAACCTCTTTTGTTGCGTGATGTCTTTGCATGACCATGAAGAGAGTTCAAAATTCGTCTCAACTTTTTTTTTAAAACTACACAAAGCCTCTTTATTACAGCAAGAAAAAAGAGGCAAGATTAATTACGAAACTTCTCGAAAATCTCAAAAGAGAAAATCTCGCAAGTCATTCCAAAGCACCTCGTGTAATTGATAAATGACATACATACACATAGAATTCAGCTAACAATGCGACATTACGAAACCTTTGACAAAATTATCATAAAAGCGCACATTGAAAGGTGAACTAAAGGTTCGATTTTCAATGCTATACGGAGTTCGATAACCAGTAATCCGTAAATATTATTACGTAATAGAGCCCTTTTTAGTTGAGAACTTGTTTAGTGTTTAAATTATGGCACGCACACAGAAACCGGGTAATTCACCTTGAAAATGCATTGCAACTCTATTTGATACCACGCGTGTTCTCTACGACGTGATCTTTTTTGTCAATAACGGATCTGATACAGCAAAATTAGATAATTTATCCGAAAAAAAAGACGTGAAATTATGCTGATGAACAGGTTGTGTGATTTTATGTTTATGTAAATTTTTTCGCTAAAAATTCGTAACTTGTGTAATAGTCGATATTGTCAACAAGAGATTGTCAAATTTTTTTCAAAAAAAAAATCTATGAATGGATCGTTGTATAAGCTTTGTTAATTTTTGCGCATTTTTTTGCATTTTTTAATTTTTTTGATTTTCAACACTTTTTTAAAAATTAAAAAAATACTTTCTTTGATTTGTCTAAATTTTTTGAATCCAAGGTTTGAACCGTTCAGTTAGAGGTTTAATTAACTTTTAATTTTATTTTAAAGAAAAAAATCAATAGAACTTGAATTTTTGGAAATTATTAAATATAATTATTAATTCAATTAAAATTTGAATATTACGTGAAGTTCATGCATTTTTTGACCTTTTGGCAAAGAAATTTTTTTCCGTTATTTATTTATTCAAGAATATCAAATAAATATAAATTTAATAACTTTTCACAAACTTGTACAAAAAAAATCCAATTCACAAAAAAAAATATTTTTTATTGTTATTTTTTTTGTCATTTTTTTATACAAAATGCATCGAAGTCATTGACATATTAATGGATTTTTTCCTCCTTTTTTAAAGTTCTTTTTTTTAAAAACTTGAATTTATTCTTTTTTTTTTTAAATATCAATAAAAGGGACACTCCCATGTAAAATAATTCAAAAAACCACATTTTTGCAACATTTTTGATAAAAATTTTATTTATTATTTTTTTTAATAACTTTGTTCACGTTGATCTCAATTGTTTTATTTTTTTTTTTAATTCACGAAAAATCCACAAATAATTTTATTTCAATTTCTTTTTTATTTACGTTTAATAAAATAAAAAGGTAAATACGAGTTATGTCACTTGCACGCTCTTGCACTAAATTTGGACCACGTCGATTTTCGTTTTTCGGTTATTCAATACTCTTTATAAATTTTTTGAACAAACACTCGATCGATTTTTTTTTAATATTTACTTTTTTTATCGCTTCTTCTTAAAAAAAAAATTAAAAAGAGCATAAATTTGTTTTTCTTATTTAAATAATTAATTTTTGTTTCGTGCTTACTTTGTCTGTTTTTTTTTGTCAGTATTTAATAAATAAATATCACTCGCGCGCACCTGAACGACGAACGATGTTGCCGTTCCAAAGACTAAACTACAAATGCTTGGTGTCTGCGAAAATTTTACGTCTTGCGTTACGGCACGCACTCCGGTACGACAAGTGTGGCAGCAAAATAACCCGAAAAATATTTGTGGTTTATTATTTTGGTGATGATTTGAAGCCAGTTCGAAAAATATTTTTTTGAGAGAGCAACAAATCAGGTCAGACTCTTTTTCTTTCTCTTCTGAGTCACGGTACCTCGAGAAAGAGGGAAAAAACTCTTTACCGACATTTTTTTCGCCATTGAATGCAACAAGGCAGTAACGAGCAATGAAACTGGTTGTCGGTCGGCGATAATTACATCACAATATTTTTTTTTCGAGTACCCTCTTACGATTTTTGTGTCTTTTTGGTTGTTCGCTTGTTCGTTGAGGTATGAACATCGTATGCCGAAAAATTTTTGTTGGCCTTCTCTCTAAGACTTTGTATGTACTTTTCTTTTCGTTGTCGACGACGTTGTTTCTTTATCTCGCAATGTGTGTGCATTCAATCAAACACGTATGGTCAAAATTTTCTTGAGCAATAGTTTTTTTTCTCGGTATTCAGCGGAGTTTCGGTGAGACAAGACAGCCAAAGGTTACTTCTGATGTGATTGAATGATTTTTCAACGAAATAATTTATTTTTGTAAATTTATGAGTTTTTTTCAATTGAAAATGAGAAGGCGAAAAAAATATTTTTCCTTCACTTTTTGAATTTCCAATTTTTGGCAAATTTTTTAATTAATGAAATTTTACTTCCTTCCTAATTTTTTGAAGGAAATCGAAAACTTTTTTTTTTAATTTTTTTTTCATCGTCTTTTGTTTTTTTTTATTTTAAATTTATAAAAGCTGAAGAATTTCAATTTTTTATTTTTGAAAAAAAAAATATTTAGAAGACAAAAATTTATTTATCGAAAAATTTTCTTTTTTTTTCAATAATTATTTTAATTGGATTTTTTTCCTTTTATAGAGATTTTCTTCTTTTAGAATTAAAGCTTTCTAACAAACTCAAAAAATTAGCTAATTTTGACCTTGGACAACGTTTAAAATCTCAAATATTGAAATAAAATAATATTTTTCGATAAAAAATTATTTTGAATAATTTTAGTTTTTTTTAATAGATTAAAAATTTTTAATTCGAAATTTTTTAAATTTAATTTAATTTAATTAATTTTATTTATTAAATTTAATAATTTAAATTATTAAATAATTAATTTATTTAATTTAATAAATAATTATTTTATTTAATTTAATAAATAATTATTTAATTTAAATTTATTTATTTTTTATTATTTAATTTAATTATTTTTTTTATTTAATTTAATTAATAATTAAATTTAATTTAAAACTAAATTCTGAAACTCGTAGATTCGTCTTAAAAATATTTAATTAAAAAAAAAAATATTTTTTAAAATTATCCAAAAATAAATTGATGAGAAAGAAATTGATTGCCCTTTTTTCTCTTCCATCATCATAAACTCATTGAACGGCAATAAAATTTCATAATTTACGCCAGAATTGCATTTCTTTACAAAATTCCGTAATTTACATCCTCATGTCAAAACTTGTAAACTACCAACAACTTGACACACTCGTGCGATGCCGAAATTAAAAATGAAAGTTAAAATTCTTTGTACACATTTTCGTTAACGAGACAGCTGACTAATTCCGAGACACTCTCGGCAAAAATTAAATCTGCACCAAAGACGTCAATTGTAATTTTTTTACATGACCTTGGTCTAATAATCCACAGTAATTAATTGAATAATACATTAACTTGTTTTTATTTTTTTTTTTCGTACAAATGTGTAATAAAATTGTAACCTACACCAATATTCAACTCTACTTGGCTTTTTAACAATTTTTCAATTCACCAATCTTTGAATGGTTACAAAGTTGTAACTACTATAACACTTGACAAACTAGTTTTTCAGAATTATTGCATCCAATATTTTTATTTTTACATAAAAATGTTGATTTTGAACTTGAAAATTTTGTAGACAATCCAAAAATTTCAACCAAAAATCAAGTTTAATATTTTGATGACATTCGGTCCGTAAATGGGGAGATTTTTTTTTGTTACAAAGGTGCGTCACAATTTTTTTTTATTTTTTGTTATTTTAGGTTATTTATTTATAAACAAATAAATTTATGATATCATCGGAATTTTTTCTATTATTAAGTTGTGTCAAGATTTTAGAATTAAACAAAAGAAAAAATCTTGATTAAGTACCAATGAATGGCGTCCTTCACCTCGCATTGAGGCAAAAGCACAGTTTTGTCATGTCATACTTCAAAAACACCTTATGCAGTTGCAGTTTTGCATGTTTACTTAATGATAATTAATGGTAAGATGTATGAAGTCTACTTTAAAGTTTAGAAGTGACATGCATTTGAATACTTGATATTTTTTATAAATAAAAAATGTTTTGTGAATTAATTTAAATTATATAAGCGCATTTTTTTTTTCCTCTTTATTTATAAAATAAGGATGTTTCACATCATCATAGAATAAGCGCATTTTATGAAGCAAAAAAAATTTAAAAATTTAAAAAAATTTATTACATTAGATTTATTTTTTTTTTAATTAGTTTAATTATTTAAAAAATTGTTAAATATTAGAAAAATAAAAAAAAAATATAAAAAAAATATTTAACGATGATGAAAAAAAATGAAAATCTAAAAAAAAATCAAATTATAAAATTATAATAAATTAAAAATAATAAAAAAAAAATAATTTAATTTAACTAAAATTAATAATTTTGAAATAATTTAAAAAAATTTCAAATATTTTTATATTTTTAATTAAAAAATTTAAATAGATTAAAAAAATATAAATTTTTTAAAATTATTTTTTTAAAAATATTAATTATTTATTTAAATTTTATTTAGGATTTATTAATATTTATAAAAATTCATTTTATTTTTTTAATTCATTTATTTAATTATTTAAAAAAATTTAAAATTGGAAAAATTAAAAAAAAATAATGATGATTTCACAATCAAAAATTATTTAAAAAAAAAATGAGAATCGAAAACAAAATTTTTTAAAAATTAATTTATTTTTTTTTTGTAAATTACTCTTCATTAAATATTTTCTACAATTTAAGAATTTTTTTAAAAATTTTTGATTGGAATTAATTAATTTTAATTTAAAATAATTATTAAAAATTTAAAATAAAAAAAAAATAATTTTGATGAAATTTTAAACAGAGAATAATAAAAAAAATTAAAAATCTCAAAAATGGTAATACAATTTTTGTAAAAACTCGAATATTTTAAAAAAGTATTAATTTAAAATTTCTAATTTTTTTTTTTAAGTTTTATTTTGTAAATTTTTCTTTATTATTTAATTTATTTTTCGTTATTTTTATTTACTTATTATTTTTCCAAATTATTTAAATATTTTTAATTTTTTTTATTTCAATTAAATGATTAATTAAAATACCGAAAGACCATTTTTATCTCATAAACCTATATTTCTTTATCTCAAAAACGCAAATTATCATCGTAAAAACTTGTCGGAATTTTTTCACCTCAAACAAGCTCCAAACAAAACCAATTATGTAACGGATTCAATTGACACGCATATGAAGTGTACTTCAATTTCCATTTCATTTGCAAGTTATTTACCGAGTTGAAACATCTTTTTAATAACAATAAATATTTGTTCAAAATTGTACGTCAAAAGGTGCAAACTTCGCATGAAAGCGGCAATTAGCAGGTTTTTCAGGAATCTGCTGTTCGTGCATTGAAGTCTTTTGTACAAAATTTGTGGATTTGTGTCATCATCGAGTTTTGAACGATAAAATTTGTGTAAAAATCGTGAAATACTTTAAAACCCTTTTTTGATTTATTTTTATTTAATTTAATTCCATTTGTGAAGGTGAACCACAAATGAATATTTTCTTGTGAAGTTCAAGGCAATGCGTTTCCGGTTACTTCGTACGTACTATTGAACTTGACTTGTTTCGAAATTTTTAACAAGAATTTTCGTGTTACTTTGTTGCAATTTCTCAATAAATAAATGTTCTTTGGCAAAATTAAAAAAAAAAATGAAATCCATCAAGCGTTAAATTATGTTTGGTTGTTAACAATTTAATTAATGCTTGACTTTATTTTGTGTTTCCACGCGAAATTGCGGCGGCGGCACACTAACCCACAGTGCACTTGCTCATATTCATTCAAAGTGATGTCAAATGAAAAGAAACAATATAATTATAGTAATTTTTAATAACAGTAGTTATTGTTTTATGCTTTTTTTTTGTTGTTGGTAGAGATAAATGGGAAGCGAGCATTAAAAGGGAAGGTAATTACGATGTTTTTGCGGTTTCAATGACAAATGGTGAGTTAGTGAACAATCTACCGTCCTTTGACCTGTGATTTTTGCAACATGAAATATGATTGAGAGGATTTTTTTGTGTGTGATTTCTTATGAGATTTTAATGAATTGCTGAAGTTGCAACATAGACGAGTAGAAGGGCGTGCATTTAAATTAAATTTTAATTAATTACGGGTTTTTGTGGTTTTCGAAAATTATTGATTTAAATGTTGGTTATTGTTGATTTATTTTGCAACTTTGTTTAAAATAATTTTTATTGAAATTTAATTAAAATTGATTTCTTTTAAAATTTGAAGTCTTAGAAGATTTCTATTTTTTTTTTTATTAATTTATTATTTAAAATAAATTTTAAGGAATTTAGCAAAATTTTTAAATAAATGTTTTTGACAAAAAAAAAAAAAAATAAATAAATAAATAAATTAAATAAAATAAATTAAATTAAAAAAAATAATTAAACCATAAATAAAAAAAATATTAATTAGTTGAAAATTAAATAAACATTATATGAAGAGGAATTGTCTAAAATATTTGAAAAAAAAGACAAATTGTATTTTAATTGATTTTTAAACATAATTTATTTTTTGACAAATTTTTACGCCTCTAAAGAAGAAGCCCCATGGTTTCAATGAGCAATAACATATTTTTTTTTTAATATGAACCTTGGAGTCTATTTTTCGTATGATACCTATTAGTTAAAAAGATACTGATCAAAATATGACACTGACTGTTGGATATAATTTTTAAGAATTAAATTAAAATTAAATATCAATTAATTAAATATTTTTTTTTATTTTTTTTAAATAAATTAAACTGATTTTTATTTTATTATTTTTATTTTTATTTAATTATATTTTTTTTTCAAATTTTTTTTTATTTAATTAATTTTTTTTTAATTTTATTTAATTAATTTTTTTAAATTTTTTTAATTTTAATTTTATTATTTTATTTACTCTTATTATATTTTATGAAAATTACTAATTTTAGCTTTTAAGAATTTTATTTAGAATAGACAAAAATATCAAAAAAAAATGTTATAAAAAAAAATTGCAAATTATGTCAAGTTTATTGCTTCTATTGAAAAAAAAAATTATTTGAAAATATTCTTATATTTTATAAAGAAATCAAGTAATAAATGAATTAATAAATTATTCAATTCAAATTGTAAATAAGCCATTAATTATCTTCTTTATGACACAAAATATATTTTTATATGAATATTAAATTTGTAATTTTTCCTTTTTAAATATCTTCATTAGTTTCAATTAGGTCAATTTTAAAAAATTTTATCCTGTATATTGCGTTTCAGAGTTTATTTTTTTTCTACTGAATTTTGCAATAATTTTTTTCCTTATTTTAATTTATTTATTGAGAATTAATTTAAAATTAAAATTTTAATAAATAAATTTAACTAATTATTTTAAAACTAATTAAAATAACAAAATTAATTAAAAATTTAATTTAAATAAAATTTAAATTTTTTTGAATTAAAATTATAATTTAAATAATAATTTAATTATATTGAATTAAATAAATTAAGTTTTAAATTACATTATTTAAAATTAATTTAATATTTTTTAATTTAAATAAAAATTATTTATTTTTTTTTTAATATTTATTTTTATTTTATTCATTAAATTTAAAAACGGAAGTTTTTTTTCTCATAGAAAAAAATAAATCAATCATTACAAATACTTCCATATAGAATTAAGCAAGAAAGCACATTCGCCATTAATCACTTATTACATCAAGAAGCATTTAAATGTTTGCCAAAGAGTTACAATAGCACAATTTTTAGCGAATTTCGTATCATTGATTTACTGAAATAAAATAAAAATAAAATTATAAGTATAATAATGATAATTGGTAATTTAAATTCAGATGACTTGCTTGGCTGCTTTTGCTCACTTAATATAGGAAATATGAAGGTCGTGCAGCTTTAAAATGTATAACCTACTGTCTACTGTTTTTTTTTACTGCTAAAAAGGTTGCACTAGGTGCCGTTATTTATTTATTTACACACTCAACCCCCATTTCTATCGTTGTTTATTTTTTTTTAATGTAAAACCATTTTTCAAAGTGAATGTTAAACTTTAACGCGTATTGCCACACTTTACACATGATCTCGATTAATTTATTAACTAAATGCTAATAATTACAAACATTTTGCCAGGAATTTGTCAAGTTGTGTCAATTAGCATACGCAATGACAATTAAACAGGGAAATTAATCGTTTTATGGCATTCGAATCTTTAGGAAATGCAAAAAAAAATTTTTTCTGCGAATCTGGTCTTTGCCGTTAAAACAGAATAAAAATTATATATTTTTCAATATTTACATAAACTAATCAGATTGGTTTAGATACAAAGCTGGCAATGAACTGAAAACCGGCTTTTTTGATGCGTTGGCTTGTTAGTTTGCGTGCGATGGCTTAACGACATGGCTGATATTGAAAAGAGTATTCTTGTGTGTGAATTTTTTTTTCAAGCTATAATGACCTTGAAATGATGTAAAGAGAAAAAAATTGTATTGCATAATTAATTTTGTGATAAAAAGGCTTACGGTGACTTTGATAAAGGTTTGAAATTGCAATTTGAATTTTTTTATTAAATTATTTGACGTCAAAGATCAAAATGTGCATTGGGATTTGAAAATTCGCGAACGATCAGCTGATCAGTTGTTTAGATCGGATCAGCTGATCCTTCACAAATTTTTTGATGCCAATGTACATTTTGATGTTTTCTGTCATTAAAAGAAATTTTTAACTCTAAACTTTTAATAAACTCTCTAATATTTAAAATTTCTAAACTTTAATTTTTAAAGTCTTGTGAACGATCAGTTGATTAGATCAGCTGATCGTTAGAAAATTGGTAAATCTCAATGAAAATTTTTATATTCTTGTCATTCAACAATTTTTTTAAATAGCTTTTAGCCTAATAAAAATTAAAATGAACAAAACTTTGTGTCAAAAACAATCTGCAAAAATTAATTTTATAAAAAAAAAATTTTAAAATACCTTTTCGCGCGTACTTTACTAACAAAAACACGTGAAGAAGCAAAAAAAAACAAACCTGTTATTTTTTTCGTTCTTTGAAACTTTCAATCGCATTTCAGGTATCCCTAATTTGCATATATTTACTTTAAGAACGTATCATAAATATCTCTTGTGACGTCAATGTTAACTTTGAAAAAGCATTAACAGAAATATTTCGTTCATTTTTTTACCATGAAGAACTAAAAAAAATCATAAAAAAGATCTTTGAACTTGATAAGGCTTTATGAGCCATGTGAGTTTTTATTTTTAGAACATTTTTTGCAGACAAGTGCGTAACAAGTGTGTTTAGATAATTAAACAAGATTTAAAAAAAATTAATGCCAAGTATGACTAGAATCTAGATAGATAAGGAGGAAACATTAAAAATAACCAATGAACAACAAATAAAAGTCTATGGAAAAATACTATTCTAGAAACATAGATAAATTCCAGTTTGACGATCGCGATTAATTATGAATGCAGCTGCAAATCAAGTTAGCATTAAATTACATTGCGTTAAAAAAATAAAATATTAGAAGAATGAGACATTTTGATGGCAATTTAACGTCAGGGGCGGAATTTAATTTCTATTTATAATTTTTTTTAACATAATAATTAAAAAATATTTTTTTATAGAATAAAAATTAAATATTTAAATTAAATAAATAAATAAAATTGTAATATAATAAATATAAAAGTATAATTAATAAAATTATTAGAATTATAATAAATAAAATTATTATAATTAAAATTATAATAAATGAATTAATTTAAATTAATAATTGGAAATCTTTAAATTTCCTTAAATGTTTTAATTAAAACTCAAATTTTTGCTTTAATGTAAATTTCAATAAAAGAATATTTTTTAAAATCGCAAAGAATTTTTTTAGTTATAATTCTCACCGATAGAGTAAAATTTTAAATTACGATTTTAATTTAAATATTTTTCCAAACAATTAAAAAATTAAATTTTAATAAAAAATTGTTTAAAATCTTTTTAAAAAATTATTATTTAAAATTAAATAATTTTTTTTGTTAAATTTTTAATTAAAAAAAATAAATTTCACGAATTTCGCCCTCTAACGGGAGTTTTTAGCAACTCCATCTCTGATGCGAGTTTTCCATAATTAGAAAACGAAACTAACTGGTTTCCAGATAACTTAATGTCTTTTAGAGAGAATCCGTAATTAGGTAAACTTTAATATATTTTTTTTTATTGATTCAACTGATTATGACGTCGATCAGTCTTGTTTCTTTGATAAATCTCCGAGTTGCGATAGTAAATAGATTCATTCGCGAACGTTCACTGAGCTGTTTGTAAACAATCAAATAAAATTCTGAATCTCATTAGTTCCTTCGAAAGACGTCATTTTTTCTAGCACTTAGCTTTGCATGTCGACTAACCGGTAAAAATCTCTTAACTTGGCGTTAAATTTGTGTTAATACTCGTAATTGCAACAAATTTGATTTGTTTGGAATTTTACGCGGCAAAATAAAGGCGGGAAAATAATTTCTTAGGTTAGATTTTTATCAATCTTGTTTGTTTATAATTTTTTTTCTCTCGTATTAAAAATAAAGCATGGGAAGTGTTCTAACGGGGCAACTGTTTAGCTTACGTAACTTAAACTGATGCAACTTTTGATTTGAAAAAAAAAAATAAATAAATAAAAATTAAAAGGGGGGTAATTAAAAACGGCAATTTATATTGACAGTAGTTGCAGAAATTATTCGAAAACGATGAGTCAATGTTTACAATCAGAGAAGATGTCTTGGATTTTTTTAACCACATGACCTATTAACTCCGAAGATTTATGATGCGCTCAAAAAATTATTCACATCAAAAATTAATGAATGGCGTGGAATGAAAGGAAAAGTTAATTCATCAAAAATATCGACATTCAGACGTTTTTAATGATGAACAGTAGTGAACAATATTTACATGACATAATCAAAGGTAAGCTGTTCCTTCGGGGCATTGATTATTTTTTTTTTTTTATTTTTTTTTTAAAGAATTTTAGTAATTTTTTTTTTTCGAATTCAACTTCAAAAATAATTTCGACGCAAAAATAAAAATTCTGCATTAATTAATCAAGTTTAAAAAATTTAAAAATAAAATTAAAAAAAAAAATAAAATTAATATTTATTGATAAAATATTCATTATTCATTAATTTAAATGAAAGAATAAATAAATAATCAAATTATGCGGAAAAAGTGAAAAAAATATTTTTAGAACAAGATTTGATATCAGTTTATTTTGTTTTTGCAAAATCGCAAAAAAAATATTAAAAACAAAAATATATTTAAAATTCATAAAAACCTGATATAAGATTTTGCAAGTTGAAAAATGACATGCTTGACAACTTTTTTTTTCATTATCGAATTACAAATTGTCTTTCGTGTTATTTTTTTAATATAAATTATCATCTTCAGTATCAAAAATTATCATAAAATTAATTATAATTTGTAGATTTTTAACTGTTTAAAATTTCAAAAATAGTAAACAAAAATTAACTTTAAAAATTTTTAAAAATATTTTTTTAATATTTAAAAATATTTTAAAAATAAATATTTTTAATAATTTTTTTTTAAATTTAAAAATAATTTTTTTAAATATTTTTTTTTATTTTTTTTTATTAAAATTATTTTTTTAATTTTTTTTTTAAATTTTTTAAAAATATCTTCTCGAAATAATTTTAAAATATTACAATAAAAAATCTAAGGTTTCATTCATCTCACAAAAGATGACGATTCACTCTATTATTCTAAATAACAAAAAACACCACAATTTGATGAATGATATTATTTTACGATTACGTATAGAATTTAACCGGTTACTATACGAGTGATACAGTAACAAACAATTATAGAAAAAAATCTCAGATTCTCAAGGGAAGTGAGTAGGAACAACATTAGGAAGTTAATCTGAAGGTGTTTCACTTTTATCAGTTGTTGTTATTTTTTTATCAAGTTTTAATTTTATCAAGAGTAAGTAAAATTTTATTAAAATTATTATTTCTCACGCACAAACACCTGCCAAAGACTTTTTTCAGTTCAAAAACGTATGAATATTAAATCACTGCAGTAATTATCTCCATCAACACCGAAAAATCCAAACTTGTAAATTAACAAAAAAAAAATTGAATAGATATTAAGTGAGTTATGTAACGTGCAATGTATGAGATTTGTAAACAACAAAAAATAACCCAAATAGACGTTGTTGTTGTTGTTCGGCATGAAGCATTTATTTTATGATTACATCGATCAATATTTTTAAACAATTTTTTTTTTCACTTTTTAAATTTTGTGTTTTACAATGTTCGAAGATATTTCACTATTATTTGCAAAACGGAACAAAAGGAGGTTAAGTTTCATTAGTTTGGATTTTGAGCATAATTGAGCGGCACATGCTGTTTTTTTTTTGAAAAAAAAATTTTAGGGGGATTAATAAATATTGATGGATTTGTGACAAAATCGTAAGTATTAAAAATTTTAAATAATTAATTTAAAATTTTTAAAATAAAAATAAAAAATATTATTAATAATTTTTATAAATTTAATTTAAAAATTTATTTTATTATTTTAAAATTAATAATTTAATTTTTATTATTTTTTTATTTAATTTAAAATAGTGAGTTATTTATTTTAAATTAATTTTATTTTTTTTTTAATTTTTAAATAATTAAAATAATTTAAAATAAATAATTCATTTTTTTTTCTTTAAAATTAATTTTTAAAAAATAATAAAAATTAAATAATTAATTTTAAAATAACAAAATTAAATTTTAAATGAAATTAATAAAAAATTATGGAGAATTTTTTATTTTTAAAATACAAAAAAAAAATTATACAAAAAAAAAATAAAAACTTTTAATTTTCACCAAAAAAAATCAAATTAATCATAAAATAAACTTTCCTTTCAAGGACTATAATTTTGGCAAAAAAAAATTCAAATTTACTTTATGACATATGTAAATTTTGGTTTTTTTGTTGATTATGTTTCAAACAAACGAATCTTACATAATCTCGTAAACATTTCTATCAAAGAAACCGCATCTCCGCGATTTTTTAACAAAAATTTTGGCAACAAATAATCAAAGCCTTTATTTTGCATAGCATAACAATTTTTTGAATTTATGATGAATATTAGTGAAAGTAAGGCGTATTTTACGATAGTCAGCCTAATCAGAGTTATGTATTTATTTGTTTTGCATCCTTGCTCACATAAATCACTCATTTCTGGTTTCTCGTCAAATATTATGATCTTAATTAACACATTCCTTGAAATGTGTAAAACTGACATCATATGAAATTTACAAAAAAGTAAAACTCACCTTGAAATTTGCTGGCAATTCAATTATTAACTAATAAAAAATCGTTCAATATCACAGTTTTTATTTAGCACTTTTTGTGTTTTTTTATAAAAATATTTTTTTTTAATTTTTGATTTTTTTTATTTTATTTAATTTTTTTAAATATTTTTTTTTTATTTCAAATTCTTAATTTAAATTAATTTAAAAAAAAATAAATTAATTTAAAAAATTCTATTTTCTAAAGAATAATTCAATGCTGCTTTGGCATTTAAATTCTTTTTGCGAAGACACTCTTGTTATTAATTATAGAGAAAAAATCACTTTGTCGACTGTGAAAAGTGTAAAAACGGAATAAAGCTCCTTAACTTGTTGTATGACTATTTTATATCAAGTTCACATACAACGGTAGCTACTCTCCCCTCCACTGTTAAAAAGCTCCGTATATGATATAGATACCTGTTGCAAAAAAATGAGGAGAAACAAGTTATTTATATTTTTTTATGAGAGACTCTCAATTGCAGTTCTTTGATACGTACCCGCCATGAAATTAACCCAAGATCCTGCTGAATCACGAAATTCTTTCAACGAGGTAAAAAGTTCATCTTCGGTTTATTCGAAGTTCAAAAATTTGCGCAAACAATGGAAATACGTCATTATGGACAAAATTTTGTCGTTTTTTTCTGTGTTTTGACGTCAAACAAAATTACTTCTAGAATTTTACAAAATCAAATGAAGAAGAGCAATAGAACAAGAAATAGCTGAAGAAGGAAGTTCATTGCTCTAAAACAGTAGTTTTTCAAGTTTATCACTTTAAAATAAAAATAAAGAACGCGAATGTTGTTGTTGATGCAATAAATTAAAAAATGAGAGTAGATTTAAGGGAGGTGCAAATATTGAAAATGTTTCATGTTTTATCCTTTTAAGATTTTAAATTAATTAATTAATTATTTTTTTAATTTTCATTTTATTAATTAAATTATAATTGAATTTTAAAAAAAATTTTTTTAGGCAATTTAAAAAAAAAATTTCTAATATTATTTTCATTTATTTTTTCAGGTCAATAGTAAAACCATCAACAAATTAGGCTTTCATCTACTTAATTTCACATGGAAAACGAAAAAAAACATAAGAATTGAGATCGTAAGCTTTGAAACCAACAAACGGATCGACCCAAGTGAATCTCGATGTTTCAATCCGTGCGATTTTTTGTAACTTTCGAAAGTCAGTTAACTTATCACAACTAAAGAAATTTCAGATGTTCTTAATGAAGTGCTTCCATACTACCTATAATGTGACTTTACACATACTCTACTTTTCGAACCGAAGAAACAACCAATTTTTTTATAAAACCTTCAATTCTATGAAAAGCAACATTTATGTCAGAAAGATTTTAGAAAATAAGATAGAGGCAGAGGCATTAACTTCTACAAAAAGGAGAAACAATATCATTCATGATATCAGAAAGTAGATTTTAACTCAATCCAGCAATCAAAATGATTTTTCTACAGGCAAATAGAAAAATTAAATTAATTTTACTGCTTAAAATTTGCATTGTTGCATTTGATGAGTTACGTAAATTTTTTAGAAAGCTCGACCATAATATATCAATTTTTTTCTACGATTTCAAATTTGCATTTTATAAGTATTGCTCAAATAATTAATTTTTTTGTGAAATGCCTTCAGCCAAAACAAAAAAAACTAAGGACAGATTTTCTTTGAGACCTTTTGGATTCCGATCATAAAAAAACTAAAAAATTCTTTTAATCATAATGAACTTTTAAACTTTTCTTGACTTGATAAGATTTTAAATTATCAACTTTTTAAGAAAATTTAATTTTATTTCTGAAACTCGATGAACCGAAAAAATTTTTCTACATTGCATCGTCCTAAAATTTCACGCAATGTAAATAAAAGAAGGTTACACAAGTCGTTGAACCAACAAAAAATAAGATAAAAAAGGATTTTTTCAAGATTGTGTCATGTTATCACATTATCTTTAACGAGACACGTGAATAAATATTGAGTCACATTGAACAAAGGGAAGTAAATAAAAAGACATTTTTTTTAAATATTTTTTTTTGTAAACCAATTAAAGAAATTTAATAAGTTGTTGTAAAGACACGCAGGCAATAATAACAATAACAACATAACGAACAAGGTCACCTTGCGTTTTCCTATGCAATTGTAATTTCTTTCAAGTTATCAATTTTTAATAATAATAAGCAAGTCAAGTTTTAGCTTGTTTGTCTGTCGCAAAATATGTGTAAGTAACATAAACATAATCGTCGTAATTTATCTAGTTCACTCAAAAACATGATTTTTAAATATACAAAAAAAAAGTAATTTGTCTTTCTTTGCCGGACAACAACAAACAAATTGCCTTCTAGAAGTTTTTTTTTTTGTTGCTATAATAGGTCGTGTTTGGCATGAATGTGCGAAGTACGATGATCTTCTCAATTGAGTTACGACCAAAGTATTTTGGTTTTGTACAAAAATGTGCGAGATATTAGTGTAGGTCAATAATGTTAGACAAACCAAGAAATATTTTCGGCGATTTTACTAATTACGTTTGTCATAACCGGTTCGTCGATCATTCAGAGGTGTGTTGCGAGGGAATTCCGTTCATTAGCCTTTTTTTGTAAGCTATAAGCTGATATGTTTCAGTTAATTTATGAGTACAGCTCTGTCAAATAATGTGTAAAAATTAAAGTTGTGTCCAAAGGTTTTTCGTCAAAAAGAGACATTTGACAAAATTACGTTTGTTTGACAAAATAAATCAAGGTTAGTTTGATCTAAATTTTTTTTTGTTGCAGATTTTTTGACTGTTATTTTGCAATTACAGTTGTAATGACCTTTAATCCGATTTTTGTTCCGTAAGTTCAAGGAAATAATCGTAAATAAAATAATTTTGCTCATCTTGAATTAGAAAATAATTGAATATTTATAAAAACTTAATTTGTTATCAGAACCGGTAGTTTTTTAAATAGTTTAAAAATTAAGAAAATTCATGTAATTCAGGTATTAGCATGTTTAATAATAGATAGTATTCTCGAAATTTCAATTCAACAAGTTTTTAAACATGCACCTGTTGTTCAAAAATCTACCATAAAAACTAGTTGAAAGATAAAAGTAAGATTTGTTTGAATTCTACACGTGTCTCAAGGACAATTAGAATGTTCGAGTGCATCAAATATTTTGCTTTTTCAAAATTAAAGGAAATTCTTATGAAAATTATTTTAAAAAATCAATTAAAAAAAATAATTAAATATTGATTTTAAAAAAATAAAATAAATCATAATTTAAAAAATTATTATAAAAAAATAAATAAAAATTAAAAAATAATAATTTTTATTTTTTTATTAAATAAAATAATTTTTAAAATGAAATTTAAAAAAAAAAATTTAATATTTATTTTAAATTTTTTATTTTATTTTTTTTAAATAATTAAAATATCAATTAATTGCAATAAATTTATATTTTTTAAATGCTTATAAAAGAAAGCTTTTAAAAAATTTTTTAAACCAAATTTTAACGTATTTTCAGTTAACAAAAATTCAAATAACGGCTAACTCAGATGTTAACGAAACGCTATTTAATTAACGCTAACTAAAACGCAAACAATATTTTTCATTAAAAAATCAAATTTCATAAGAGAATTTTTTCATTTTTTTTAATTCCAAAATTTTTTAAAATAAAAAAAATTAAAATTTTAATAAAAATCCAAAATAATTTTTAAAAATCTTTTTTTTATTTATTTATTGCAGTATTATTTTAATTAATTATTTATTTATTAATGTTCATATTTTTTGTCTAGATAATTATTTTTTTTAACTAAAGCTGATTCAAAATCAATAAAATTTTCCTAAAGCATTTTTTTTACAAAATACCAAACTATGATGAATCACAGGAAACATAACAATCAATTTGTAGCATTTTTTTCTACATAAAACAACAACAAAGATAATAATCATAACGTAATATAATAATAATGATAACAAAATTGCACCTACTTTACAATGTAATTCGCGAGAGATGCGGAGAGAGAAAAAGCAATAATTTACAATATAATTTTACTTTCTTTAACCTTCCTATCTTTGTTTAGCGGCTCATTTTTTTTCATATATTTTGAAGGTGATTGTAATCATTAGTTTTATGTACAAAGCCCATTTGTGGCATCCAAGATAACTTTTGCAATGATATCGGCATTCGAGGCGTCTCCCAAACGACCTTCGATGATGTGCGATTTGAGATGATTCACGAAATCGTTGCGCGATTGAAACTCTTGGCGACAAATGAAACAAACGTTCTCGGATTGTGATTGATGTTGATGGTAAGAAGTGTCGTTGTTGTTATTATTATTCGTGCCACGTGCTATGGAAGTATTTCCCTGTTGTTGTTGCTGCAAAATTGAAGGGGAGAGTTGTTGCACTATTTGGATCAGTCCTTGTTGCGATGACGACGTCTTATCCGAGGAGTATCGATGATTATCGTAGATTTTGTTGCCGTTTTCGAGGAGAGAAGTGCTCAAATGAGATGAAGAGTTTGACTCCATGCCATTTGATCGGTCTTGATGTCAATACTGAAAGGAAAAGATTTTTTGGTAAATATTAAAAATATATATTTTTTTAATAATTATAAGATTTTTAAATCTTAAAAAATTCCCATAGTTTTTAAAATTGAAATTTATAAAATATTTTTTTAAAATAAATATTCAGGTAAAATTTTTTTTAAAACTTAAAAAAGTAAAAAATCAATTTTTTTTTAAAGTTTAACTTTTTACACTTTTGAAGTTAAAAAAATGATAAATCTCAAATTTTTTGTTTTTTAAGCTACTTCTTACATTTTCTTGAATAATTTTTTGATATTTTCTTAAATAAAATAAAATAATAATTTTAATATTTTACTAAATATTTAACATTATATGTTTTTAAGTCTTTAACAAAAATAATAAAAAAATAAATGTTAAGAACAATTAGAAAAAAAAATAATAAATAATATATGAAAAATTTCGATTTCTTCAATTTTTTTAAAGTTTTAATTTTGAGCCTTAACAAAAATCAAAAAATTAAAAAAAAATTGTCATTTTTAGTATATAGAATAATGTTTTTAAATGATAATAATAGGATAAACTTTTAATACTAAAATAAATTTAATTAATATTTAAAAAAAAATAATTAATATTTAAAAATATAATATTATAAAAATATTTTAAAATTTTGAATAAATTGTAATATATAATTTTTTTTTTAAATAGATAAATTTTTAGTTTTAGTTAATTTTTTTAATTAAATATTTTTAAACTTTCAATTAAAGGATTTAATTATTGAATTAAATTAAAAATATATATATAAAAAAAAATAATTTAAATTAATAATTAATTTTTTAAAACATAATTAAAATATTTAAGAATAAATAAATAGTTAATTTAAATATTTTTTAGAAAATTAATAATTAATTTAATTTTTTTTTTATATTTTTTTTAATTTAAAATTTTTCAAAAATTAATTAAAGAATAGATTTTTGAAATTTTAAACTTCACTTTTTTTCTTAAGTTTTTTTTAAGATATTAAGAAAAAACTTAACTTACCTCCAAATGACTCTTGGCATGAATTGACCATTCCTCTCGGTTAGGAAGCATTTTGCCACACAGCTCACAAGTCCACGAAAGTTGCGTTTGAACCGTTTGCTGCGAATAGAGACTCGGAATCGCAATGGAAGATAACGTTGTCGTTTGGCTTGTTTCTTGCTGAGGCTGCTGCTGCTGTTGTTGTTGATTTTGCTGAGGAGTAACTGGCTGCTGTTGTGTTTGGATATGATTTTGCTGAATGGTAACTTGCTGCGTGGCTGTTTGCAAAGTATTTGAAGTTGCCAGCGAGTTTTGTACGATAGTTATTATCTTATTTTCCGGTATCGTGAGTGATATGGAGGATTTGACATCTTCTTTTTTGACTAAAAAGGAAAAATATTTAAAAAAAATTTCTTTCAAGTTTAAAAAGAAACTTACTCATCGTTACTATTTGATTCTTTCGTTTCCCAAGAGGCGCAATATTGGTCGGCGTAATGTGCTTAAACTTGTTCATATGGATCACAAGTTTGTCTCGACGAGCAAAAGCTTTGTTACAAACCTCACAGATGTAGGGTTTCTCGCCCGTATGGATTCTCATGTGAATTGTTAACTTATCCTTTCGTGCAAGTCCCTTGCCGCAAAAGGTACATTCGAAAGCCTTATTTGTGGGGTTTCTAATTGACGATTTGCGTCCCGTGGAAGCTTGTTGTACTTGTTGAAGGGCTTTTAAGCGACTTGAAGGATGCATTGAACCTCCTTCCGTGTAAGGTTCGGTGAAAGGAATCAAATTAGGTTTTGGAATGTTCATCGGGATTTCAGGAGCCCACGTGCCGAGACTTTGTAAGACCCTGACTCCTCCTTCGTATCCCATATTTCCATCGTCGGGCACAGTAAATGTACTTTCAGAGCTCGAAGGCGTCGCAGGAGTTGCTGTAACTGTAGTTGCCTGAGGAACTGACGACGTTACGACCTGGGGAACCTTAATTGTGCTTATGTACTGTTGAACTACTGTACTGACGAGAGGAGGAGGATTCGTCGAAGTAATTGGAATAATTTGATGCTCTTGTGAAGAAATCTCCTGCTTCAATTGTTTCAATTGCTGATGCTGCTGCTGCGTGATTTGAACTTGTTGCTGGGAAGTATTTTGTGACTGTGACGACGATTGTTGCTGATTCACAATGATATGAGAAGTCGAGGAGTTTTGTAAAGCTGCATGGGCCATATGTTGTTGAACCGCCATATGAGCTTCGAGGTAAGCATTCTTTTGGGCTGGCGTCATTTTTTCTATACTTACACTGCCATCCTGAAAATTAATTGTGGCTGTTACAGCCCTCATTGATTCCGCGTAGTTACGAAAAATGAGATCCGTTTGAATTGTGTTCGAGCGCCATTCGAAGAATTGTTCGACTTTGTTGACGCAACGTTCGCAAATCTTCTTCGGCAACAAATCCTCTTTAGAAATCTAAAAAAAAAATCATTTTTCATCAATATTCATTGATGGCAAATCGATAAAAGTTTTCATACTCACTGTAATTGGTAACACAGTTCGTAGTTTGAACAGCAATTGTCTGTCTTCGGCCTCTTTCTCGAAAATATTCAGTCTTGGACCGTTTCTTATCGAACACAAACGACACAAATCAATAAAAGCAGTAAAATTTAACTCCTCACTCAATTGCTCACTTTGATTTGTGATCATCATCATTTTATGATTTTTTTTTGTATTTTATTGCTTTCACATTAACTCTGGAGTGAAGAATTTTGACCGTGGCGTTGCATTGCTTGTTGACACAAATTATTCATTTGATTGTGAAAATCTAAATTTTTTGATTTTTATCGTAAATTCCTTATTTTTTGAAAGATTTGAGTTCATATTCTAATTTTAGGATTTTATTTTTTTCTATTTCTTCTTTTTTCAGAAAAACTTAGAGTGAAGAGTTTGAAGTATTTTTGCACTAAAAAGATCATCAGATCTTTTGTTTAGTAAAATTTTTCATATTTTTAATTTTTTAGTGGTTTTTTAAGCGAATTTAGTTTACGAAGTTACGTGATGAAAATATTTTCTTTTTCGCTTCAGCTGTCAAAGTGCGAAAATTCAATCTGCGCATGTATGAAGGATATTTTTGACGTTTGATGATTTTTAAGCGGGTTTCATTTTACGAATCAAATAACTTCAGGATAGTCAAAAGTTTCTTTCAGAAAACCCTAAAATTTCTCCAAAAAAGTCAAAAAGCTTAAAAATTATGAAAATTAAAACTTACCATAAGGGTTTGAGTTATGAAGGACTTTCAAGGTCATCGTCAAGGATCATAGGAACTAAAAAATCAAAAATTTTAAAGAGGTAAGATTATTTAATTTATTTTTTTTTACTTAATTAATTCTAATTAAATATATTAAAATATATTTAAAAATTTTTTAAAAGATTTTTTTCAAAAAAAAATAAAAAGAAATTTTTTTAGAGAAAAACGTTCATTCTTCAAAAATTCTGGAATAATTATTTCCTTTAACAAATCAACAGATGGAGTAACGACAAAAGCTATAAATACCATCCCAAACTCATGAACGACGCCAATCTCGTACCAATGAAGCATGCGCAAACTCTTAATAGAAGTGTCAATGGAAGAACTTTTAAAATTATAGCATCTATTCAACACAACATAGTTTCTGTATGTATGGGTAAGTGCATTCTATACGACACTTTCTACAGCCTGTATACCATACGAACACGGATATCTGTCAAAAAAAAATAACAAGAACAACTTTACAGCTCAATTTTACCAGATTTTGCATTTCTCGTAGCATCTTAATTTAAATCCGTGTAAATCATAGAAAAAGTACAATTAATTCCAAAGAAGTACACCTAAAAGCATTTGTCGCGTTAACAATCACGAGGAAACGGAAATCAAATCGAAAAGGGAATTTTACTAAATCAAAGTATGAATATGTTATGCTTCAAAACTGGGTGAAGAGTGAAAATCATCTGTTACGTACACGATACACAGAACATACACAACTATACGAGAGAATCAGGAAAAATAAATCCTTCGTAATTAATTGGGAACGATAAAAAATCAATTAATACTGGATCAAATCAACTATTCAGAAAATCATTCGCTTGGCGATTTGATTGCACACTTAAAACGTAAGTATAAGGCATCCTAAAACTCGAGAACTTTAACTTTCAGATTTGGGCGAATCTATTTTGGTTTCGAGGTCAAAAGTTTATCGTCTGTACTATTTTCGTACAAGTGCAATTCTTATTCTTATTGACATAATTTTGATTTCTTCATGCAAAGTAGAACAAAAAGTGATTAAAAAAAGTTGAAGTGCAAACCGTTTTTGTTTATTCGCGAAACGAGTACTAAAAATTTCGTTCATTCAGTTTCAAAAACAGTTGATCAAACTTAAAAGTGTAAATAAAAAATGTTCATTCATTCATTTTCGGGTGATATAATAATAATAGCAGTAATGCGATAATATTTCAGTGACCAAGTAAAAGTTGCCTTATCAACATCATTGTGCATTTAATTTGTAAACCAAAAACGAAAATGGAATATATTACTTTAACTTCCTCTGACTGGGGTACCGTAAAAAATCCCAAAACAGGGGAGAATGAGAAAATTACAAAATATACATGGACTAACACGAAAAGCCAGATGAAAATTGAGGTAAGAACAATAATCGCGTGCTAATTGTCGTATGTTAATTGACATATTATATGGAGGAGAAAAAAACATAAAAAATTTACATTTTAATGAGAAAATCGTTAGATGAATTTTAATGCAAAAACTTCATTTTTTTTCAGAAAAAGTTAAGAATAGGCGACGTTAAAACGTAGTTTTTAATTAATTAGAGTAAAATAGATAAATTTTTGTGATAAGAAAAAAATAGGAAGTTTCAATAGTTTCTTTGAAGGTCAATTTAATGAGCTAAAAATATGTTTTTTTTTCTCAAATGTCAATTTAACTCATTTTAAGCTTCATAAATAAAAATATCAAATAACATTTTAGGTAATTTCATATGGAGTAATAATAACAAGCATTTGTGTACCTGATAAAAATGGTAAATTGGAAGATGTTGTATTGGGCTTTGATAACATTGAAGGTACATATTTTGTTTCATTTAAAAACCCTAAAATCTAAATTTAAATTAATTTTAACTCAGGTTATCAAGGAAGTGACAATCCCTACTTTGGTGCCCTAATTGGTAGAGTTGCTAATCGAGTAAAGGACGCAATCATCACCATAGATGGCGAAAAGTTCAACGTTCATAAAAACTTTAACAATAAACATCAGTTACATGGTGGTTTCCATGGCTTTGACAAATGTAATTGGAGAAGCTTTGTAAAGGGAAAATGTGTCACATTTAGTCATCTTTCATTAGATGGGGATGAAGGATACCCCGGAGATTTACTTACAACATGTACCGTCACATTAGATGACAAAAATAATCTGACACTCACGATGAAAGCTCATTCGACGAAACCTACTCTCGTTAATTTAACGAATCATTCGTATTTCAACTTGGCTGGACATGGCACGGGATCTAAAGAGTTATATAAGCACGTTGTTACTGTGTATGCGGATAAAATTACGGAAACAGATGAAGATTCAATTCCTACGGGAAAGTTACAACATGTTTTAAAAACACCTTATGACTTGCGTGTTGCTCAAGAACTTGGACAAGCAATGGCTAAATTGACAACTTATGGCTTTGATGATAATTTTTGTGTCATTCAGGATGAACATAAGGATCTTTCGATAGTTAGTCGAACTGTTCATAAAGAATCAGGAAGAGTTCTTGAAGTTCACAGTGATCAACCGGGAGTTCAGTTTTATACAAGCAACTACATGCCTGATCCCGAAAATGCTATTCATCCAGAAGGAGTTAAAAAGCAGGATTCGCCAAACTTGTCGAAAGCAATTAATGGAAAACAAGGCGCTCAATATCAAAAACATGGAGCCTTTTGCTTTGAAACTCAAAAGTTTCCTGATGCATCGAATCATGCACATTTTCCGAGTACAGTTTTGTATCCGGGCGAAGAATATAAACATGTTGTCGTTTATTCATTTGGAGTTGAACATTAAGATTTGACTTATTTTTTATTGAAAAATGGGAATCGAATAATAAACATATATACAAAATATTTCAAGAATTGCTTTTTAAACAAATCTTTAACATTTTCTATAAATTTGGTTAAGGAATACTCCAAAAATACTCAAAAAAATTTTATTTTGTATTGTTTAACAGATAATATGAGGATAAACGGCTCATCGCCTCAATCCAGCATGTCGAAGATGGCAACGCCGATAGTTGAAGAAAAGGTAGATCAAAATATGAAGGTTCGCACGGGAATGGTAATGGTTAGCGATGGCAAATCCAAGCCAGAGCCAATGCGTTTGCATTTATCAATGGAAATGATTACGCTTCAAAAACAAGAAACAACAACACCGACATCTTACTGTAATGATTCTTCCAATAGTTTACCCGGCAATAGTCATTTACCAATTGAATCAAAAGTAACAAACAAAAATTTTTATTTAAAGAATTTTTTAAATGAAATTCTTATTTTAGGAACGAATGGTACAAATAACAAGAGAAAAAGTAGGCGGCTTAGGACTTAGCATCAAAGGGGGCGCAGAACATAAACTACCAATTTTAATATCACGAATATATCCGGGTCAAGCAGCAGACCAATGCGGAAATTTGTTCGTTGGAGATGCAATTATCAAAGTAAGTTTTTTTTCTCATAATTTTCCATGTTGAATAAATTTAAAATAATTTTCTCATAAAAATTTTTGTATAGGTTAATGGAGAATACATAACAGCTTGTCCCCATGATGATGCTGTAAATATTTTACGAAATGCCGGAGACTTGGTAGTTTTAACTGTCAAGCATTATAGAGCAGCGACACCCTTTTTACAGAAGCAATGTACGTACTTAAAATCAATAATTTTCATAAAAACATTAATTTTTAATTTTTATAGTATCACGAGATACGCCTGAATCGGAAAAGGACAATGACATTACTTGCGCAGAGCTAAAACTAGATGAATGTTTCCAATCAGCTACACGTAATAGTTTACAAAATAATTCCAGTAGGGGATCGATGTGTTCCGAATCGGGAGAATCAAGATGGGTTGACGTTGTGTCAGGTACAAAAAATGAATTAATTTTTACGAATTTTATCTAATTTTCATCTTTAACTATAGTACCATTAATGATGGCTTATGTGACACGTTACATGTACGGAACAGACAAATTACGTTCAAATGCCTTTGAAGTAAGAGGAATCAATGGAACTACAACCGGAGTAATTCATTGTGATGATTTAGCAATTCTGAGTCAATGGTTGAAATACTTGAGTGACAATGTGATTGGACTAACAAGTTTACAGGTAACTAAATTTTTTAATTCTAAAGTATCAAAAATTCAAGTTGATTTTTATTTTATAGATGAAGCTCTATAACAGAAGCTTTTCTGTGGGAGATCGTATTGAATACATGGGATGGGTCGCAGAAGGAGTCATTAGTAACAATATAACGTGGCAAACATACAAACCACGATTTTTCGTATTAAAGGGAACAGAAGTAATGCTTTTTGACAATCCCCCATTGAACGTTTCCGGTTTGTCAAAGTCAAATGTGGCATATAAAGTTTACCAAACAATGTTCCGTATTGTAAAAGAATCAGAAACAGTTGATTCGCGTCAACATTGCTTCCTTTTACAAAGTTCTGGTTATGAACCGAGATATTTGAGTGTTGAAACGAGACAGGAGCTATTGAGAATTGAGAATAGTTGGAATGCAGCTATCGTTACAAGTGTAATTAAATTAGGAGTAAGTTTCAATTGAACTTTTTTCTATTGAAGTTTCTTAAACTTAAAATTTATTATCAGCGTAAAACTTTTGCCGTGTCACATCAAGGCAAAAGCGGAGGCCTAACCTTGGATTGGCAATCTGGATTTGCATTAACTGAAGGCTCGGATGCTACAATCATATGGCAATATAAATTTTCACAGTTACGTGGCTCAAGTGATGATAGCAAATCAAAATTGAAGTTACATTTTCAAGATAATGAAACACGTGCAATCGAAACGAGGGTAAATATTGCTTTTTATCTATAAATTTAAAATTAAATTTAAATATTTACCTTTTAGGAACTTGAATGTCAAGTCTTGCAAAGCCTATTATTTTGCATGCACGCATTCTTGACAGCAAAAGTGGCTTCGGTTGATCCTTCGTTCCTTAGTTCCATACAACAGGCATGAGATAGCGGTATCTTTCACAATTTTTAGACCTTTAGCGAAATAATAATCTTCAAAATATATTAAATATAATATAAATGAATGAATCTGCTTGAAAAATCAAATATTTATGATTGTTTATGAAAAATGAAAAACAAAACCGATAATTTGAATCCTATTTTCTCCTTAAAATATACGTTTAATGCACAAGACTGATGAGAGACTTTAACAAAAAAAATATAAAAAATATCTTGTTTAAGAATAATTTTAAGATTTATATTCTATAGCTTGTAAAGAAAAAAAACTGTTAAATCTCATTAATTAATTGTTAAGTTTAAAAAAAATTATATCCAACCGAAATTTTGGACCGTTGAAGATTTTTATTGTTTCTTCGTTCAGAGATCTATATTTTGGTTGAAGCGAAGCGAAAAGCAGAGCACGGATTCTTGCGGTTATTCTTTTGAAACTTACCTAAGTATATAATAAAAAAAAATAAATATATTTAACTTTAAACAGAAAAAAACCCAACGTAAAATAAAATATATCAAAACTCTATAAAAAAAAGATGAAAATTTTAAAGAAAATAACATTGGAAAATGTTAGTACCTTAAAAATATGGTTGCATCGTAGATATAGCTTTTGTTTTGTTACGAATGTACAACTCCGTTAATTGTTTCCAAAGTAGCTCTTAGGTACTATAAAGAATAATTTTGGCAATGTCAAAATTCATTAGTGTACTTACCCGTTTAATCTTATGAAAAGTTAAGCTTTTATTGGATTTAAAAAGCATTTAATTTAAACAAATATATATTCTAATGATGATTATAATTCCTACCAAAGCTTACAAAATATATTGTTAGATGAAAATAATTTTTATTTTTTGGCCAAATACTTAAGTTAGAAATTTTATAAATAAAATTGAATTTACTTGCCTAGCTTACGAAACTATGTTAATTAGAAATAACAAAAAAATAAAAGATGAAAACGGTCTTCATGTTTAATTTCAAATTTTTTGCCATAAAACTTTCAAAATGAAAAATAAAAATTTTTAATGGACCCAAATTGACGAAAAAATTGAAATTAAATGGAGTGATCTTGTCGATAATTAATTAAAAATTAAAAAAAAAATTATATATAAAATATAAAGAAATAGAAATTTATCAAAAAAATATAATAGAAAATTTATTTATGCACATTAGAATTAAAATAAAATATTTGTTTGGATGATAAATAAATTGCACATTCACAGTTCGAAAAAAAATTTTTTTCTTTAAATTTATTAAATGGCTCAGATCTATTTAAGAGTTTAATAAGGGCTAAAAAATGCTAAAAAAATCTGAAAAATTTGAAATCGAAATTTCATTGATTGAAAAGTAGTGAATTTTTAAACAATAATTATTTTAAAAAATTAATTTTATTAAACATTAAAATTATTTAATAATTTTTCTGACAGCTGTAATTTTCTTTCCGAAAATTAAAATTATAGCTTAATTGGCTTCAATAATGATAACGGTCTAAATATTTCCGAAATTTGGGTTCAGAGCTAATATCTAAATTATTTTTCATATATTCATAAAGTATTTTAAATTATCCTTTAAAAGTTTAGTTTAAATAAATACGTCGAAATTACAAAAAAAAAATTGAAAAATACTTTAATGAAAAATTATTTTTTTCATAATTTTAATTTAAAGTAATTTTTAATAGACTTGTTAAAAGTCATTTAAATTTTTTAAATAATATTTCAAATAATTTTTTTTTATATTTTTGCATCATTTAAAAATTTTCCATAATAAATATTTAAGAATTATTTCATTCGTTTCAGAAATATTTATTATGGAAAATTTTTAAAATAATGGAAAAATATTAAAAAATTATTTGAAAAATTTGAAAAAAATTTTTGAAATAATTTCTAACAATTCTATTAAAAATTACTTTAATTAAAATTGAGATATAAAAAAATAATTTTATTAATAATAATTTAATTTTTAAATTTAATTATATTTTTTTTATATTTAAAATTCTTCAAAAAAAAAAATTATTAATTTAATTTAATTTAATTTTTTTTTTGATTATCGAAAATGAAAAATTATTCTTAGCCTTCTGAATTTCAAAATTAAGTGAACTTTTCACTTATTTATTAAAAACGCAATTTTTTTCAGGATTTGTAATTTTCCTTCCTTCCTTTTTTCCACAAATATTAAAAAGATAAACTTAATTATCGCTTTAAGCTGATTTCACATCTTTCCTCAATTACACTTTTATTATCTTCCGTTTTTCTTCTTGATATTTTCACGCGATAAAAAATGTTTAAAAATTGGCGCGAAAATTTTAACGAATTTTTTAAAGAATAATTTTTAAAAAAAAATTATCAAAATTAATGCTAAACTCAAATTAAAAGGAAATAATAACAAATAAAAAAATTAATTTAAATTATTAGATCGAGGATCGTACCGGCACAGCAAGACACGAATCAAGTTTAATAATTTCCTTTTTGTTTAATTTAAAGCCGTTTTTTCTGTATCGTATCATTTCTGGGTTGATTAGTCTCACATAAGGAAAAAGAAAAACAACTATGTTGTCTCTCAAATGTTGCTCAAATGCAAGAAAACGAGTTATAATTAAAGTTTATACGAAAGATTTTACATGATAGTTAACGTCTTTTTTTTGCCGTTTGTAACATATTAAACTACAAATGGAACGTTCAAAATGCAATGCGCGTCTTTGTCTTCTAATGTCTTGAATGAGCAATTTACTACTCGGCAGATGGATTACGCAACACAACAATTCAATACGAAGATTATGACATTGCACTTTCTTTTCTAGTAGCCGCATTTTCTGACGATTTGATTACGAATGAAACAAAGAAACGTTACATTAATGAAGACAGCGCTCAATTGTGAGATAACTTGTGATAAGTGATATTTTTTTCGGCGATGCTTGAATGCTCTTTACACGATGAGAAGTAGTCCAAAACCATGAATAATGTAACAGAAATCGAATGAAAGTGAAAAGGTGCTTCGTCATGCCGTTACACGCGTGAATTGCCAATGTTCCATCTTCATGACTTTTGACTTTTCTTCGGTATTTTTAGACCAAATAAAGCCATAAATGGACTCAATGAGCTCAGTTTTGTCGTCATGATGACCAAGGAAGTTGGAATCACGTTAATTGCCTGACATATTTCACCTACTGAACGGCAAAAATGTGCACGAGATATGAATTTGTTACAAATTTCTTTGCCAATGTTGACAGCTGCAATCTTGTTTCGCGCGTTCCGTCGAAGTTTCTACATGCCACGATATGTACATGCGGATGGAAAATACTCCGAGCTACGAAGCTATATGGAAGGAAATAAAAAGTTAGAGGTGCACTTTGCGTCGCGTATATACGCGAAAGACTTTTTTTTGAGTTGTTTTTTGTGTTTGGTACATGAGGAGAAGTGTACTTTCTTTCGGATATAAAAGAAAATAGATAAACGTTCAAATGTTTAGTTTTATTTAGAGAATACAACAAGACACAACAACAAGGAAAATTTTTAACAAAAAAATAACATTTAAAGTTAAAAAAATAACATAAAAATATAAAAAAAAATCAAGACTAAAAAAATTGTGAACTTGCGAAATTTGTGATAAAGAAAAATTTTACAAAATGTTGCTGGTACGTCAAGTTTTAATAATTTTTGAAATGATATTGATCATGACATTCATAAAGAAGTTCAAGATATCATAAAAATACTGAAAAATATTGAAATGTGAAAAATTAGTTCAAGTTGAAAATTAAAAAAAAATTAATTATTTAATATTTTTTATGCAATTTTAAGGTTTTTTTTAAAGTTTTTCGATTGAAAGTGAATCAAGTAATTGTTTAAAACAAATTTTAATAGATCAAGATTAAATATTTCGGCTTTTAAAAATTTTTAATGTTTCAGAAATTATAAAGTTTAAAAAAAATATTATTTAAAATTTATTTTATGCTCAAAAATTAGAGCTTAAATTTTTTCACAAAAATTAAAGCTTTTTTATTTGAAAATTACCAAAAAAAAAATGATAATTATTTTTTATTCTCAAAAATTAAGTTAAAATTTTTTTGATGTAATAAATATTTTTAATTTTAAAATAATTTTTCGGATTTAAAACTATTATTGAAGTAATTTAAGGTTCATTTTTATACTCAATATTAATTTTAATGATAATTTTTAAAGAAAATTAAAAATTACGAATAAAATTTAAACTCCTAAAATCAATTTTAAAATTTGTTAAAATTCAATTTCTTGTAAAAATTTACTTTATACATCAAAGATCAATCAAAATGCCTTAAATGACTTGAAAATTTATAAACTTGAAATTTATAAAAATTAAGTTAATTAAATTTTTTTCAAAAAAATTGAAATTAAAATTTTGCTTAAAATTTAAAGCTGACAAATTTTTCTCAAAAATTAAAGCTTAAAATTTTTCTCAAAATTATCTTTAAAATTAATAATATTTTTTTTCTCAAAAATTCAGTTGAAAATTTTGTGCTGTTATAAATATTTTCAATTTTAACTTATTTAAAAGTATCATCTTGTTGAAAGCTTTGAAATGCTTTTGTTCTATAAAACATTAAAAACAAGTAAAATTAAATAAAATTGATAATAATAAAATTTTTGATAACGGAACTTTTCAAAGTCATGAACTTTATCTATTTAATGTTAAGTTCACTAAAGTTGCATAAAATCCTTCTTTAAAGATCTTGAATTTCAACATTTAACTCCAAAATGAAAATTTTTATTTTTTTGTTAATTCAATATATTTTCCGGAAGTAATTTTTAATTTAAAAAAACTTAAAAAAAATTTTAAAATCAAAAATTAAAATTAAATTAATTTGAAATTAATTTAATTAAATTAAAAATTTAAAAAATTAATTAAAAATTATTAAAAATTTAATTAAACTTTAAATAATGTTTTTTTTTTAATTTTCTATTAATTTATAATAATTTTATGTTTTCCGATCATTAACTTTTAATCAAACGTCAAAAACCTCGATTTAACACCCACAAAAAAAATCATTAAAGATAAAACTCACATTTATACAAATCACCTATCAAGATGATCATCATTAATTTCGCGCCAACTTCTGTAACTCGTCTCTTCATCGTCACGCATGTCATGAACTACTTTGAAATCAAAAGTGGTCACTGTATCAAAAACATGCAAATATATGCACTTCACTTCCATTCCCCCATCGCAGAGAAAGTAGATTCACTTTTCATTTACTTAAACTTACACGACATATGTAATCTTTTTTTTTGCGCAAATATGTTTTAGAGATAAAGTTAACACGTTCATGTCACGTCTTTTACTTACTACTTTACTAACCATTTACAACAAAAACCTAGTTTATCTTAAACGATCAATTCCGCATTTATTTGCGCATTTCCAGTTTTTTTTCCTGTTGCGTCTTTTTGATTTTTAGTAAATAATTGATTTTGTTTATTTAGTAAATTTGAGACACGTGTTGAAATCAAAAATAAATAAAATTAAATAAAAACAATAAAATCTTTCTTTTTTGCGTAATCTATAATAATAAAAATAATCATATTCGCACTTTTGCGTCAATTATGTAATTTTTCCATTTTTTTTTTTTTTTTTTTTTTGTAACACATCTGTTATTATTTTTATTTTTATTAGATACAATTGCTATGATTGTTAACGATTATCGTAAATATTATTACAATTTATTTCCTGTATTTATTATTTTTTTTCTGCTTTTTCGCTTTTTCGTATGAACTTGATCCATGGAACTGTAAATAACATGAGAGAGTATGAAGATCATTGTTTTACATATTTATTGCTACAATTTATTTATTTTTTTTTATTTAATCATATTCTTCCGTTTTCACTTTCATTTATGATGTCGGCGTTGTTGAACAGGTTTTTTCGTTAAATAATTTACAACGCGTGGCTTACATTGCGCGGTATCTCAACTAATGACTAACTAAAGAAGCGGGTTAATTAAAACCTGATTATCATCAATTTGTCGCGTGTTGTTAATGATTCTTCACACCATTCAGAGATTCAATAGACGCCTACCTCTTGAGAAGAAGAAAGTTCAGTAATTAATCACTTTTTTATTAATTGACAGATATTTCTATCAGTTTTGCTTGTAACGACATCCAGTTTTACGAGAGCATATGAGTCACGAGATGTTCGAGGAAGGTTGTTCGATGATACGTTATCTGTTTCAAGTAGGCTTTATCCGACCAAAGTGAGAGCTGATGATAGTGAGGTAAGGTTTGAAAACTTTTCTTGAAGCTTTGAGTTTAAATTTTCATTTTTTCCTTGAAGGAACCTGAACCTCGTCGATTCGCTCGTCATAAGGGAAAAGAGATTCGTGGCGCCGAACAAATTCCAATTGGAGAAATTAAGGAACATGAGACAAAAAGTTTTCCCGTATCAGCTGGATACTCAGTTCAAGAAGAGCCTAACGAAAATACTCAAGGACAAGGACATCGTGGGCAAGTATTTGACGATGCTGCCCCCTATCGTAAACCAAACTACCAAGGCTACAGCTTAGATGAGTATATCAAGTCTGTGACGAACCCTAACTTACGTACAGCGCCCCCTACCACGCCATCTCCCAAACCTCTGATCTCGGATGTCAAAAACATTCTACGGGGTGAGGATAACTACAAACAAAGTTTCGGCGAAAAATCCAAAACAAAAGGCACCAAATATATCGCTGATTTTGATAATGCTTTCATTTTACCAGAAGATAAGATTCCCTTTGGCTTGGGATCGAACATCGAGGTTGTCAAGGGCCCCAAAATTGGTAAGAAAAATCGCAAAACTGCCGAATACTTGCGGGATTACAACATCAAGGACATTCAAATCGAACACGAGCGACAATTGGATGAACTTGAGTCTTATGCGAAACCAAAGCCAGGCGGAAGTGCAACAAGTAGTACATCAACTTTTAACTTTGGCGAAGTAGTTCCTTATGGCAAAGCTAAGGCAGTTACAAAGACAACGACGCCTCCATCGTACAACTATAAATCAACAAAACCCACAAAATGGAAGCAAACTTATGGAAATTTACAAGGAGCCGCATCGAGTAGTTTCAGCAATGGTAAATATTTCGAGAAAACCCCTCAAAGTTCACGTTTGACTGATTTTATCGCAGCGTCTGAAGATGAGAAGCTTGAACAAGCGGTTCGTGAAGCTCTTACGCATTTGCGGAAATCGCAACGAGCACGCGGAAGAGCTAACGGAGCCGCTACCAAATTGAATCCAGTGAAAGCTTCTCCCGATGGAGCTCGAGGAGGTCCTCAAGGGCCTGGAGGACCACGAAGAAGACCAAGACGCCCTTTCAATTCAGGCCCATCTCCCGTAAGAGTGTTTAACTTTAACAACTAAACTAAGAGACGCTATTTAGATAAGAGGAAAAGTGTACAAAAAAAAATCATTGCCCCAAGTGTTAAAAATTTTTCTCTTCTATTTCACACATCATCACAAAACGACACACACGAAAAAAAAGACATTACCATGACACAAACATGGAAAAACAACCACCACAAAGCTTATTTAGGACTTTATTTATCTACTTTAGAGACATTTTTGTTAGAAAAATACTTGCTTGCGTTTAAAAATTGTTGATTCTCATTTATTTATTAGTATTTTATTGTTACTTTTATGTTATTATTAATATTACGTAATGATGAATGAAATGGAATAAAATTTAATTAAAAAGTACTTGATTGCGAAGTTTTCGAACTAACAAAACATGACCTACGTTGTAATTATAAGGCCCTACATTTCATCACATTTCTGACTTACCTTCAACAATGCCGCCTCTAAGGCAAACTGTCACTTACACAATTATTATTAAAACGGTAACTAGACCACAACTAAACCTGTCTAATATTGTAGAAAGTTTTCGTTAATTGAAGTAACTAACGATTTAAGCGCATTTTTCATTGATTTGAAAAATTAAAGTAAAAGTAAAAAAAAATCAAGTAAAAAACTTGAAAATCTTCAAATATATTGTACCTACAGTAGTTTAAGAGGAAACCTTGAAAAAAATCTTTGAAAGATTTGATTTGACTTTATAAATTATTAAATTTTAACCATTTTTCATTGGCAAACTGATACTTTTTACTGAAAAATATTTTTTCGATCAAGAACTTTTACATTTTCTTACTTTGGCAACTGTGAAATTGCATATCAATTTTTGCTTGGTTTGCTTTTTTCTCTATGAATTTTTGTATAAGAACTTCTCTTTGCTGAACCTTTAATTTGGAGCTTGTCTTCTGATTTCTTCTTTAGTTTTTTTCGTTTTAATACTTCCATATCTGCTTCTGACTTTACTTTGAATCGGTTTTCATTTGTTTTCATGAAATGGTATGTGTCGAACCTCTTTTCAATATCTATTTTTTGAGCAGTATATTCGTTTTGGATTGTCCTCTCATTAGATTGGCAACTTCTTTTAGTAAGATTCACAAAGAACTTCATTATTTGCATTCTTTCTTTAATTTCGGCTATTCAAAGGAATCTTTATACTTAACAATTTTTGTAAGTGACTTTTGCCATCCTATTATTTTTCAAACTATATTGTAGCCAATGGTTCATAATATTGAAAATTCTTGTTCGCAAATTTTCTTTTGTCGAATTTTCTATATGATCCTAAAAATTATTTTGTATTAATATTGAAAAATTTTTACTTTAAAAAATTTTTATAGAACTTACCTTTAAAAGTTTTTTTTTAATTTTATATTTTCATACCTTCAGCTTAAATTTGGAGTATTTTCTTCACAGACAGACATCAATACGTCTAAAATCGCATTATTTTTCCATCTGAAACACATTTCAGCATTATAATCATCTAATCTACTCTACTCTACTCCCCATAAATTGCACCATTTCTTTGTCTATTTGGCTTTATTTTTTTTTTCCTGAAACGCCAACCTCATGCCTCGCATATGGTCAAAACTGGTTTCGTTGCTTTTATTAAAAATATTTCTTCTTACACACAAAGCAAATTCATCTGCAAGTGCGCCCGTTGCTGCGTACATGCGAAAGTGTAAGTGATACCATGCAATTTATTATAACTGTGTGACATGTATCTGTTATTCTCCGCGATATTGTCCGTTATAGCTCGTTGCATTGTATGCGAAATAATGTTTTTATTATAAAATGAAACTGATTATTAAAAACTGGTTCATTGCTCACACAAAGAAATTAAATGAATGAATAAATTCTCGACGACTAGACAATCGTTAAATACTTCCTGATTGGAATGCCATAAAATTGAATTGCTGCAGATTAATTGACAAAAAAAGAATCAAGTTCGTGACATTTTTCATTGCATTTATTACTAATTAACTCATTTTTTTTTGTTTCTTTTTTTTTAACCAAATATTTATAAAAGGCCTAATTTTGTTGACCAATCAATCAATCAATCATCCAGGAAGTTTTTGCTGCTTTTGAGTATTTTTTCATGTATCACAAATTAATTAATTACTGATGATGTATGTTCTGTTGTTGAAAAAAGGGGTTTGCTGCTGCTTAATTGTCGTCAAGGGTAAATATTTGTATAAAGGTACAGAATTGGCACACATCAATTTTTTAAAAGTTTTTTTTTAAGTCTCACACTCTTAATTATTAACACTTATTTCGTATAGAAAATAACACACTTCCTCAAAAAGGTATAAAAAAAATCAAAAACAACTTCTTAGGCTTTGTTGAATTGGTAGCTGAAACCGTCGGGAGTACGGTTCAACGAGAGTTTGCCCGGAGGTTGGAATCTGTGAGGTTGTTCCGTGGTATATTGCTGTTGAGGAGGGAAATAAGGTTGCTGAGGTTGGTAAGTTTGTTGAACGGGTTTTGGAGCGGGAGCATGGTAAGCAGGAGCTTGTTGAACGGGAGCAGGAGCAGTGTAATGTTGGTTATAGGCAGGAGCGGAATTCTTGTTGGGAGCAAAGTTGGGATCGTTGAAACGTTCGTCGTATTGGCCGCTATGGATGAAGTCATCGTCGCTCAAGTAGCTACGAGCAGCTGGAGCGGGAGCAACGGGAGCTGGATTGTAACGAGCATCAGGTTGATAAGCTGGAACGGGAGCAGCGTGTGGAGGAGGAGCAGGAGCAACGGGGATATCGTTACCTGAAGCAACGAATCTGAAATGAAAAAAAAGGTAAGTTCATTGACACATTTTTTCTTTAACTTTTCAAGAAATAATTATTTTATCGTGATTTGAATATAATTTAATAATTGGCGTGGTAACGTTTACGAAGGTCTCGCTTCAACAATTTTCTGGTGCAAATGCGCAAAATATGGCAAATTAAATGTTCATTACTTGTTTAGTTTAGTTCGTTATAGGAATCTTTCCACTCGACTGAACATTCTTTGATCACATAACACAAAAATATTACCATCGAGTCTTATTATTTAACAGAACGATAAATATCATGATTAGGCGTTTTCTTTCACGATTTTTTTTCGAAATAGAGCGGAAACTTACCCATTTTTGCCAGCAGTGTAGGAGATGGTTCTCTTTTGTCCTGATGGATCAACGTACGAGTATGAACCGCGACGTGTACCATCAGCATCAGTCTCCTCTTTGAAATTCGTGCCATCTTCCTGTGTATAGGCAGCACCGAATTTTCCATCGCCGCTCAAGTATCTTTGTTCACTGATGATCGCAGCGGTACGTGGATCTCCATGGTAAGATTGTGCCGCAACAATGGCGACCAATGCGGAAGCTAAGATCTATTTTTATTTAATTAGAATTTTTTCACGTAAGTATTTCTCACTAACTTACCAATCGAAACATTTTTCTTAAAGATTTCAGGTAAAAAATTAAAATATGTCTAAACTGCTATGCAAAAGCCTTTGACACTAAAGTATAATTTTTAAATTAAGCTGAATTAATTTGAAAAAAAAATGTTCTTCTTGACTTCTCAACGAATGAAAAGGTACTGTGCTTTGTAACGCCACACTCATTGACTTTTATATGACGAGGTGAAAGAAAACCTTGGCTGCCCCTTTTTAATTCTACTTCTGCTATAGTAAACACAAATAACATGCATTGTTCGTACTATACAGCAACAGCCCCACGTACGATATGCTCATTTAACTTTTTTTTTGTAAGTAACTTTTAAATATTAACGAACGTACAATGGAATTACTTGACTCGAGTCGATCGGCTAAGGGAGCATGCAGATTGCGATTTGTATACGTAAAAGTGGGGTTAGATTTGTTTGTTATTCAATCAAAGACTCGTTTAGAAGGAGAATGAGAATGAACTCGGTAAACGAGAAAAATTAGTTTTTGGAGATCATGCTTATGAAGAATTTTTAGGAAGTGAATATCAGGAAGATTCAAATGAACAAGTAAAGTCAGAAATTAGTTAAAGTCAACTTTTGAGGTAAGTTTGATAGTTATGTAATCAATAAACTAAGAGTCAATTTAATGAAGGTTAAGGAAGAACAAGAAGGAAACTTAATTAATTAATTTTTCAAGTTAGAAGGGGACAATTCGCAGAACGGATTTCTATTCTTCGGATTAAAGTTAAGAGCTTTAATCCGAGCTTTTCGAAGAATTTGAAGGAGAAGCATGGAGATCGAAGTTTAACAAATTGATCGCAGTTACAGTATGCAATTTATTACAATTTTGAGGCGTTGAAAGGAATATAGTTAAATTTTTTCTGCTAATGAAAATTTAATTTAAAAAATAAATTTAAGCACTTTTTATAAGTTATTAACTCCATTCTAAATTCAAAAGTAAAGCTAAACATTTTGTCTAACGAATTTATTAAAATGAGCCTACAAAGAACACCTATTAAAATGCAGCTGAGAAATCGCAACAAAATGACGGAAAAATATTCTGGAAGATGACATAATTGAAATTAATGATGGAAATTCAAACAAAGGAGATGATACCTTCATGGAAGAATTGCTTAAAATTTCGGAACTTTCGAGGAAAAAGAAAATTGCAAATTTTTTTCAAATTTGCGAAATGAAAAAAAAACTAAAAGTTGAATAAAAAGAATGAATGTAATGTCTTCACAAAGACGAATTCATTTAAACATGTAAAATAAAATAAAATAAAATACAATGTGAGAGACAAAGTTGAAAAGTAATTGAAGCAAGAATGAAAAATTATTTGGTAAGTTGCTTCGTCACAAATACCTGTCGTCGGTTGCAACTTGAAAGCTCAAGAAACTATTGAATATTTGACGTCTATGGGTTTTTTTTTTACAAATATGTCTCTCACAAAGGATTTTTTAAAATTCTGAATGAATTAAAAATCCATATTGGTACAAAAACAACAAATAAACCCATAAAAACATCACCCAAGGGTAAAATTTTAACTGCAGAAGCAATTTGTTACACACACGATTACCCCAAAACGCTCACCCGAGTCACGTAAATTCCTCCAATTAACACGTTACTCTATTTACTTTATTCAATTGCGGTTCATTCATTACCTTTGTTTAGCCTACTGCCCGACTACTGCCATTTCTCGCTAGAAAACATTCGATTAGATAACACGAAAAAAAAATCGAATTTATTGCATTTTGTTATACAAGAAAATCGGACACGTGCTTTGGTTTTCAGGTTTGTAGAGTAAAGCTAAGCAATTTCATTGCATTTTTAGTACAAATAAACTCGTTACAAAAATATGTATTAATAATAATAATAAGTTGGTATTGTTTTTTCTCTTTATTACCCAACTGATGACAAAAAGTGTGACAGACAGCTTTTTAACAACTTGGATAACATGGAGCGCAATCAGTTGTTGGTCCGCATGGTCCAATGCAATATTCTTCACAAGGATCGCAGCACGGGCTACATCCCATGGGAGGGCAACATGGATTGCATGAAGGTTTTGGGCATGAAACTCTGAAAAGAAAAATTTCATAAAAATTTTTCAAAATTTTTCGAAAAATCAAAACTTGCCTAATTGAACAAGATTTCGGAGCTGGAGGATTACTTGGCTTTCCAAAAGTAACTCCGTCAAAACGAGACATGAATTTCGATGGGCAGCAACTCGGATTGGGGAGCGTTAAACAACACGGTTGACCTTGACACATGGCTCGAGGACAATCGTATTGAAGTCCATTTCGTTTCACACAATCGCATTTCGAGTATAAAACTCCGCCGCGTAACTCGAAGTCTTTACAGCTCTTTGGAGGGCAACATGGACCACACGGAGGACAAATTGGCTCACAGCAAGGAGCACAGCAGGGATCACAGGGAAAGCAACATGGATCACACATTTTGTTTGTTTTAATTGATGAAAAACTAAAAATTTAATTTAATTTGAAAATTTAGATTTTTTTTTATTTTTTTTTTTAATTTAAGGAAAGATGTTTATTGAATGAACTCTCGAAAAGGAATGAAATTCGTTAATTTTTCTGTGAAAATTTTAAAAATTCAAAGGTTACTTTGATGTCATTTTGAAGTCGTTTGAAAAGTGATTGGTTGCGTAACTTTTACTCATATCCGTCGTTAATTAGGTGTGGCATGAGACGACGACATTCATTTTATTATTAGATAAAGGAGATAAATCTCCAACAATAGTCCGGTAATTAGCATTCATTTAACGTTCTCTTGGCTTTTTTTAGCTATTTAGGTTAGAACAATTGTCAAAAATGTTTTCGATAACATCCTTCCTTATTTTTTATTATTTTTTTTGAAAAATTCTCCCAAAAATATTAAATTTCTAAAATAAAAATAAATTTGATTTTAATTATTTTTTTTATGAAAAATTAAAAATAATTATTATTTTAATTATGAATTCTTAAACAAATTAAATAAAAAAAAATAAATAAAAAAATATGAAATTTTAATAAAAAAAATAAATAAAATTAAAAAAAAAAGTTATAAATAAATTTAATAAATTTTATTTATTATTAAAATTTAATAATTTTTTATTTAATTTTTTTAAAAATTTATATTTAATAAATTAAAATAAATAAATTAATTATATATTTCTTAATTTTTCAAAAAAATAAAAAATAAAATCAAATCAAATTTTCTTTATAAATAAATAAAATAAAAAAAAATCATTTTTTTAATTTTTTACAAAAAAAAAAAAAATAAAAATAAAATCAAATTTTCTTTATAAAAAATAAAATAAAAAAAAATCATTTTTTTAAATTTAAAAAAAAAATAAATAAATAAAATATTTTTAAATTGTTCATGTCTGATATTTTTTTTAAATAAATTAAAAATTTTTTTTTACGAAATTTAAAAAAACATTTTTACGACTTAAATTTTTAAATTGATCAAGCAAAAAAATAATTAATAGAAATAATTATTTAAATTAATATTAATTTTAATTCAATTTTTTTTTAAGTAAAAAAAGTAGAAATTCAATGAAAATTTTTTATTTGAAATTATTTGATATTTAAACATTTAAATATTTCTATTCTATTTCTATTTCTATAATATTTCTATAAATATTTGAATATTTCTACATTTTTAATTATTGTATCAACCTAAAAATATTTTTTTTCTATATTTTTATAAACGAGCGAAGGATTTTTCTAAAACGAAGAAAAACAATTTTTTACCATTTCATCGAGAAAAATCAACAAAAAAGTGATAAAATCACAAAAAGAGCAAAAACTCGACTAACAAATAAAACAAATAGAAAAAAAACTTGACAGCATCCATGACCCGATAACATCGCAAAAGGGAAATCCTTTGGAGGGCGTTTCCCATTTGCGACGCATGCTCCCTGCCGCGCATCCCGATAAAACCGTGAAAGTTGATTTGTTCTTTATTTATTCATCCGTACGTTTCGTACAGAGATTTTTTGACGGAAAATGCGAAAAAGCCAAAGGTCCATATACGACACACAAATAAAACCGAATTGGACAAATTTTACAACAATTGATTTCAGAGGCTTTAAGTCAGAGGCAAATATATGCGAGAATCGATGCGAGATACAACGCTGTGAATTTTTGATGGCATGGTTAAAAGCATTGGACATGATTGAATTATTTATTTAATCCACCATTATCTTTGCATGGGCAATTGCTTCCAGTTTTTTCATCACTTTTTTTATCTCTTTTTTTTCGCATGATGGAGACAATGTCATCGATGTCGTTTTGTGAATCGCACAAGGATCATCCTTTCACATTTTTTTTGTTGAATTTTTGTTTTTTGGCTTAATGTGAAAATCATGGTCTTTGTGCGGCGTGAAAAAAAAAATGATGAACGGCGGTTTGCAATGAAAATTCCGGAAGATGTTCTTTGTACCCAACAACTTGTTCCGGTTTTCGATTTTCTTTTCCTTGTTTTCGTCACGACAAAGTAGCAGCAGCAAAAAATTGTAAATTACAATCTCCGGCACTTTGCGGCGGCACAACTGAACCAGTTATTCAGACAAGACAGAGAAATGTGTCGTCTGTACGCAAAACGACGCGGCGTAATAAAATGTTTAATGTGCTCTCGTGTAATGATCGTGAAATAAAGTTCATAAAACCGGATAGGCAAGGACACAAGATTTTTTTTTAATCGATCGTTGTGAATTTTTGAATTGTTTATTTTCGGTAAGTAGCTTGAAGACGTGCAATAATTAAGTAATAACGTGATTTTTTATTATTTTTTATATAATATTTTGGTAATTTAAGTTGAAAGAGGTCAGTTTCGTCGTTAATTGAAATTATCGATTAAAATTAATTTTTTGCATTGAAAAGATTTAATATGGGTTAAAAAATTCAGTAGCAGATGTACTTTTGTTTTAAAGATAAAGTGAATTGGTTCAAAAAATATAAATTAAAGTTAAAGAATTTATTTATTTTTTTTTTTTTGTAAAAAAATGAAATAGATGAATTAGAAAAAAAATAATTAAAAAAAAATTTAGCAAATTTTTAATAAAATTATTTTTTATAGAGAATTGATAAAATTAAGAAAAAATATATTTTGTAAAAAATTTAAAAAAAAAATCATATTTTTTAATTTTTTTTAAGAATTTCTTTCATTAAAAATTTATAAGAAAAAATTAAAAAATTTAATTCATTTTAATAATTTAATTAAATTAATTAAATATTTTTTATTTATTTTATTATTAAAAAATTTTTTCTTCGTTTCTATTATCTTAGACGTTTTAATAATTTTTTTTAAAATAAAAAATTAAAATTTAAAATAAAATAAATTAAATTAAATAAATTAAAATTAAATTATTTTTTTAGCTTAAAATATAAAAAAATTAATTTTTATGAATCAAAATTTTTTAAAATGTTTTGAGCAATTTTTTTTAAATTTCAGACGTGAGAAAAAATTTATTTATTAAAAAAAATCAATGAAAATTAATAAAAAAAATATTTTTTAAATTTGAAAATATTTCCTTAATATTGGTAGAAAATATTTTTTTTCTTCTAATTATTTTAAGGATTTATTTTGAAAAATGTTTCAATAAATAATTGATAAATTTAATTTTTTGCATTTATTGTTTAAAAATTTTTAATAATTTTTTATTTTTTTTTTTGTTATAAAAATTTAATTCAATTAATTAAAATAATTAAAATTTAAAATAAAATAAATTAAATTAAATAAATTAAAATTAAATTATTTTTTTAGCTTAAAATATTAAAAAAAAAATAATTTTTTTGAATCAAAATTTTTTCTAAATTTTTCTAAAATATTTGCAATTTTTTTTAAATTTCATCAAAAAGCCTTCTACTAATTTTAATTCATCTTACGATGTCTTTGATATTTTTTTCGATTATAAATCATCGTGAGACACCAAATTTTTCAACAGAAGCACTCATTACCTAAAAATCAACTGAACATTAAAATAAAGTTGCGCGTAATCGATTTCCTTATTAAACAAATTTATGCGATAAATATTCAGTCAAGTGTACATAAGAAGATTAAATTCTATTAAAATGTTGCAATGTCGAAGCAAAAAGGGTTCCCTTTTTTTTACCACAGACGCAAATATTTTCCCAAAAATCTCACATGTAAACTACTTAGTTAACCTCTTTATTCCATTAAAAGCGTAAAAAGTGCGGACCCCCCAGAGGTGAGAACATTGCACTCGTCTCATCATCAATGCGAGAGGAAAACACTCTTGTGCCAATTTCGTGACATTTTATGTACTTCAGCTACTTGAATTGAATCGTTCGAGAAGATATCGAGAGTTGGAGAGGAAAAAGCAACAATATAAGAGATGCTCAAGTAGACCAAATAAATCTTCGGGGTGGTTAATGTCTCGAAAACAACTTGGCACAAAAGGATGAAATTGCGATGCTGTAGGTAACTTTGTGACCCGCATCTACTATTGATTTACTTTTCGTCGTCGTAACATCTTGAGTAAAGGAATTTTTTTTTATTTATGTCAAAAATTGATTGAAACGAAATTCAAGACGTTCCCGTGTGATTCGCATTAATTTTTGTCTCTAAACAAATTTTTTATGAGGGTTGTCGATTTTTTGGTTTCAATTGATCTGAAAATAAGGCAATGAAGGAAAATATTTTACTTAAAAATATTTTTTAATAAAAAAAAAAAATAATTTTTCTTATTTAATTTTAAATTTTATAATTAAGTTTAGTTTTTAAAAATATTTAAATTTAAAAAATTTAATTGAAATTAAAAATTATTTTTTTTTAATAATTTTTTTTTCAAAATTAAAATTTTTAATTTTAATGCATAATGGAAATATTTTTAAAATTTTAAATAAAAAAAATTATTTTTAATAAAATTCTTTAAGAATATTCAATTTATTTTAGATTGAATTAGAAAAAAAGCGATTTTCAAATTTTTAACGAATTTTTTAAAATTAATTTGAATTTTTTTATTTTTTTTATTAAATATTTTCCTTTTAAGAAATTAAAAAAAAAAATTAAGATAAAATGTAAAAAAATTTCTATATTGCATCTTCTCAAAAAGAAAAAAAAAAGTTGAAAGGAAAAAAAATAAGGACAAACGACAAGAAAAGCTGCTATTTATTCAAATGAAATAAAATATGAACCTTTCCTAATCTCCTAATCGTATTCTTTCAATCCTTTGCGTGTCTATGCAATTGATCGATTTATTTTCCTTTTTCACTTATTTGTTTGTGTTCGTTCAGTCGACGTCGTCGTCCTCCTCCTTTATATATGGCGCAGGGAAGGAACGAGAGATAGATAGGCTTTGCAACATCAAACATCATTATAGGCGTCGAGCATAGCATGCTACCACAAAATAAATTGAAACACATGTTTGTCTTAAGTTAATTCTCACAGCATCTCTTTCGTATTTTCTGTCCATTTATCCGTCGTTGGTATGCGGTATGTACGATGGAACGCAGAATCAGTGGCTTGCTGTCTTTTGCTTTTCCTTAACTCGTGCGGCAACATTTAAACTTTTTCATGCCAAAAACAAAGAAGAAGACGAAGTCTGTGTGGTTGCGAAGAAAAATTATTATGCTCATCGAAGTTCATCGTGGGAATTTCGACAAATGCTCTCATCATCATCATCATCATCACAAACGTTCCCCATTTAATCTACCAAACAGTATAGAAGGTAATTCTGCTACTCGCATTACTCTACAGCAGCACACATTTTCACCCGAAAACCACATCGTTACGTATTAAAATTCATAATAAATGAGAACAACCGCGACGAGCGACACATTAGATGCATGAATAACTTTTTCAAGGTGCAAATGATACTTGAAAAATGTATCAGAATTTTTTTATTTGTTCAATCGGTTCGAGAGTTTTTCGCATAACTTGCAACAATTGTTATTAATTTTTATGGTTTATAAAACAATATGTTGTAATTTTTAATCGATTACCGTTCTTCATACAAACAATTGAATTTGTATCAAGGGTGATTTTGTACTCGAGTGTTGTTGTACCAAGTAGTAGACGACAACGTTTTCACCCTAATTTATAAAAATTGTGTTGTATAGGGAGGAACAGTTAGCGAGTGGTTTTGAGTTTTTTACTGTTTATATGTTCAAAAATTGTCAGAGGGCTCTAATTTATCATTTTTAATCATTTTATAACTCAAAACTGCCAAAAAATTGAAACTGAAAAATTTTTTTTTTCTTTGACACAGTTTTGATTTGAAAACTAAATCAAGAGCAAAACTGTGTCAAAAACTATGTCAAAAACTGTGTCAAAGCAATTTTTGTCAAATCTTGCTCCAAATGGATAAAAATTTGTCAGAGGGCTCTAATTTATCATTTTTAATCATTTTATAACTCAAAACTGCTAAAAAATTGAAACTGAAAATTTTTTTTTTCTTTGACACAGTTTTGATTTGAAAACTAAATCAAGAGCAAAACTGTGTCAAAAACTATGTCAAAAACTGTGTCAAAGCAATTTTTGTCAAATCTTGCTCCAAATGGATAAAAATTTATAAGGGTGCTCAAAATTATCATTTTTAATCATTTTATAACTCAAAACTGCTAAAAAATTGAAACTGAAAATTTTTTTTTTCTTTGACACAGTTTTGATTTGAAAACTAAATCAAGAGCAAAACTGTGTCAAAAACTATGTCAAAAACTGTGTCAAAGCAATTTTTGTCAAATCTTGCTCCAAATGGATAAAAATTTGTCAGAGGGCTCTAATTTATCATTTTTAATCATTTTATAACTCAAAACTGCTAAAAAATTGAAACTGAAAAAATTTTTTTTCTTTGACACAGTTTTGATTTGAAAACTAAATCAAGAGCAAAACTGTGTCAAAAACTATGTCAAAAACTGTGTCAAAGCAATTTTTGTCAAATCTTGCTCCAAATGGATAAAAATTTGTCAGAGGGCTCTAATTTATCATTTTTAATCATTTTATAACTCAAAACTGCCAAAAAATTGAAACTGAAAAAAATTTTTTTCTTTGACACAGTTTTGATTTGAAAACTAAATCAAGAGCAAAACTGTGTCAAAAACTATGTCAAAAACTGTGTCAAAGCAATTTTTGTCAAATCTTGCTCCAAATGGATAAAAATTTGTCAGAGGGCTCTAATTTATCATTTTTAATCATTTTATAACTCAAAACTGCCAAAAAATTGAAACTGAAAAAAATTTTTTCTTTGACACAGTTTTGATTTGAAAACTAAATCAAGAGCAAAACTGTGTCAAAAACTATGTCAAAAACTGTGTCAAAGCAATTTTTGTCACATCTTGCTCCAAATGGATAAAAATTTGTCAGAGGGCTCTAATTTATCATTTTTAATTATTTTATAACTCAAAACTGCCAAAAAATTGAAACTGAAAAAAATTTTTTTCTTTGACACAGTTTTGATTTGAAAACTAAATCAAGAGCAAAACTGTGTCAAAAACTGTGTTAAAGCAATTTTTGTCAAATCTTGCTCCAAATGGATAAAAATTTGTCAGAGGGCTCTAATTTATCATTTTTAATCATTTTATAACTCAAAACTGCCAAAAAATTGAAACTGAAAAAAAATTTTTTGACATAGTTTTGTTTTTTGTTTTTAATGGTTATAAAGAAAGTCCAATTTTAAAATAGTTAGGATTTCTGACAAACAAATTACAATAAAGCTTCGCGAATGGCAATAATATTTTTAGTAAATGACATTCTTTAGCATATAGCTTAGTGGTACTTTAGAGCGTTTTGTAAAAAATTGATTTTTGATTTAGGCTTCATCTGTTATTGATTTCTTTCGTATGGTCTGAAATTATTTTACGATATACGTCGGCTTTATTTGGCGTCAACCTGAAGAAATTTGCTGAATATTCATACTTGTGAGAGTCTCTATTCTAAAACTTAAAGTCTGATCATTGGCGTATCATTTTAAGTTGCTGTCGTTTTTTCTAACTCTTATTTTTGATAAAAAGAGTCTCTTATAGAGTCTCATATGAGACAGGACCTTGTCCATATGAGAGTCTCATATGAGACAAGATGTATCGCTTCCAATAAGCTAAACTGATGTTATTTAAGATACTTTGAACCATTTTAAGTACAACTGTAACATTTTTCTTGATGAAAGTAGTTTCGTTCTGAAATACAGGATTTAATTTCTTCAAGAATAATACTTAGTTATTTTGCAAAAAAAAAAAAGCTTACCAAAAATTTTTTGTAGATCCTCTCGGGTTATTTAAAAAGAAAAAATCTAAAAAAAATATTAAATAAAAATTTTATTAAAAAAAAATTATTATAAATTAATTATTAATTAATTATTATTATTATTAATTATTAATTAATTAGTTAAATAATTTATTTATTAATTATAAAAAATACAAACCTCATAAAATTAGTGAAACCTATTCCTGCCTATTGTCCATATGTTATGCGTTGACTGAACGATTCGTTCTTCCTACAAAATTGAAATAATGTTCAACATGACTATCGGGAGTCACACACAAACCTAAACACAAAAGGAAAAAAATACATAATAAAAGAAAAACAAAATGTTACAACTTTTGAACAACAATCACTTGTAAAAAAAGCAGGAGAAAAAAAAATATATTTTTGTTATTTTTTCCGCATGCATTCACCATCACCTCTCATTGCGCTGTAACCAAGCCAAAACCACTTCTAACCAAAAAACACACACAACATCATCATCTCCGACGAAACAAAGGTTATTTTTATGCTCCTTGTTTCTTCTTTTGTTAAAACAAAAACATTGCTTTGAGCACAATCAATTTTCAATTGCCTCTCCAATGTTTTTATAATCATGTTCATTATATATTACAAATGTCCTTTCGCTCCTGAATGCCTCGCGCGTTTTTGTCGTATTAATTGAAAATATTTATTTATAGGTGAACCCTTACCTTGTCCTTTGTTACAATTTTTTTTTGTATCGAATCCATGTAAGTGGTTAAAGCTGACAAATTGATGGCATAATGGCATTGATTTCCATAATTTCACACGAATTGGGATCGCTAATGGAAATAAGCAAAAAAAAAAAATGTTTTTAGGTACATTTCGAAAAATATATAAAGGAGCTTAAGGCGATGTCAGCAAAAAAATAAAATTAAGGATAAAAAATAAATCTTTTTATTTGCTCTTCTTCCTTCAAGTGTATCTAATTATTCCATTAAGTGTTTTTATGTTGGAATTTTTTTTTTCGGAACTTTTTTTTTGCTATTCCCTCTTTCTCTTCAACGATGCTGATGCTGATGATGATGATGGTTGTAATTGAATAATCGTTTGCTTCAATTTTTTTCTAACATGTACAAACAAATTACTTACGAATGACGCAATCTCATGCAGGCAGGCAGAAATCCGTGCGCGGAAAAGAGAGACTTTAAGACTCAATTCGTTTATTGCGGAAACCATAAGAGGTCCTTGAACGTAATATAATATCGAAATAAAAAAAAAATATTAATTTTTTTCTCTAAGAAAAAATTTGTTGAAAGAAAAAATCTTCATTTCAATTCTAAAGTCTTTTGTTTTGTATCATCTTCGGTTTTTATTCATCATGCTCACTTGTACCTTTTTATCTTCGAGTCTTTCGAATATTAGCAGTGGCATTTAAACAAAGAGCGGTAATGTTTTTGGTTTTGAAGAACAGAGAGAAGAAAAAAATAAAAGGTACATTAAATGGTTGATTGCATTTTGTGGGAAACGTGAAAAAATATCTAATGTTTTGAAACGAGAGAGAGAAAAGTCTAATTACAAGTTGTTTCCTTTTTTCAATTGAGTTTATTTATATCTCTTCACTTCATTTTCGAGTGATGTTCATTAAGAGGCACAGCAGTTAAGCGAGGATTGTGAAAAGTTCAATTTTTGCATATTAAAAATTTAATTAAAAAAATAACAAATGTTTAAAAATTATTATTTTGAGGATTTTTAAAGATTAAAAATTTTAAAACATTTTAAATTGCATAAATAAATTAATTTGAAAAAATTTTCAACAAAATTTTAAAATTATTTTTTTTTTATTTTTTAATTTTTATTTTTAAAAAAAAATTAACAAAATTTTTATTAATCAAATTATTTTTTACTTTTATTGTTTATTAATTTACAAAAAAAAATTATTATTTTTTATTTTTTTTTTTCATTTTTTTCTAAAAAAAAATCAACTGGATGAAAATCAATTAAATAATTAAATTTTAATTTATTTATTAAAAATTTACAAAAAATTTAAATGCCAACGTTTAAAATATATTTTTTAAATTTTTATTCGGCATTTAAAAGTAAGATTTAATTTTGTTATACATTAATTAATTTTTTTTTTCGCTTTTAAAATAAAAAATATTTTTTTTTTTCAAATTAAAGCTTTTTAAAAAAATTTATTAAATTTTAATTTTAAATATTTTAAATAAAAAAAATTGTTAGAAAAAAAATAAGAAAAAAATTCAAAAATTATTTATTTTTTTAATTAATTAATTAAATGAGTGATTTATAAAATATTTATTTTCATCAAGTTTAAATTAAATATTTAAATAAAAATAAATAAAAAATAATTTAAAAAAAATTAAAACTGATTAAAAAAATAAATAATAAATAAAAAATAAAATAATTTATTTAAAATATTTTAATTTTTTATTTATTATTATTTATTTAATTATTTTTTTTTTATTTATTTTTTGAATCAGTTTTTTTATTTCCATTTTTTTAAATTATTTTTTATTTATAAATTTTTACTTAAATTAATATTTAATTTTTTTATAAAATTTTTTTTAACAAAAACTCAAAAAATATTTAAAAATTATTAAAAACTCTTACCTTAAAAAAATCTCGCAATTTTCCATTCCAGCCAAAAAACCAATTCCTCACAAATCTGAAACCAACCCAAAAAAAAGAAAAAAGGATGATTTTCGTTCAAAAAAAAAAACTTAACAAAAACGTTGGGAAAATGAGGGTCCCTCACAGGTGTTTATAATTAACTCTGTTATCTTTACAAGTAAGTTAATTATTTTCCTTTAATCCATTTTTGATTTTCCGCTTATTTCATCTTCTACATTTTCATTTTGCCTGTTTTTCAATTCGACGCGATGCGATGCGATAATGATGCAGGAAACACGCAACTTTTGATGTACCGTTAATTGTATTTTTCGGTGTCTCCCCCCGCATTGGGATAAATGACTGAAAAAGATTTAAATAAACTTTTTTTTTTAAATTGAAATCGAGAGGATGGATCCCTTTTTTGCGATTAATCTTTTCTTTGTTTCGAACGTCGAGCGTCGGAGTCGGAGGGAGGACGTGTGAAACAAAACACTCTGGCACGCAAGAACGATTAAAACGTTTATTTGGGAGAAAAACAAGATAAGATAAGCAAAAGTTCAGGAAAGTGTGAAGCGAGTTAAGGACTTTGATTGTGACACGCGGCATTTCTGGTAATTGTTTTGCAATTTGCATGTTGCATAAAAAGGTAGAAAAATTATCGCAAGATCACCCCTCGCCTTTTTTTATCACTTTGGGAACATTTTTTTTTGTGATAATCGATGAAGTTAGATGCTGTCCGTTGGTAACACCCTAATTGTGTGTCATATCTCGTTGGAACGATCAAAGAGCTTTCATCATCAAATACTTAACCGCCTAATGCTCTAAAAACTCCGTTCAATGCATTAAAATAACAAAATTGTCCTGAGATAATGCCAACAAAATGTCGAGAGCATTTAATAGACTTTAATCCACCCCTTGCACAAGATGCGAAACTATTAACGCATTTTTACGTGTATCTAAGTTGACGGCTTTGTGACATAATTTTTTCAAGTGTCTGGCTTCAAATGCTTTAAATAAACAAAATAATAATAACTTAACTACAGATCTGACGCAGAAAAAAAAAGTATGGAGTTGTTGTCATCATAAACTCGTCATATTTAGTTAAGCCAGTAAAATTGCTCGGAATTGTTGTTTGTGTCATTGGAGAGTTTTGTGAGAAGGGGACATTGTTTGAAAAATTTAATTGTAGACGGCTGGAACAATGCGCAATTTACCAAAAGGATTAACGGAAAATTGGTTTTGAAATTGGAAATTGGTGAAAAATAGAAACGTTCACAGGACTTTTTAACGGGATTTTAATCGTTTCAATCTGTTGGCATGAATCTCCTGCTGGAATGGATTTCTGTTTGTAATTTTTATTTTTTTTATAAAGCGTTGGATTGATTTTTAATGAAAAATGAAAAGGTTAACGATTTTTCAAATAGTTTTTAAAAAAATATTTTTTTTTAGAAGTTTTTACGTATTTTTTCATAGAATTATAAAATTTGATCTTTTATCAAAATTTATTAATAAAGGTTAAAATAATAAAAATTTTTTAAAATTTTTAATAATTTTAATTTTTCTTATTTTTACAATATTAATAATTTTTCTACAGCAATTTTTAATATTAAAATTGAATGAACAAAGATTCAAAATCTATGAAAACTTGAAAAAATTTATGAAAAATTAAATTAATTATTTTTTTGTATTTTTTCCTAAATTTTTATTTTAAATCATTTTTCATTGAAAAATTAATTATTAAAAATTAAGTAAAAAATATTTAATTAGTTAATATTAAAAATATTTTTAATTTTAAGTTAAATTATTCTTTAATTTAAAGATGTTTTTTTCTAAAATAATATAATTTAATTTCAAATTTAATTTTTTACCATTTTTAAGATTTAAAGAAATATTTATTTTATTTTACTATTTTTAAATTTGTAGAAAATTTTCAATCGAATATTAAATTAATAAAAGTTACAAATTAAAAAAATAAACCTTATTAATTTTTGGTTTAAATTTTTTTAATAGGTATTTAGAGATTTTTTAAAATTTATATCTTTTCATTTTTTGCAAATAAATTAAAATGTGAAAAAATATTTTGAAAATTTTAATTTAAAACAAAAGTACTAAAAATATTATAAAAAAGAGGAAATGTAAAAATTTAGAGCGAAAAATATACCTTCAAAATTAAATTAAATAAATTTAAAAAAATTAAAATTAAAGTTTCATGAAAAATTATCAGAAAGAATTATTGAATATCTAAATTATTAAATAAATTAAATAAAAATTTAATTAAAAATTTAATTAAATTAAATTAATAATTAAATAAATATTTTAAAATTAATTTGAATTTTTTTCAATTAAAAAATTTAAAAATTATTTATTAAAAAATTTAAAAATTTTTTTTGGAAATAATTAACCATGAAAAAAAATCTTCTATGAAAATTAGGTAATAAAAAAATGAGACAAAATTTTTTTTTTCAATACAAAATTTCATTTATTTAAAATTTTACTTCAATTTAAATTAGAAAAAAAATTTTAGTTAAAAATTAATTTAAATTAGTTTTTTATTTATTTATAATTTACATTATTTTTTTTAATTTTTTTGTTAATAAACAAAAATTAATGAATCATTTAGGTATAAAATATTTAAAAAATTAATAAATCTATAATAAAATATAAAAAAATGAAAAATTTTGCGATATATCAATTTCTCACAACAAACACTTAAGATCCTTTTTTCCATTCTTCGTTGATTCCTCGTCGTCCTTTCTTGTTAGCAAAGAGTTGTTTACATAAACATCATCTTGATACCCTTTTACCATCCTTTTCCCACACGCAACAAGAAGCTGCACAATACACAACCTTTAAGACGATTATCGAGAAAAAAGTTGTTTATTGTTATTAAATTCAACATCAGGCCCGAGTAGAACAAAAAACAACAACAACAACAACGTCGACGACTCTAAGCCCGATTTTCGTCTTGTTTATTTAATTTATTTTCGGTTAAACACTTTTCACCTATTAAAAAAACTTAGTCATTTGGTTGTTGTTTTTATTTCATTCACTCCCGAAGTATTTTTTAAAATGTAAACACGACACTTCTCCCCGAATTGCGACAACAACAAAAAAGGATAAATTTTATTATTTTGCGACAATGATGGAAAAATCACGTTTCATGGTTGTTATTACACGCCTAATATACAAATTAAACAGTATCTCAAGAGCCTCTGGGATTTGTTGTGATGGGCTTTTGTGTAACTTGGTGTAACGCACGTTCGGTTCAGTCGTTCCGAAAACGCAGCGCAACAAGACGAAGTGTGTGTGTCGTCCTTCCGTAAGTCATTGACAAACATTTGGTGCGTGCGGATTTTCTTGAATAAACAATAAAAAAAATTTTCTATCTTTTTTTTGATGAATTTTAAAATTAGAGAGGCGATTCGTTGATTTTTCAAAGGGGAAAAAGGGGTGAAAAGAGGTTTTTTTACATGCATGACTTGGATAAACATTTAAACAAAATCAAAATTAAATTGAAAAAAATTACAAACTTTTCAAGTGGTTCTCATCGAATTACATGTCGCGACGCGTTGTTTGTGGCATTCGCAAAAGTGACTTTTAGCGTGATTTCTCATGATGAAATATGGTTTGTGACACGTTTTTTTTTAATTTTTTAAAAATATTATTTTAAAGGTTTGGATTGTCAGATTTGTGCGTGAGATAAAAAAAATTAAAAATTTTATTTTTTTTTATAATTAATGTCAAAAATAGATTTTCATCTCTCATTAATTTTAATTTATTTTTTAAAAAATTATTTAATTATTAAATTATTTAATTATTATTTACTTTTTAAATCTTACTTACATTTTTTATTTTTTAAATTATTTTTTTTATTATTTATTTAAATATTTTTTAAATTTTTACAAAGTATCAAGGAAAAATTAAAATAATTTGAAAAATTAAAAAAAAATTATTTTTTTCTTTAATTTTTGTATTTTTTCATACAAATGTATTATTTCACAAAAATTTAAAATAAAAAATATTAATTATTTTTTTTAAAATGAATTTATTATTTTTTTTTAATCATTTAATTTAAAAAATTTTTAAAATGTTAAAATTAATATTTTTACTTACCAAATTAAATTTTTATATTTTAAGATGATTTTATTGCTTAAAAAAAATTCCTTCTACAAAAATTTCTTAAATCTTTACGGCAAACCACAAAAACGCTTTCCTTCAAAAAAGGGTTCCATATAAAAATATTCACCGATCGTTCAACGAATAAAAATTATTCAAAAATCTCGTCACTCTCTTTTCTCTGAATCCAAAAAGGTTTGACTATATGATTCTTTTTACCTTTTTCCATTATCCTCAATTAAATTTGTTCTAATTCAGTAAATATATAAACTACATCTGCATTTATTTTGCTGTTTATTGTTGTTCTCTTCTCCCATTGTTATTCGTTAAATTTCTTTCAATGTCTCTCTCAACTTTCCTTATTATCTCAAATTGAACTTCAATCGACAGATTTCGAACGTTTGCCTTGACTAAATGCAAAAATATTTCAAAGAAGGATTTACTGCAAACACATCATCTCGTCATCAGGTAAAATCAGAGTAATTTGAGTAACTCAATTTTGTGACGTACTGACATCTTTTTTTCTTTCTCGTTTTTTTGATAGAGATCTAGCTTTTTGAATGGAACTGCCTTGCCGTGCAAAAAGGGACTTATCTGCGTAAGTGAAGTGAAAATAAAATATTAAGTGAAAAAAAACGAGAAGAAGAAGAATAGAAAGGAGATCACAAAATTCATAAATAATATACTTATTCAATAGCCATCGTCAGTGTATTATGCCTTTGTTTAATTTGATATTTTGCTCTACTTTGTACGTTTTTCTGTAGCATTTAACGCACAAACAAAACAAGAAAATAATCCTCATCATTTCAACTATTTAGTATTGTTCACTTTGAATGGCCAACTGACAAATTATGTTTTCTTTTTTTGCTCTGGCTTTGCCAAATAAATAACAGAGGAGATGATCTAAATGATGGAAATGTGTAACAAAAGCTGGTTGGAGCGAGATGGATGTGTAAAAGTCCTTTTAGTATTTAATGTGATGTTTAAGACCTGGCTTAAAGGCAATTACTTACAATAATTTCCTTTTTTTGTTTGTTGTGGACTTTCGTTTTGGACTAGATTTAATAGAGAAGAGCTGAAAAAAAGAAGAATTGAAGTAATTTGTTTTTTCTTTTTTTTGTGTACTTGCTCTCGTTAAGTGAAATGTGAAATGAACTGAACTGACATAATTTGCAAAAATCCATGAAATTATTTAATTGTATTTGTTTAAGTTTGCTTTCTTATTTATTTTTTGTACTATTTGGACATCAAATTATTTTTTTATTTTTTTATTCTTTAAGATTTTAGGACCTGAAGCACTTTTGAGATGTTTTTAAGTATCAAGGTGTACTTTAGAAATTTTTCTTCAAGGATTTGAGAATTTAGCCTCAGGATGTTAAATTTTTAGAGCTTCTGGTCAAAATTTAGAACTAAAATTATCAAATTAAACTTAAAACTAAATTTAATTGAATTTAAAAAATAAAATTAATTGAAATAAATTCAAGATCATAAAATATATATATATATATTTTTTTTTTTTTAATAATTTAAAAAACAAAAATTTTTCAATTAATTTTGGTTTTTTCAATATTTTCTTTTAATAACTTTAAAATTTTTTTAAACTAAAATTTTTATTTTTAAAATTATAATTTTTATTTATTTTTTATTTTTTTAAATTTATTTTTTTTAAACATCTTCAGAATCGGCCTCTAAAAAGAAGCTTTACGAAGAAAAAAAATTCTTTTCATTTCTTTTTTTCGGAATTTTTAATTCTTCATTTACTTAGAATCTTTTAATTCAAAGAAGAAATTTACAAAATTCTTTTAATTTATTTTTTTTTAATTTTTTATATATTTTCAAAAATTCTTAATTTTTTTTTTATTTTTTTTAATTTAATTTTTTTTTTATTTTCCATTTATTTATTTTTTATTCATTTATTTTTTTAAATATTTTAAAAATAAATTTACTTGCTTTAAAAGTTCTCAAAGTCGATCTAAAGTGACAAAAAAAAATAAAAATTCCTTCCATTAAACTAACTGCTTCTGACATTAAAAAGTGTCCCTTAAATATTTTTTCACTTTTTTTGCTCGACTAATCACAACTGAAAGTGACAGTAATCAACAAAAAAAATACAAATTTTATACAAAAAAAAAAAACACAGAATAGCAAAATGGCGTCGACCAAACTTACCTTTATGATTTTTTAACACACGCAAGAGACAATGCATTCAATTTTTTTCGCATTTAATACTTAAACGTTATTAAAAAGGACTGATAAATTTTAATCCTCTACAAATTTTTTTTTCATACATTCCCGACTAACAAAAGTAATAAAGAGCTTTCCATTTTTATTATATTTAATAAACTCATCATAATCGTTGCGTCAGTCAGTCATTCGGTGAAAGAAGGGCAATTACGCATTTCGATCATCATGAACGAGCATCAACCGATGACCTTTATTATAATATGTTTATTGTTATTTGTACAAATCACATGCGTAATGAAGGTACGATCAGACATATTTTTAAATACAGAGTACAAAAAGTGATGCGCTGTGACAATGGAACCCCTATTTTTATTACGCACTCACACATACAGAAATTTTCCATAAGATAAATTGAAATCAACATTTTTTTTCTCTCTCCATAAGCCGTGATTTTAACATTTAAGCCATCATCATAATGATAGTTTTTGTGTGGATTTAAAAGCATGATGGATGCAGGCAAGGCATTCTGTTTTGAGAAAAATTTTATATATTTAAGCGATTTAATCCTATTGCAGTGTCGAAGCCGTCCTACATTCGGAGCAATGCGGTATTTAACGTAACAGAGGGTAAGTAAAATTAATTTTTTGAGGTATGTCGAGGTTGATTTTTGATGAAGTTGGAGAATTATTATTGACTGAATGAATTGACTGACGCAAGGAGATTTTAACTGTGGGGCGAAATGTTGATTTTTACGGTCATTTAATCGCGAGTTTATTTTTATGTTATTTTGTTCTTTTTGGTTATTTAATTTAAATTTTGAAAATTAAAGTATTGAAAATTTTAAAAATTTTTTATCTTGTTTATTTTTGAAGAAATTTTTTAAATTACTCATGAATTAATTTTTTAATGAAATAAAATATTAATAACTCAGAGAAAGAACATATTTACTATGAAAATTTATCTTTTTTGGTTTTTTAATTTAATTCACGAAAAGTTAATATACTTATATTAAAATAAAGGATACGATAGGTAGTTTTTGTTTAACCTGCTGAAAAGAATTTCATATCGAATCTTTTTCTTTTGTGAAACTTTCCTCCTTACTCTTTGGCTCATCTTCTAATATGGAGTATTTTCACATGAAAGTGTCTATTTACAATTCTTGTTCGCCATTTGAAGTTTGTGTTCTTGGTCGATGTTTTCCTTTTATAAAAATAGCATGGTTTTTTCTCCATTGCATTGGTTCAATAAGATAGTTTTACTAAAGTTTTTATGCCAAGTTTCACAGTTCTAAGTTCGACAGTATCATACATACATAAATTAAAAAGTTTTTTCTATCATTCTAATTTCTATTATTCAAACATAAAATATCATAGTTTAGCTGTGTTTGGGGCTGCTGTTTTGAATGCATTAATTAAAAGTATTTTAGTTTAGCTAATATTTCCTCTTGTTCTTTACTGCTCCATTATTTTCTTTATTTCAACTTGAAGAGGATCAAATATAAGACCTTCACGTTGTTTTGAACAGTTCTTCACATTTATCAAGAGCAACTAATTTTTGCTGATTTCGTACAAATTTTTATAATTTATGAAACTTGTGAAAAAAGCGTTTTACGAAACTTTTTATACGTTTTCTGAAAAATTACAAAAAAATCATATATTCGTGTTAAAAATAAATTAAAAAATGTAATGAATACAACTTACCTTTTTTTTTCATACAAATTTAGACATTTCATAACTTAAATTCTGTTTTCATTCCAAAAATTGGTATTCAACGTAAAACATTTATTTTTTTATTTTTACTTTAAAAAAAACTCTTCCACGGGTAGAACAAAATCTACAGGTCCATAAAATTTTCTGATCAAAACTCACCTCTAATGCCCCATTGTGCATAAAAAATTCAAAAAATCTCCTTCGAGTCAAAAAAAAAAAATAACTTAAATATTTTTTCAATTTCTACATGTTTTTTTTTATTTTCTTTTATATATATATATGCTTTGTTATATAATATTTTCATATTCAATTGATTATACATTTCATCAAATATTTTTCTTTTATTTAATATTTTTAACTCATATATACGTCTATTCATTACTGCTATCTATGTTTATCATATATTGGATATGCGCTTATTAGGGTAAAAATGATCTACATAACTTAAAAATTATTAATAATAATACAACGAATTTTTTTTTCACTATAGTTGATATTTTACACACATATTTTTTATTTCAAGTGCTTTTTTTTGATAATAATCGCTTTAATTAAATTTAATAAAGTGCAAAAAATCACAGTTTAACGATTATTGAGGGGGTTGTATTTACAAGATATGTTTTATATATTTATGGGGAGTTATTTAAAGGGGTCCTTTTTTTAAAAAAGGAATTTGATTTTTTTAAAGACTTAAAAAAGAAAAATGTACAAAATTAAAAATAGTTTATTGTCTTATATTGCAAAATTTAAAGTTTTAATTTTTTGAAAAAAATTTTTTTCTCGATAAAAACTAAAAAAGATCACTTTGGATGCTCTAGCAGATTGAATGAGGGTTTAAACAAATAAGAAAAAACTTACTTTTAGGTGATAACAGATACTTTAACTAATCATAATTTCCGCTGTGTGTAAAGATCGATCAGGAGTTTCAGCAGGGGAACGTGTCCAATATTGCGTCGGAAGAAAAGTTCCTCGATCGTGAAGCACGAGACACATCTCAGATGTGGCAAAAGGGCAAGAAGGTTCTTATAACGACCCGGTTCGTCGGGATGATATCGCGAAATGTAGGCAGCAAGGGCGTCTTTGGCATTTTGTTCCAAGGCGCGAATCGTCGTGATTTCTTGAAGGGATCTATTGTGATTACTCGCGTCACTGCCATCGCTACTCGTACTCGTGATACTGGCATCTCCCTCAAAATCTGTCTTATACAAGGTAATTGCACGAAGATAAACGTATTCGTTGCTGTCGATCCGGAGCATTCCGATTTTATTGAGGATATCTTGGAACACTTCGATGTCCTTGAGCAGCGTTTCCGTCACTTTTGTCTTTTCGCCGTTGTTATTAAGCAGCTCATAGGCAAAAAGCAGTTGTGTGAAATTAACAGGCACAAGGTGTTCCGACACAGCTAAGATGAAAAATTCACGCCACGATTCCTCGAACAGCAAAAGTTGATCGGTCATCGGGAGTTGCGTGAAGGGCGTCAAATTTTTCAGGAAATTTACGTTCATAAAAAGAAGTTGCGCCGCCGATTCGCGAATTCCTTCAACCGCGAGTAAGGGATGTGTCGTTGGCGGTGCTTGATGCGTAAAACTGCCGTGCAAGTAAGGAGGCGTAAGGAAAGGATGCATTCGTGGGATCGTCAAGTCCAAACCGCTCATCGGCGACATGTTGGAATGAGGCGGCATCGGAATGTTTGGCGGAATGAGCAAATCGTGTCGAAGTGGGGTGTCTTTCGAGATGAACATTGCCATTTGTTTGCGAAGTGTCGAATTGCGGGGACCTCGTTCATGTTGAACAGCATCTTTGTTCATGCCAACGTCGAAACATTTCTTGAGGCGACAGGCGCGACATTGGTTTCTGTGGGTTTTGTCGACGACGCAGTGTCCTTCGGATTTTGCCTTGCACACGTATTGGCGATTGCGGCGAATGGAGCGTTTGAAGAAGCCAGCACAACCGTCGCACGCGTAGATGCCGTAATGCTTGCCGGAACTGTGATCGCGACATACTTTGCAGGGAACGTCGTATAAGATGCGACCTGGAATTAAAAGAAAAAAAATTTAATTAATATTTGTTCATAAATTTTTAATTATTATTAATTAAATATTTTAAATAATTTCTAAATTTCATTAAAATCAATAATTTTTAAATTTAATTATTTTTTTTTATTTTTTAAAATTTAAATAAATGATTTTAATTAAAAAAAATATATAAAAAATTTAATTTTTGATTATTTCTGAATTATTAACAAATTTTTAATTAATTTAAATCAATTGAAAAAAAATTTTAAATTAATCAACATTTTTAATAGAAAAATATCCACAGGAATTAATTCTCACAAAAATAAATTAAATAATAATAAATTGAAATTTTAATATTTAAAAAATAAAAAAAAATTTATTAATAACTAAAAATAATAATTTCATATACATTTTAAAAATAATTTTAATAATATTTTAGAATTTAAAAAAAATATTATTTAAAATAGGGAAAAAAATTAAAGAAATGAATATAAAAAAAATTTAATTAATAAATTTAATAATTTTATTAAATATTAATTTAAAATTTTTAAAAATTAAAATAATAAAATAAAATTAATTTTTTATGAAAATAAAAAAAAAATAATTAATAAATTTAATAATATTATTTTAAAATTTTTAAAACTTCAAAATAATAAAAAAAAAAATTTTTAATAATTAAAAAAATTTAGTTTTAATTTTTTTTTATGAATAATTACATAAATATTTTTTTTATTTAAATTTAGTAAATAATTAAAAAATTAAAATTAAAAGTTTTATTTTTATTTAATTTTTTTTTTCAGATAAAATAAATATTTTTTAATATTTCTCCTGTTCTTTTTAAAATCATTTTAAAAGACGAAAAATGAGCAACTTATTTTGCATTTTGATTTCACGCCCCGAACGCAACTACAACAAAGTTGTCACAACAATTGAAATGATTTTTGAAAGGAAATGCCACCGGAAACATGTCTTTTGACTGTTATTCTTCCCTTTTTCTCATGAATAAAAGTAAAAATAATTATATAGCTCAAGCGTTTCTCATTAAATTTGATTTTCGACGTAAAAAAACGAATTCAGAAACGACAAAAAAAGCAAGAAAGGTAATAATTGAAAAGGAATAATCCTGTCCATTTTTATCAAGAAAAAAAAACTGGAGCATAGAAATGCAGGAGAATAAATACTCTTTTGTTGTCACAATCTTAAGACTGTTTTGCAAAAATTGACCGCAAGGTATTCAAAAATATTTGTTCAAATAATATTTTGAGAAAATTTGACATTTTTTTTTATATAAACTACACAACTCTATTATTGGAGACATGTGAGTCGGTTTTACGGCAAAAAGATCTTTTGTCAAGGAGATTATCCGAGTTTTGATCCAAATTTGTTTCAAATTTAGCTTAAATCGAATTTCATAGAATTTTTTTTGCAAAAAAAAATAATTTTTTTGAAAAAAAATTTTGCCCTATCAAAACAGCCCAATTTTCGCTTTATGACTTTCTTAACTTTTTCTCTTGTAAATTTCGAAAGTACTTCAGAAAAAAATAGTTTTCGGGCAGAAAATCATTTCATTCAAGAAATTTTTGTCGTTTTATGACCTTTTTCCTGTGGTACGTGTTCGTCAGAGGTATCAATGAAATATATCCTGGTTTTTCCCAAACAAGTTCATTGATAACACCAAGACGAAGCAACAGGTCGACGTCGATGTCAATGAGTTGTTTATTTAAACAACTAAGGGATTAATAATCATAATTACCTCTTTCGTCGTACACGTTACGTGCCCCATAGAGGACTTTCTACCTTTTTTTACTGCCTCATTGACAGTAATTTTTATTGCTTTGGCAATAAATGTGATTCATTGTCGTACCTTCGACAGGATTTTTATGAATGAAACACAATTTTTGTCACGCGGCGTCAAAAATTTTTTTTTATGAATGAAAATTAAAAACACGAAATTTCATGTAAAAATTGGGCAAAAGTTGAATTTAACAGTAAAAAAATGAAACAAACGGATGATTCATTCGAGTGGAAGTAAATTTTGCTACTGTTTTAAAAAAGTTTTTTTAGGAGGATTTTCTCAGGAATTTTAATCATTCATCGAAAAATAAACCTGAATTAATGTAATGTGATATATTTCGGACCAAAAATCCAGTTAAGTCGGACTCAATTTACAAAAAATTTTGTTATCTACTGAAATTATCTGTTAAACAAAAAAGGATCTAATCCCCCATTCATGAAAAAACTGTTGAAAGTTGCGAGTTTTTTTGGTACGAAATTACCGTAGATTTTGTGATTTTATGAGAAATTTCATTTAAATTTTTTAAAATTTTATTTTTTAATTCTAAAATATATTTTTTAGGACTTTTTATAATTTTTCATTAAAAATCTTTAAAAAATATCATAAAAATTTAAAAAATTCTGAATTATTTTATTTTATAATAAAATTAATTATTTTAATTTAATTTTAAAAAATTGATTAATTTTATTAATTAAATTTTTTATTTTGAAAATTATTTTTTTTTATTTATTAATTATTTATTTATTTTAATTTGAATAAAATAATTTTTAAAATTAAATTTAAATAAATAATTTTTTTATAAAATAAAAAAATAAAATAATTCAGATTTTTTTTCTAATTTTTATGATATTTTATAATAAAATAATTTATTTGAATTTTTTTTTAATTTTTTAATCTAAATTTTTTAATTTTAATATATAATAAATAATTTTATTTAATATTTTAAAATTAATTAATTAAAAAACATATTTTATTGATTATTTTTTTTAATAAAAAAAATATTTTTGAGTAAATTTAATTTTTTATATTTTTTTAATAAATAATTAATTCTTTTAATAAATATAATTTAATTTATTAATTAATGGAATAAACAAAATGAACAAAAAATTAAGATATAAAATTCATAAAAATTTAATTTAAATATTTTGAATAAAAAAATTAAATAAAAATTATCAAAAATAAGGTAAATAATTAAATAAAATAAAAATAATTAAGAAAAAAATTAAATTAATATTAAAATCAAAACTTACTTGACGAAGCAGGTATCCGTAGATGGCTGTACCGCGGATCCATTAATTCAGGAGAACTGACTGGGGATTGCATTTTGATTATCATTCGATCAACTTTTTGTATTCTGTATGCTCAAAAATTTCTAATTTAATTTTTGTGTCTTTTTAATTTTATTTTTAATTAATTTCTAAACATTCATTGAATTTTTCCTTGAATATTTAATTTTTTTTGTTCACTTATCAACTTTTTGATTTCTAATTAACTAAGTCACATTTATGCTTATCAGTGTGTATGTGTTTTCACGTGAGTGTCTCTTTAGCAACTAACTCTTATTTGTGTGTAAATAACAATAATAAAAGTAATTCTCGATACGACCGAGAGAGAGATGATTTCTCAATGAAGGCTTGTTTAACTTTAAAAAGTTTTCAAACGGCACCCGAAAGTTATAAACTTTTTGCTCTTCAAATGTGATGTTATAATCCTTGTTTAATGATGGTAAAAAGTCGAACGCCGATTGGTTTGGCAACGCAGCACAGGACTCCGCTTCAAATATTCATAAATTTTTCGGGGAGGAGTCAAGCGATGCTTTTTGCAAAAGGGAAGAGAAATGCCGAGAGATGATGCTGTCTCGCTCTCTTGATTTATGTTCCCTCTTCGTGATATCCTGTAAGGATGCTACACGGATCTGTACACGGCTGTAGTTGACTTCCTACCGTTCTCGTTGTTGTTGTTGTTGTTGGAACGGAAAAGGGTAGATGAGGTATATGGCTGTACGGAGGTCTGTGATGCGCTACGAGGAACGAAGGGTAGGTGTTGGTCCCAATATGTTTGACAAGCCACTTAACGGAATTATTGTTATTATTTTGTCGTATGACAAGTTATGTCGACACACTTGCAAATATTGTGTCTCAATGTCCTTCTCTCGGAATGGAAACTTTTTGATTAGATTGTTTTTCATCCAAACATAACTCGGGCATAATCCGATTCTGCCGAAGATGACCTTTCATGAATGGAAAAGTTTTCCTGATCTCACAATGCGACACGTTTGAAGGACATTTGAATCCTTGTTGAAGGAGAAAATTATTAAGTTTTTTGAAATTTATTTTTTTTTTGAAGGTAATATTAATGAAAAATTATATTTTTTTTTCATAATTTTAAAAAGAAGAATTTCTCATTATTATAAAATTACGTTAGAATTAAATCAAAATTTTTATTAAAATCGATTTTTATCAACAAATTTTACATTTAAAAAAAATTTACGTTAAAAAAATTTAATATTTTTTCAAAAAAATATCTTTTGCAATATAAAATTTAAATTTTTGTTTAAAAAATAACACAAAAAAAAATATTTTATCTGAAATATTTATTTTATTTGAACATTTTTCAACTTCAAAGATAAAAAGTTTAAAAATTTAATAATGAAATTAAAATTTTTAATATTTTTTTTTTAAATTTCGTGCATTTAAAAATTAATTTTGTTTTATTGCTGCTTTAAAATGTTAAAAATCTAACTTTTTAAAGTTTTAATTTTATTTTTTTACACATGAGAGTAATAGGAATATTTTAAATAATAAATTATTTTTTTTATCTTTAATAAAAAATAATTTATTTTAAATTTCTTTAATTATTTTATTTAATTTATTCTAAAAATATTATTTTTTTATTCAAAAAAATTAAAAATTATTCAATTAATTTTGACTTTATTTAAATAAAATTTTATTATTTTATATTTTTATTATTAAAAAATAAAACAAAAAAACAATTTCAATTAAAAAAAAAACTTCTGACTTCCTAAAGAAAAAAATATAAAATAAATAAATTAAATTTAATTTAATTAAATTAATTTAAATTTAAAAAAAATTATTAAATTTTTCTTTATCTTAATTTAAATATTTTTTTAATTATTGTTTAAATTATTGAAATATTTATTTTATTATTATTTTATCATTTTTTTAAAATTTAATAAAAATATTTTTATTTGATTTTTAATTTAATTAAGTTTAAAAATATTTTTTATAAGATATATTAATTTTTTATTTAATTTTGTCGTTAGAAATTTTAAACTATAAACTTAAAATTTATGAAATATTCGTTAATTTGAAATTATATTAAATAAATTAAAAATTTTTTTTTTAAATTTTTTATTTTATTAAATTTAATTATTTTTATTTTATTTAAATTAATAATAATAATTTAATTTAATTATTTTATTAAAATAATTATTTAAAATTAAAAATAATATTATTTTGGTCAAAATTTTATCATCATTTTTTTTTCATTATGAAAAAATTGAAAAAAAAAATCTCCCGCGTTGTGAGAAAAAAATTGATAGCGTGACACTTTTCAACCTGCTGACTGCTAATTACTGCATCTTCCGCCAACATTAATCATATTTTAATCGAAAAATAAAAAAAAATGATGAGAACTATTTCCCCTTTTCACATCCTGCTTGCATCTGTAGCAATTTCCATGAAATCAACCCTCTGCTTCCAACTTTTTTTTTTCACTCTTTTATGAACTTTTAAATGTCCAGCGCAAAACAATTATCTAACAAAATATATCAATATCATCTTCTTTTCGTATAGGTAACGCATCTCATTTGAATTTAAACACAAAATAAAACAAAACCATATGGCACGAATTCTCATCGAGCGAACGAATTTCACCCCCCTTGAATTTTTTTTTTTTTGATCTAACACTTGCGTGTGCAACGTTATTTAATTTTTATTGCAATAAAAGAGCGTTTGTGACATGAAAAAAAATATTTATGTGAATTATTAAAAATGTATCGGAATCTCGAATGATGAGACGCAACAACGACAGATGGAACAAGAGAAAAATTCGAACAGGTACATGCAATAAAAATTTCGATGCGTGGGAAAACGATTCTTCCAATCCACCCTCCGTTCGCCGTTTTTTGTATCAAATCGTCATTACGACGCAATAATATCTCAAATGTCTCGAGAATTGAAAGGATGTGACGTTCAAGAGGCATCATCGACGAAAAAAAAAGTAGAACAACCACACCTACCTTTAAACTACTTACTTCGCGAAATCTGATCTTCTTCCAATGCATTCACCTTTTTAAAAGGAATCTAATTGTTTGTCGTTTTTTTTGTGTATTTTTTGTGTGTGTGATCCATTTTGAACAAAGCACGAAGAACTGAAGACGAGGAATTGAATGGAAAGAAGGTTCGTTGTGCGTAAAGCAAAAAGCTGAAAAGAACAGTCAGTCATGTCAGTGCAATTTGAAACGAATCAACAGGATGAATCAATTTGTGATTTAGCTTTAAGGGAGTTTTTTATGTTGAAAAAAGAATTTTAATGGGGTTTGGGTCTGTCTGTTAATTTATTATTTTTATTTTTAATTAATTTTAATAAATAAAAAAATTAAAATTTTTTTTATTTAAATTTTTATTAATTAATTTATTTAAATTTTAAATAATTTAAATTAGATTTTTTTTATTTAATTTTTAATAAATAAAAAAATTAATTTTATTATTTAAATTTAATCAAATTAAATTATTTAACTAATTATTAATTTTAATTTTTTTTTAATTTTATTTTTTGCATTTTTTTCTTGTTTATTAAAATTTATGAATTTTTTATTTAATATTTATATTAATTTATATTTATTTATTTAATTTAATTTGAATAAAAAATTTTAAATCATGAAAACTTAAATTAAAAAAAATAAAATTTACGAAAATATTTTTTTAAAAATTATTTAAGTGAGTCATAAAAATTACAAAAGTCATAAAAGGAAATAATATTCGAGACTTTTTATACCTGATTTATTTCACAATATTTTACAAATAATTACAATTTCCTTTCCGGGATATGAAATATTAAAGAAAAAGTATTTTTATGCAATTTTTATCACTTGTTCAAGGAACTAAAGGGCAAAAAGTCGCTAAAATCAACATTTCATGAGTTTGGGAGCGTCAAAAAAATTAATATTGAAAAAAAAATAAAAAAAAAATATTAAAATTATTTTTTTAGAGATTAAAAAAAAATAATTTAAAATTAAAAAAATTAAAAATAATTTTTTTTGATAAAAATAAAAATAATTTTATAAAAATAAAAATAATTTTATAAAAATTTTAATTAATTTTTTTTATAATTTTTATTTAAAAAATTTTTATTATTAATTAATTTTTATTTAAACTTTTTTTTTATTTTTTTAATTAAATGTGAAATTTTTTTTAAATTATTAATTTTAAAAACTATTTCTAACTTAATTTGAATTAAATTTATAATTATTTTTTTTTCAAAAACTCAAAAGGGCAATTTTTCTTTGGTTAAAAAATATTTTAAAATTATGAAGCTAATAAAAAAAATAAAATAAAAATTTTAATTAATTAATTACAAGTAAAATCGAAGTAAAATTCATAAAAAATTTAAAAATTTGATCTAAAATTAATTTTTTAAAATTTAATTAAAAAAATTCCAACAAATGGACTTTAAATTCATCAATAAAGAACAAACACGACAACCTTCTCTGAATTGTCCGAAAAAAAACATAAACTATAAATGCTGAAAAATCAGAAACGTGGTGATGATTATCTTCTTAGATTACATCTTTTTTCCACACACACAAAGCAAACGAATCTTCAAGCAAATAAAAATGTAAGTAAGACGCATCAAAAGCAAAAATCTTTAACAAAAAATTGAATTTCAAAAGAAGTCTTTACCTTTTGTTGGAAACTTGTCAAAAGTTCATAATATGACGAAATTAGAATAAAAGATCCAGCTAGACATTTTGGAACTTTGTCTTTCGATGAAGGAAAAAAAAAGGTAGGAAAGTTGATGACATAATGTTTTGGGAACGAAAAACGAACGAATAAAATACATGTAATCAATGAACGGAGAATGAATGGAGTGGGAGACGAAACGTATCAGGTGTTATCTTGATGCTGCAATAAGAACCTTTTCTGTTTTTTTTTGTGTTTTTTTTTGTTAATGAAAAGGATCGCTCTTTTTTGATGGAAGAGAATTATTAAGGACAATATTTCACACGATTTGAATTTTTTTCTTGTTTTTTTGGAGATCAAGGTTGCTGATAATCGAGAATGGAGGATGTCGATATCCTCGTTGTGACAAAAAATGAAAAAAAGATGGAAGAGACGATAAATTGACGATTAAAGGTGTTTTTTTTCAAAGAATCCGTTAAAAATTAAAAAGTAATTTAACAAAATTAAATATGAAAAAAATATTTTTTTTGAATTAAAAAAATTATTACTTAACATTTAGTGAATTTATAATAAATTTTGTAATTTGTTATAAAATTTAATTTTTTTTTTCAAATAATTATTTAATTATTATTTTTTTATTTTAATTCAACTTTAAATATAAAAAATTATTAATTTAATTTAATAAAATTTTATTCTACAATTTTTTATTATTTTTTTTTATTTGTCATTTTTTTAATTTTTTTTATTTTAAATGCAAAAAATTTTTAAATTAAATTAAAAAAATATTTTAGTTATAATTAAAAGTTAAAAAAATTTAATAAATTAAATTTTTAAGTAATTTTTTATTTTAAAAATAAAATAAATTTAAAATTAATTTTTTTTTTAAATTTATTTAAATTAATTTAAAAAAAAAATAATTTTAGACTTTTTTAATTATTATTAACAAATAAAAATTATTTTTAATTTTAAAAAAATTAATTTTTTTTAATTAATTCTTTTTAATTTAAATAAATAAAAAATTTTTAAAAAATTTAAAATTTTTCACCCTTAAAATATTATAAATTGCCAATAATAAATTAAAAGAAAAATAATTCCGCAAAATTCACTTTAAATCTTTTAAAACTGATAAAAAGTCGGAAAATTAACTCGCATGAATTTCCCCAAATCTAATGTCATGTAAAACGATCAAAATTTCCGAACAAAATGCACCCTCCTGCCTAATTTCGTTTTTAGGTGATCCATTTAAATAAATTATATCTCGATTTGTGTACTTGACATTCATTTGTTGTGATCGCATGAAAAGAGGTGACTTGATATATGAACTCGATTACAACGCAAACACGGAGAGCAGGATAATAAAAATAAAATAAAATGGGATGAATTTCAACAAAAGAGCTCGAACCCCATTTTATGCGGCTGAGAAATGTTTCACGTGTTCAATCTTCTTTTCTCTGTGCCCCGAAATTCAATTCATTGCTCTATTTTTGCCGTTTTTCGTTGTCGACAGCGCGGAAAATACGCAAAAAGTATTTAAGGTTATGTGTCAGAGGAAATGATTTCGTTGACATTAAAATGCGTTTGCGTTAAATGGGGGGATCGTTGTCACGTCGTCGTCGTCGCACGAATAAATGATGAGAACTCGCCCATATTTGCTCTCCGGCGATGCTTTATGATGCGTGAGTTTGTACAATATAATCTGGCGTGTTGTTCTCTCTCGCTCCGTGGCGACATTCCGACTATTAATCACCTTTTGCGTCACACATGATTTTTCTCGCCCCATAACATGACCGACGTGACACATGCATTTTTGTGGCTCGACGACGATGAAAAACTAAAATTTCGAGAGGAAAAAAGTTTAAATTAGTCGCGAGATGTAAATAAATAATTTGTCATCGGAGCTCAGAACTCGAAAAAAGCGAAAAATGGAAACACATTGCGGGTACTTTAATTTTTCCCACGCGCGCTTCTAATGTGATCTCGGTTTTAGTGTAGCGGAAGGTAACTAATTTGATATTTATTTGCATGTGTTTTTCCTCACATGACGCGCTGTAATGTTATTTTTAATGTTTTGCAGCGTAATGTGTGCGATAATTCATTGTGTGTTAATCCGTGCTCGTGTCGGTAATTGTTTGTTGGATGTGTAATGTCCTCCGGGCGGAATCCAAGTGAAAATTGCATTGCATGCGACAAAATATGTTTGAATGGGGGATTATGAGGACAATTGCTGTTACTGCAATATGTGCGGAATTTTGATCTGTTTAAAGGAATTTTGGGAAATTTAGTATTAAAATTTTTATGTTTATTAAATAATTTTAATTAATTAATTTTTTAAAAATAAAATTAAATTTAAAAACTTATTTAAAAAAAAAATAAAAAAAAGTTTGAAAAATTAAATATTTTTATTTTAAATTTGAATTTAAAATATTTATCGTTTTACATGATATTAAAATTGGAGAAATTTATGCGAGTTTTGAGAGATTTAAAGATAATTTTTTGTGGAATTATTTTTCTTTATTTTATTATTTTCAATTTTTATTTTTTTTTAGAATTTATTTTTTTAATATGATTAATTTATTTTTTTTAATAATTTTATTTATTTATTTAATTTTTTTTTAAATTTAATTTAATTTTTTTTCAATAAATTTAATTTTAACTTTCAATTATTAACCAAAATAAATAAAAATAAAAATTTTTATCAAAATTTTTTTTTAACTACTAAAATTACTAAATAAACTACTAAAATTAAGTTAATTTTTTTTAAAATTAAAATTAAATTGAATTTATTAATTTAAAAAAAAAACATTAAATTCAAAAATTAACTTTGACAGACAATTAAAAAAAAAGTTTGAAAAATTAAATTTTTATAACTATTCTTTTTTAAATAATTTTAATTTTTTTTAACTAAAGTAAATTTTGTTGACCTAAATAAGTTTGTGCCTCAAAAACTATAAGAATTTTAAAAATTTTCATTTTAGCTAAAGTATTTTCAAATAAAATATTAATTAAAATTAAATTAAATTCATTTTTAAATAAAAAAATAAAGAAAATTAAATAAATAATTCATAATTAAATAATTATTAAAATTAATTAAATTTTTAAATAAAAAATAAATTTAAAATTAATTAATTTCAAAGCAATAATTTTATTTTATAAATTTTTATTATTTTTTTAAATTTTTTATTTAATTAATTTTAAATTTTTATTTTCAATAATTTTAATAATAATTTAAAAAATTCTCCAAAAATCTAAAAACTTCATGAAAATGCTTTTTTTTTGTTTTAGGTATTTAATCTTATTTTTTTATCAAAAAATAAATTTTTAAATATATTTAATAATTTTTAAATAAAATTCTAAATTTTATCACTTTTCTGCTTTTTTTTCATAAAAAATGACACATCTTTTAATTTTTCCAAATTCAGTAGATAAGCAAATTTCAAACAACTTAAAATTCCATTAAACGCTATCTCACCCTCTTCAACAAAAAAATTCAACATACAGCAAAAAAAGTACATATTTCAAGAGGGTAAATAAAATAAAATAAAAATTAATTCACCGTTACTTGTGTTGTTGATTCATATCTCATTTTGCCATACAAACATTTCAAATAATGACATTAAATGGGCAATAATGTTACATGATAAGTACAATAAAATAATGATAAAATAATAATTTGTCACACAAAAAGGTGAGCAAAATTAATGCGATTTTTCGTATTTTGTAAAAAAAATAAAAACTTGAATGAAATTGTCAGAACAAGAAAAAATTTCGACAAAAATTTTAGTGAAAATCATGCAAATTAAATGCAAAGGGACAAAGGAAAGGGTTTAATCCGGCATCATACTAATGATAATCCGTTCGTCGTTTTGTTCTAATTTTCTCTCGAAACAATGAAGAAACGAGACACTTTACCTGTGGTGCCAGTGTGGTTGACAAAAAGACAAGATTTTAACCTGAATTTACATTTAATCGTCACGTTCGAGCATTTAATACGGAGAAGAAAGCAGAGAAAAAGGGAACACACAATATTTTCGAATTAAAAGTAAAATTTCAAAAACATCTTAAGACTTATCTCCATTGTCTTGGCTTCGTGTAAAATGATTTATTTATGAAAATAATTAAGTACGATTTGACTTATTCTCTTGTATTTTGCCATTATTCGTGTTCGTTTTTGTGGTTTTAAGCTGCTTTGTCCTCAAAAACTTTTTCTTCTCTCTTGTTCGCAAGAAGAAGTCATTCATGTAATTTTTTTTTGTGTGTGACAAACAAAAGCACATCCTGCTTAAGGAACGCACCATAAATATTTTAAAAACAATGCCAGCAAATTAGGACAACTTTATTATTTTCTTTTCATTTGCTTTCGCCTCCTCCCCATGAATTTATTTTTTTTTTGCGTTTCACAAGAAAATGATTTGTTTATTTATTTATTCAAATTTGTTGCCGAGGAATTTTCGCGAGATGCATTCATGAGCATGAATGAAGGGAATTTTCCGCTTACGTGAAGCGTTCGAGTGAATAGAGCGAGGCAGTTAATGGGATTTTATGAGATTTTCTTAATATGCGATAATTTTTGTGTGTCGTTTTGTGGGTTTTATGTTGAGACGTATTTGTATCAATGAGGGAGAAAAATTCGAAGGAAATCGTTTAATTCGCGGAAAATGTTTTTTGAATGATTTGTGAGGTGAATTTTAGCAGATGATGAGGAGAAAAAAGTGAGGTAAGTTTTTTATTTTTTTATTTTTAATTTTATTTATTTTTTTTTAATTTAATTTTATTTATTTATTAATCAATTTATTAATTTATTATTTATTTCATTTATTTGTTCATCAATTTTTTTTTTATTTTAATTTTTCACATATTTTTTTTTTAAATATTTAAATAATAAATTAAAAATAATTATTTAATTTTATATTTAATTTTTTAAATTAAATTTTTTTTAAAATTTAAATTATATTTTTTTAAAATTAAAATTAATTATTAAAATTAATAATTCGCATTTTTAAATAATTAATTATTTTAAGATATTTTTAATTTTTATTTTAAAAATTTTTTAAATTAAAAAATATTTTTTTAAAATTAAAATTATTTTTAAAAATACAAAATATTTCAAAATTTATTTAAAAAAATAAAAAATCAAAATTCATTAAAAATTGAAAAATCTTTAAATATAATTTTTAAAAAATCACAAATTTAAAATTGGAAATTCATTTGACTTCATAAAATTTCAATTTAATTTTTTAAAAAAATTATATTAATTCTTAAATTTTTAAAAAATTTTAATTTTTTTTTTATTTTATTTATTTTATTATTTAAAAAAAATAATTTTAAAACTTTAATTATTTAATTTTTTTTAAAAAAAATTAAAATTTTCTAATTAAATTTGAAAAAGTTAAATTCAAAATTATTTTTTTTGAAAAAAAAAATTAAATTTAATTAATTTTTTTAGAATTTTAATTTTGTTGAACTTTATTTATCAAAATTTAAAATAATTAATAAAAATAAATTAATTTGAACAAAATTTGGATTTTTTTTTTCAAAAATTTAAAAAAAATTTTAATTTATTTATTTATTTAATAATAAAATAAAAATAATTTTCTACAATATAAAAAAAAAATAATAAAATTTTTTATTAGATTTTTGTTAATTAAAAATGAAATTATATTTTTTATTAGATTTTAATTAAAAAACTTCAATTTATTTTGAATTAAAAATAAAAATAATTTAAATAAATAAAAAATTTATATTTTATTTTTTTTTAACTGAACTTAAAATTAAGAAAAAAATTATTTAATTTAAAAATAAATTCATTAGTACAAAAAATTTGACACTTTTTAAGAAATTTTTGTAATAAATTATTCTAAAATTAAGAATCTGATCACAAAAAATAAAATTCCAAACTTGTTTAAAAAAAATCAATGTGCACGTCAATGCATCAAAAATTGATCCCGATCAAGTCCAAAAGTCTCTAAAGGCATTTAATGGTAAATAAAAATAAAAATTAATCCTTCATTCCTCGTCGACTGACGTTACAAAAAAAAAAAAAATAAAAAACTCTGAAAACAACTCAATTTATTCACTTCTATGAACAAATCATCCGTCAGAGGGATAAAAAGCAGTCGTTCACAACGCCGAACAAAAAAGAGATTTAATAGACAATTTTATCTGCTGTTAATAGTCAACTTACAATGACTATTTAATGCCAACATTCCAGGTGTACAAACAATTCCCTGAGAGCAGCGAGTGAGAGAGAGAAACTCGAGCAGATTGGCATTAAATTCCGAATAAAAATAAAAATAATAATAAATAAAAGTAAAAATGTCGAGAGTGAGCAAAAGCAGATTTTTTTTAGCGCGCAAAGTTATCTGTTCGACTGATGTTTTGTTAGGATTTGATTTTAAAAAGTTCATCCTATTGTAATCTATTGTACTGGAAAGTGGTCTTCAATGGCATTAAATGGGGTGACGATCGACAAGCGAAAAAGTAAGGGAAGAAATTGCGAGTTACACTCGATGATGGTAAAGTTTCATGCAAAAATTCGGTTTTGATGAGACTTTGAAGGAATTAAATCGGAATAAAGTTAGTTTGATTAACAGGGATGTGATATAAGTTTTAATTGTTCGAAACGAGCAAATTTCATATAAATTAATATTTTTTTAAAAATTATGATCAAAATTTTTTTTTTAATTTTTTTAAAAATTTTAAAAATTTTTTTAAATTTTTTTAATTTTTATAAAAATTTTAAAAAAATTTTTTTTTTAATTTTTTTAAGAAAAAAATTTTTTTTTTCAAAAATTAAAAAAAAAAAAATTTTAAAATTTTATTATTTTTTAAAATTAAATTCTTAAAAAAATAAAAATTTATTTTATGAATTTTTGTCGAAAACTTTTTTTAAAATAATAGCAATAAATATTAAAATTAAAAAATAATTAATTTAATAATTTTTTAAATTTTTATATTTATTAAATAATTTGAAAAAAAAATAAAATAAAAAAATCTCAAATTGCAATAAAAAAAAAAAGAAATAAAATATTAAAAAATTATTATTTTTTTTAAAGTTAGATTTTTTATATTAAAATTTTGATAAGATTTTATGAGAAAATTATTTTTTTTAAATTTTAAATTAAATTAATTAATATTTTTTATTATTTTTTGTTTCTTAATAATTTTTGATAGATTAAAACATATTTTTTTTAATAATATAATAATTTGAAAATTTGAAAGTTTTTTTTTATTTTATTAATTTTTTAAAAACGTCAAATAAATAATTTTCATTAAAAAAAATTTTTGAACTATTTTAATTAGAAAAATAATTAAATGAAAAAAAAAGTAAAATAAATTTTATATAAAATAAATAAAAATAACAAAAAAAAATAATAAATATTAAAAAAAATAAAATTTTTAATTATTGTAATTTTTAATCAATTTTCATAAAAAAAAATTTTTTTTTTTTTGATTTTAGTAAAAATAAATTATTTTAGAAATTTAATGCCCATTTTTTGCAACTTTACCATACTTCCATCTCTGGATCAAACTCTACTTTAATGACCCACATCTTTATTTTCTGCATCAATAAACAAGTTGAAAAGTTATTTTTTTCCCATTTCCATACAATTCAGTTGAAATTTCGCTTCCAGCAGATCTTCATACATTTTAGGGTTCCGGATTTTCACTCAAATTTCGTTTGAGATTGAATTTCATTGCATTTAATTTTTATCTGATTTCAACAATTGACGATCACTTACATACCTCTCTCATTTTGACATTGTCAGTTCCTCACGATATTCTGAGTCAAAAATGTGCTAAACTGGTTTTTTTTGATGAGTCCTGAAATAACAGTCCCCTGAGGGTTTTATTTTTATTTGCTATGATAAAAAATCAAGAGTTTCGAACAAAACAATGGAAAATATTTTTGTCGTTCGTAGAAACAAATGACTTTTCACTGTCACTTCCCCTTTTTTATGGTCTGTGTCTGGCGAAGAAAGAAGAAAAGTATTTCGGAAATTCCATGGATTTTTCTCGGCCCTTAATCTTTTTGACGAATAAACAAGTTCATTCAAGGAAGGGAACGAAAATGAGTGCGACGCGGCGACTTTGCTTCCATAAATCAGGTAGGAAAAATTCCATTCATAATTTTTTTTTATTTTTTGGTTGATTTCTTGCTTCAATTATTGAAAAGAAGACATCCTGTCCCTCCATTGTTCGTCGTTTGGCAGGAAAATGTCGAAAAAAGTGTCGAAGATGACAAACATTCCGTGATTTATGATGTCATATACCTCATACGTAGTTCTGTACGTAGCTGTACGAGGTCCTATAGGAAATTATCAAAAAGTTGCACCCTTAACAGCTTTTTTTTGTCACTCTGAAGATTTTTTGACAAATGTTTGTCATTTCATTATAAAATGGGTGTGGATTAGTTTTAATGGAGTGATTTTTTTTTTAAAGAATGGCCGAGATTCACTTGTTCATGTCGTCTCTTGGATGAGTTTTAAGTTTTATTTTTTTCTCGAAGATAAGAAGAGCAAAAAATTAAAAAGAACAATATTATTTTAAGTAAATATTTTCAATTGGACCTGGTTTTTCTAGATTACTGAAATAATATTTGGTCAACGATTTTAAAAAACAATCGGATTATCCTTGAAAACATTTCTCTCGTCTTCTCGCACTCACTTGACAGACAATTCATTAACCCTTTCTTCAACTCTTCTTCGTTTTTTGCTCTACTTTGGTTTTGAATAAAATCCTTTTTTTTTAATTTGAAAGTTTTGTTTAGAGGAACGTGCGCTACCTGATATTTAACGAGAAACGTGACTTGCAGAAAAATTTTCACTCTCGATGGATTTTGATATCGGAGGTTGATGAACTGAGAGAGAAAATTCTGAATTTATTGAG